>NC_083337.1:17893960-18239780 GCF_019175385.1 Lycium barbarum | reverse complement strand
AAGAAATGGGCGACAGAAATGTCACGAGGAGCACTTTTCTACGAATAAGCTCCTGGGATAGGTCAGCCCCACCCTTTCATCAGCCTCTAAATCAACCACCAGTGAACGGGTTACAGGCATCCCCAAAGCCGGACCCTGTTCGTCTTGGCCAGAAGCATCAAGTTTACTCTTCTTTTTGGAAGGAGCAGGGCCAAAAGATGGTCGTTTCATCCGGACCAAGGGCGTTCTCTCTGAATCTCGACCAAGTTGGGATGTATCTTGAAGAAATTGCTGAGTGGCTACGACTGGATCCTCGGACACATCTTCCAAAGGATGAACCACTGATCCTTTTGACAGGCCATGGTTTTTTCCTTTCCAATTGTTCTTCGAAGAGATTTCTTTCCACACACAGAGCGAAGGGTTGGAGTTTAAAATCTTGTGGACCCAGTGTGTTAAGTCCTTCATGGGGTCTGGTCTCCATGGTGTGGCTAAAAGATAAAGTAAATAATAGTGAAAAGTTGATAAAAGGCAGGAGTATATGTAAGAAATCAAAGGGGGCCCGAATAAAAGACTTACGATGATAGTTCCATTGTTCGGGTATGGGGGCCTCTGGGGCTTAACAAGGTCAATGGTAGAAACAATGATGTATATTTCCATTCACCTAAGGTCGAAATCGTCATCAACACTCATGACCAGGGAATTCTGGCTACACCTGGTCAGTTGAGTGACCCCGGATCTGAAGATCTTAGAAGAATAACGAAAGATTAAGTGGGAGAGTGTGGAGCTTCTCCAACTCGAGAGGAAATTTATACAATACACTCTACGGTCCTCCAAAATGCCGGTCCAACCTAGGCTAGGTAGATGTTTTATTTCCGGCAGAACTCCAAGATGATAGGATCGATCTAATAGCTAACCCTAAGCTAGAAGGGATAGGTGTACACAAAAGAATAGCCCAGCCTATAGGAGGTAATATTCTACCTTTCCCTTAGGATAAGCACTTCTATATCTTTCCAACCACAGTCTTCTTTGACCCGATCGAGTTTGTTATTATGAATGGAGGAGATAAGTAAGCTTGCCGACCATTCCCGATCGTAGTCAGGATTAAAGTAGGTGGCATGCTCCTGAAGATCCTTCTCATCGGTCAATTCTTTAGGGATGAATAATTGGCCAGTTGACCGACGGCACTAGACGATGCACCTTTCCTCTTTGATGCCTTTGCTAGCGGCGATCGGTCACTGGCAGTGGGTAGTTGATGGACGGAGACGTCAGAATCGCTGTTCCATGTGGCATACGCTAGGGTCGAGGTGTCTCCAATGATGGATGAACCATAAGACATGATAGAGGTTGAAGAAAAGAAGGAAAAGTGATAGAAATTAGTAAAATATTTTTCTGAGAATCAAGAGAAAAATATCGAGCGTCGATGTTAAAACAAAAGCAAGAAGCATCTCTAATAAGTGGAGAGGTGTATCTTTAGAGTGAAAAGGAAGGGAAACCCCTTTTCATTTGCAAACCTCTCCTCAAAGAAAGAAAGGTTCATCATTATTACAGTACCCGAGAGTCAAGAAAAGGACTTGGCGGAGGATAAGACACGTGGCAAATGGCATCCGACAAAAATGGCAGAACATTAAATGAAGGAATGAGGCGTGCGGAGAAAGTGAACCATTGGGTTGAAGTCATAGAGATCGAGGAGAAGTATTGATTGGAGAGATAAGATAATAATGGGCCGGAGGCTCTTCCATTTCCCAAAGTCTATTTTCTGTCACGACCCAAACCAGGGGGCCATGATGGGCACCCGAGCCCTATTTGCCGAGCACCGCTAATCATGCTTTCATATCATAATCGTAAACAAGGGTGGACCATGAGGGTCATCAGATGGAAATCAGCTAAATCATATGAAAAATATGTTGAAAAGGGATGAGCCCGAAAAAGACATTCTATACAACTATGCTGGACAAAATGCACAAGCCGACAAGGCCATCATAGATGACTATACAACAAAAATGTAGGCCGAGAGGGCCACATAACGTCTGACTATACGACACTGTCTACAAGCCTCTCATAAAGTGCATGACATAACAAGGTCGGGACAGGGCCCCGCCATACCCATATGTACACAAAGTATGACATACCAAAACACAACAACAACTTCGGAACAAGAAGAGTGCTCCAATATCAGCTAAGCAACAACCTACGGTAGCGGATCGCCAACCTGTCTACCTGAACCTGTCGGTATGAAACGCGGCGCCCCCAGAAGAAGGACGTCAGTATGGACAACGTACTAAGTATGTAAGGCATGAAAGTAACATGAAAGAGACATAAAAGTACATAGGATGAAATTAATGCAACCTGTATGTCTGAACTGCCTCTGAGGGCCAATGATATGCATAAGCACTGTGCATGTATACATATATGCGTATATAATGTCTGGTCATACATATATATACGTATATAACGCCTGTCAAGCCTCTGTGGGCATCCCATCGTATCATATCGGCCTCTGTGGGCCTCATCATCATCATCATCATCATCATCATGTGACTAGCTGATCAGGTGGTAGTGCGTATATAACACTGTCACCTTCCCTATACCCTATATAGATAATACATAATTTACGCGTATATAACGCCTGTGGGGTCATACGTCTGTACATATATATATAATGCAATGCATGAATATAATAAGAGTACATCCTGAATCTGTCGGAGTGACGTAAGGTCGTTATACCTCCTAACATCGTTATGAGATAACATTTTCATCAACAAGTGACTCTATGAATCACATTGAATCTGAAGAAGGACTTATTGAAAATAACATTCTAGAACATGGAACATCCCTAGTCGTAAGAATGGAATCGTTATGGAGTAGTGTTACGTTTATGTTTTGTTCATAAGGATCATGCCAAAAGAAGGAAAGTTAGCCTTAATATACTCAATTCGTCAACAAAATCCCACAATGAAACTGTCGGGCTAGTATTCCAATCTCCTTAGTCACTACAGCACACTTAACAATCAACAACACAACAACAACCTCATATAAGTCTCTTTAATTTTACATCACTACTCACCTCAACATTTACATCAAAATAGCCCAATGTACACTTTGTATACAACACTTATACACTTTCTTCTTCCAATTATACCAAGTATAATACCTCAATACAATGTCAACACCAACTACTATCCTTACAACAGGGTTTTAGCTTAAAAACATATTAACAACATGACTCAAGTTAGATTACATCTCAACATAAACTCAAAATCATATTTGAACCTTCCCTCCAAACCTAGCATAATCATTGTTGACACCTAAGTTTTAACCTCCCGGAATTTATTTTAATCATTCAGAGTTCCTGGATTCCAAGCAGAGCAAAATACCTATTTTTTGGAAATAAAATGATTTATAAATATTATTCAGATAATATTTTACCATTTAGAATGGTAAGATAATTTCTATAAATATTAGATCATTTATAAATTAACTGTCACATTTTATAAGTTCATTACAATTATTTACTTAATTGTTTAGATGGCTAAAATGATAAAATTGCAGGTATTTTACTCCTTTAAATCCAAGGAATTTGATTAATTAAATAAATTAATCATCTTACCCCTCAATTCTCATCTAATTATTTTATTAGAATTTATCATAATTAATTGAGTGTTTAATTGTAATTAATTCTAAAACATTAACCATTAAAGTGGCTATAATTGAAATAATCAATTAATAGCCCCATTATGGCCCAATTGAAAGACAATTTCCATAATTGAGGTCATTATTGTAAAATTAGCCCTTTAATGTTTTGTTTAATTTAAATATGACCTTGCTTGAAAAAGCCAAATTCATTGGTTTGACTAATCAGGGCCATTTCTGCAAAGTCACTTTAAATGACTAATTTAGACCACAGGAGGCTATAAATGAAATAGCCTGGTCAGATAACTAAGTCAATTAAAGGACATATTTGCAATATTAGCCCTTGTTTGCTTAATTAACCTTGTTTAATCATGATTAAGAGTCTAAATTAACTAGTCTTTTCTTAAATTTTGGTTACTAATTAAAACAAGTGTCAAATCCTCATGTATATACACCTATATACAATGATATACACGCGTATACATGTATATCAAGTATATATACTTGTATATAGGCCCCATTCTATTTCCATTCAATCTAGACCGAGCCCAATCCATTTAAGGATTTGACCCGGCCTAGTTCAACCAAATACAAAAGGTTCTAAGCATTCAGCCAAACAACCATAAAGGGTCATTTCTCACTTTCTAACATCCCTAAAGGGCCATTTCTCACTTTCTCTACTAGGGTAAACCCTCACGCCTCCATAGAGGCGCCTCTCTCTCATCGCGTCATCTTTGTTTTTTGGGTAAAATTCCAGGCCACTAAGGCGTGTGCCAGTGTTGTGTGGCCAAGAATGGCAAAGTATTTATTGTTCTTCCTAAACTTTCGCCAAACAAGGTACTATATGATTTCTTTTACATTATTTTGCCAATACAACGGGCAAAAGTCTGAAGATCTTTAACGATCTTTGCTTGCACTCGTTTGAAATCTCGAAATTTGATTGGTTCGTATTATACCCTACGGATTGGGTTCTGTTTGACTTGTTTATATTCGTTGATATTTTTTTAGATAAATCCTAGCCCTACAATCAAGATGTGAGGAGGGAACCTCAATTTTGAGGGTCATCCCACATCGAGAAATTAGGGGTTTTTAGATTTTTTTGAGTGCTATAAATACATGCATCATTTCACAGTTTTAGACAGTCGAAAAATCATGCCAAAATCTGAGAAATCGGTTTATTTTGCAAAAGAACTCGAAAAAGAATTAGGGTTTTGAAATAATCTCGAAACTGTTAAGTTTTTTTCTAAGTTAAGTTTAGTTTTAATATCTTAAAGTGCTTGTGAGTGGCTGTGTTTTGCTTGATTTGAGCTTGGGGGATTGAGTCGGTTTCTCCAAGTCTAATCTTGATTAGGCTGCACAAAATAAATGTAACAATCTCTCTTTATCTTTAATTTTACTGCATTTACTTTTATTAGATTAAATGATTATGTGTTAGAGCTTATTTAGTTAATGTTTTGTTGTCTTATTTTACTGTTATTTTAGAGGAAATTTAGATTTTTCTATTATCATTAGATTAGAAATATATGAATCTACTTGCATTTATTATTTGGTCTGGGGATCTGTAAACTAATTTCTTTAAATAGTTTCTGGTAAATATTATTTGATGTATCAGTGTTATGCGACTTTAGGACTTAGTAAAATTCTGAGATATCTTGAAACTTGGCTATTTGATTTAATAATAAAAATGGAGAATTATACACTGTAATCTATAGACTGAGTCTGCTTTATTATTTGCCTACCCTGGTGATTCTGTTCAACTATACGTAACATTAATATGGGGTTTCCATCATTTTTCATAAATTGGGCTATGTGATGAGTCAAACATGAGACTTTAGTTGCTATGAATTAGTTGGGAATCTGATGAACTTTTAAAAGATGCTATTTATAAAGGCATGTGAATTCAAGATAAGTGGTTTCTCTCTAAATATGAACCTTGATCTAAAATGCAGCTGTATTTCTCATATGTGTTTAAACCGTCTGTGTTTTAAATATTATTGGGACAGTTTTGAATCAAGTTTTAAAGGGAGCATCTAGTTCAAATTTGTTTAAAAATGAGAATGATAAGTATGAAGATATGAATAGCTTAGTTACATCTACAACATTGTCTTTACTTGTCATTGAAAGAAATTAATTAAGAGTTAAAATCCTATTTGTCACGCCCCGAACCTGGGCCTGGACGTAACACGGCACCCGGTGCCTGACTGCATGTGACCGAGCGAACCAACTGGTAGGCTGAATCAACATGTGATATCAAAAACATAATTGAATTCGGAACAACTAAACACATGCTGATATACTAAAGGTCTGACTAAAATCCTAATGCGAAAACACTTAGACAATCTGAAATATCTGAACGTAGCCAACATGGCTTAAAACAAAACAACTGAACAACTGCCAACAAGGCTAACATAATAAATATCTGACTGTCTGAACTGTGTCTATGAAGCCTCTAAGAATACTGAATAGCTGTCTATAAACTGAAATAACAGGATAGCTGACAATGCCCCGAAGGAATTTGGGGCTCACCAGTAGCTGATACGTGCACTCCTAAATAGCTGAGTCGTCAACCTGTATATCGCGATGCAGGCCCCCAAGCAATAAAAGGGACATCAACGCAATTGAATTGTACTGGTATGTAAAGAAATTGAAGCAATAAAATACTAGAACTGAAACTGAAACTGATAACTATAACTGTAATAGCAAGGAAGTAGAGATATGAATACCCCCTGCTCTGTATCTAAATTATCTGTATTATCTGTGTTTGTATATGTGGGGCCTCGACCCAATAATAAATGCATGCTATGGCCTCGGCCTAGTAGTGCGTCAGTCAATGGCCTCGGCCATGTATACGTATACATAAGACTGTGTTGTGCCCTTGGGCAAAATCACATATGTTTAATTGTGGTTAATTAATAAGGACTGAGACCATAGTAACAATGAACAATGCTGAACTGAAATAGACATGCTGGACTAAATTGAAAACACTGACTGTTTCTGAGCATACTGAATTTCTAGACTGAGACTCATGTGGTAACAATACATAAGTCTATAAAGATTACGTGCTGAGTTCATGATATTCAAATTGACAACCATGAACGAATTCTGTAACTGCAACCCTAGAAGATAACAGTTCTACAACATATCATGAAACTAGGGCTAAACTGTACTTTGAATCAAATTACTGACAAGTATGAAGAATGAGGCGTAGGGAGAATCATGAACATTCCCTAATGTAGATAGTTAGCCTTACATACCTTAGTTTCAGCCTTTGAGTGTAATACAATGTTCGTCACCCCTTTCAACTTTGATCTATATCAATACAAGTCAAAGGGATTCTATATTAGCAATAATATTCATGCTTTGGTCATCTAAGCATTTTATCAAACACTTAGTGGGCATAAAGCTTCACAATCTCCATTAATGGTGTTTCTTCACCTAATTCCCATTATATTACTTCTAGATGATTCTACAATCTCAATTAGGTGTAATTAACATCATTCTCCATCACCCATATCATTATAACAATCTCAAGTCAACAATCCAAAACCCTACTATAGTTCGTGTACTTCTCTTTACTAAACCCATTTACTATTCTCCCAAGAATTCATCAATTCACTATTATGAATGATTAGAGTTTAGAAGCATTAAATTTTTGACGTTCAATCCTCTTGAATACGAGGTCTAGGGTTTCCACGCCCAACAATAATGTTCCACTCACAACTCTATTGATTAGAAGGGTTTACTCAAGTTAGAAAGAGATTAGGAACTTGAATTCAATCTAGAATCATGATAAAACTTACCTTGGAGGGTTCTTGAGGCTTGGAACTTGTTCCCTATGACTTTAGGGTGATTTTTCGTGACTAGGGGTGTTAGAGAAATAAACTCCAAGCTTAAATATAACTTAAAACGCGAAATCCCGACTTTTAACCCGAAACTCGACCTGTTACGCGATGGGTCCGCGATGCATGTGCATCGCACGACATTCTTTAGGTCGATACTCAGAGTTGCGCGATCGGCCCGCGATGCGGGGCCATCGCACGCGCCCTCACGCGCCTGAAAAGCGATGTGTGTCGGTTCTGTGCAGTGTTCGGTAAAATGGTCATAACCTCTTGTACAGAGCTCTGTTTGGGCTCCACAATATACCGTTGGAAAGCTATTTCAAAGAGATACAACTTTCATGTTTTACGTTTTCTCAAATGCCCAACGGATTTTCACGAAATCTTACCGTAAGCTAAACGTATCGAAAACTTAGCCGATTCTATAGAATTTTAAGTGCCTTACTATTAGCCATATTGAGACGATCATATCTCCTTGGTATGATCTCTCATTGGCCTGGTCCATATATCGTTAGAAAGGTATTTCTACATACTACAACTTTCATTAAGGGTACTTTCCCAAATTCCCAACTAATCAAGGATTTATGGCTGCCCGAAGTAGGCCTATCAACCATTTTCGCAAAACGTTCAAACCTTCACTCTAAGATACGGGGTGTAACATTATCTCCCCCTTGGGATCATTCATCCTCGAATGATGGTCTTGGTTATAATCGCGGTTAAATCTGAGACTATATGGAAGTTTGGCAGCGTTTATTCTGTAACTAAGATACCTAAAACTAACTGACTGAGCCACATGATCACTGAACTGACTGAATGAATACATGATTACTGAACTGAATGTCTACTGAACTGTCTGAATACTAAAAACATGGAGATTATACTATAAAGATCTAAATGAAAAGGTTAGTTACCTTCAGCATTTTTTGCTTGTTCTTCAAAGAGATGGGGATATCTAGACTTCATGTCATCTTCGGCCTCCCACGTAGCCTCTTCAACTTTCTAATTTCTCCATAGTACTTTCACTGAAGCAATCTCTTTAGTTCTCAACTTTCAGATTTGACAATCAAGAATAGCCACTGGGATCTCTTCGTAGGACAGGCTATCTTTAACCCCTAGGATTTCTGTAGGAACAACTAGAGACGGGTCTCCTATTAACTTCTTCAGCATAGATACATGAAATACTGGGTGTACAGCAGCCAAATGTTGTGGCAATTCTAACTCATAAGCCACTTGCCCGATTCTTTGCAGGATTCTATATGGCCCAATATAGCGGGGGCTAAGCTTCCCCTTCTTCCCAAATCTCATAATGCCTTTCATAGGCGAAACTTTCAGGAACACCTAATCATCAACTTAGAACTCCAAGTCTCTGCGCCGCATGTCCGAATAGGACTTTTGGCGACTCTGAGTTGTCTTCAAACGCTCTTGAATCAACTTGAATTTCTCCATAGCTTGATAGACCAAGTCTGGCCCTAACAACTCTGCTTCACCAACCTCAAACCAACCAATTGGCGACCTACTTCTCCGCCCATACAAGGCCTCAAAACGGTGCCATATGGATACTAGAGTGGTAACTGTTATTATAAGAAAACTCAATGAGAGGCAAATGGTCATCTCAATTACCTTTGAAATCTAGGACACATGCTCTCAACATATCCTCAAGAGTCTGAATAGTATGCTCTGCCTGGCCATCTGTCTGAGGATGAAAAGCTGTTCTGAGGTTCACCCTTGTGCCCAATCCTTTCTGAAAGGATTTCCAAAAGTCCGTAGTAAACTGAGCACCACGGTCTGACATTATGGACAAAGGAGTCCCATGCAATCGGATGATTTCTTGAATATATAACTTGGCATAATCTTCTGCCGAATCTGTAGTCTTCACTGGCAAGAAGTGAGCTGACTTGGTAAGGCGATCTACAATCACCCAAATCGAATCATGCTTTCGAAAAGAGCGAGGTAAACCTGTTATGAAATCCATGTTTATCATCTCCCATTTACAGAAGGGAATGTCTATGTTTTGAGCCAACCCACCTAGCCTTTGGTGTTCGGCTTTCACTTGCTGGCAATTTAGACACTTAGCCACAAAATCTGCTACATTCTTATTCATGTCATTTCACCAATAAATCTCCTTAAGATCATGATACATCTTTGTGGAACCTGGGTGAATGGAACACCTGGAATTATGGGCTTCAGACATAATCCGATCTCTGAGCCCATCTATGTCTGGAACGCATAGTCTGCCTCTGTACCTCAAAGTACCATCATCTCCCCCTTGTTCAAAGGCCGTAGTCTTGTGTTTGTGAATTCCCTCCTTCAGCTGTAACAGGTAGGGATCACTAAACTGTTTTTCTTTCACCTCTGCTACTAAGGAGGATTCAACCCTGTTCTGAACAACAACTCCACCATCTCCAGAGTCTAGAAGTCGAACTCTTAGGCTTGCTAAGCGGTGGACTTCCTTTGTCATAATTCGCTTGTCTGCCTCGACATGAGCTAAACTTCCCATGGAACGCCGACTGAGAGCATCGGCTACAATATTCGCCTTCCCTGGATGATAGAGAATATCCACATCATAGTCCTTAAGCAATTCGAGTCATCTTCTCTGCCTAAGATTCAACTCTCTTTGCTTGAAAATATATTGCAGGCTTTTATGATCTTGAAAATATCCACATGCACTCCATACAAGTAGTGTCGCCATATCTTGAGTGCAAAAATCACAGCTGCTAACTCTAAGTCATGGGTTGGATAATTTTTCTCATGAGTCTTAAGCTGTCTAGACGCATAAGCAACAGCCTTACCATGCTGCATTAAAACACATCCGAGACCAACTCCCGAAGCATCGCAATAAACAACGAATCCCTCGATTCCCTCTGGTAGTGTCAAAACTGGAGCAAAAGTCAATCTCTTCAAAACTCTGCTCGCATACATCTGACCATTGGAATTTGACTTTCTTCCGAGTCAACTTAGTCAACGAAGCTGAGATAGAGGAAAATCCCTCAACAAAACGCCTATAATAACATGCCAGACCCAAGAAACTTCTGATGTCTGATGCTGAGGTGGGTCTGGGCCAGTTCTTAACAGCGTCAATTTTCTGAAGGTCCACCTTAACACCTTCACCTGAAATCACATGGCCTAGGAATGCCCCTGACTTAAGTCAAAACTCGAACTTTGAGAATTTTGCATAAAGCTCACGATCCTTGAGTGTCTGCAAACACTATTCTGAGATGCTCTGCATGATCTGTCTCACTACGGGAATACACCAATATGTCATCAATAAACACAATGACGAATAAATCGAGATAAGGCTTGAAGACGCTGTTCATAAGATCCATGAAAGCTGCTGGTGCATTCGTCAATCCAAATGACATGACAAGAAATTCAAAATGACCATAACGGGTTCTGAAAGCGGTCTTCGGAATGTCAACTTCCTTAACCTTTAACTGATGGTAGCCTGATCTGAGGTCAATCTTGGAATAACACTGAGCACCCTGAAGTTGATCAAATAGGTTGTCTATTCTGGGAAGAGGATACTTATTTTTAATGGTGACCTTGTTCAACTGGCGGTAGTCTATACACATACGCAAGGATCCATCCTTCTTTCGGACTAACAAGACCGGTACGCCCCAAGGTGAGACACTTGGCCTTATAAATCCCTTATCAAGAAGATCCTTCAACTGAACTTTCAACTCCTTTAACTCTACTGGGGCTATCCTATACAGCGGAATAGATATCGGCTTAGTGCCGGGAAATAAATCAATTCCAAAGTCAATTTTCCTATTGGGAGGGACTCCGGGTAGGTCATCTGGAAAGACTTATTGCAATTCACTGACAACTGGTACTAACTGAAGAGCTGGAGTCTGGGCATCTGCATCCCTGACTGGAACTAAGTGGTAAATATACCCCTTGGAGATCATCTTTATGGCTCTAAGGTAGGAAATAAATCTACCCCTAGGTGCTATTCAATTACCTTTCCATTCTATAAGTTCATCGAGGTTCTACAAACCATAGAGGCATAACAGGACTCTAACCAATCCATACACATAATTACGTCAAAATCTACCATCTCCAATTCTATTAAGTCTGCTATGGTACAGCGGTGGTAGATTAACACTGGACAACCCCTATAGATACGCCTAGCTATAACTGATTCGCCAACCGGTGTGGATACTTCGAAAGGTTCATGCAACTTTTCGGGTTCCATCCCAAATTTCTTTGCAATATACGGGGTTACATAAGATAGAGTGGATCCTGGGTCCATAAGAGCAAATACATCGAAGGTGAAGACTGTTAGCATACCTGTGACAACATCTCCACGAGCCTCTGTATCCTGGCGACCTGACAGTGCATACAGACGATTCTGACCACCGCCCGTATTATCGGACTTTGCTGCTCCGCGCCCCTGCTAGGCTTGGGAATTTTGAGGAGCTGCTGAATTTGTGGACTGAGCTATATTACCCCCCAGTATTCTGTTTTGCGGATGGGAAATCCTTCAGATAGTGGCCCTGCTGACCGCACCCGAAACAACCATCCGTGCCCGAACGGTACACCCCTGGGTGTCTTCTTCCACACTTGCTGAAGGAGGATATGTAGCTGCTCTAAAACTCTAAATCTTCTGGCTAAACTTGGACCTCTGAAATGGGACACTAACTATAGACTGAGCAGATCATGATGACCTATTCTTGAAGAACTGGCGGTTTCCTCCTCCCTGACTAAAATTTCCTGTAGACTTAGCCTTTTTTCTGAATTCCCTATCTTTCTGCTTCTGTAGGGCTTCTTCTTCCTTCAGCCTAGTCTCGTTACCTTGCACGAATGCCAGTATCTTTGAAATAGTCATCTTGTCATTCTAAGCAGCTGTATTGGCATCCCTGTGCAACTTGGGTTTAAGCCCAAGTACAAATCTTCTAACCACGACTCTCATATCAGAAACCATGTGAGCAGCATGTCTGGACAATGACACGAACTTGAGGTAATAATCCTGAACAGTCATGTCTTTCTGCCTTAGATTCTCAAACTCTGTAGCCTTGGCTTCCCTGACCTCAATTGGCATGAAGTGCTTAATAAAAGCGTTTGCAAATTCATCCCAAGTAGCAGAAGGTGCATCCTCCCCTCGGGACTGTTCCCATGTCTAATACCAAATATGGGCCACATCTTGCAGCTGGAAAGCTCCAAGTTCTGCTGCCTCTGTATCAGTAGCATGCATTACACAAAATATTTTCTGGAGTCCATTAATGAAATTCTGGGGGCCTTCCTCCTTCTTTGACCCTGTGAACACTGGCGGCTTCATCCGCATAAACTCCTAAGTCCTAGAACTATTTGACCCACTACTAGAACCTGAGCTAGGGGCCGTTTCCTGTCGCTGGGCCTGATTTGCCAAAATTTGAGTGAGCAGCTGAATAGCTCTTCTAACATCTGCATCCGAAGTATTAGGAGGTGTAGCAGCGGCATTAGCTGTGGCGGCTGCCTGGGCTTGAGTGCCCCCTTCTGTTGCTGCGTCAACGATAACCCTCTGGCTAGTAGCCGTATTTTTCTTGTTGTACTTCCTTTTTGGAGCCATTTCTGAAATACGTAATTCGCACGAGTTAGAAGAATTCCTAAATGCATTACTCTATCTGCACGAACTAGAGTATGAAAGAAGTGAAACAAATCCTGAATGGCTTAGTGGTCAACTGTTTATATGTGTGGGGCCCTCACACATATAAAAGAGACCCCACTGGACACGGCTTCATAGAATCCCAAAGACACTTGAACCTAGGGCTCTGATATCAAGCTTTGTCACGCCCCGAACCTGGGCCTAGACGTAACACGACACCCGGTGCCTGACTGCATGTGACTGAGCGAACCAACTGGCAGGCTGAATCAACATGTGATATCAAAAACATAACTGAATGCGGAACAACTAAACACATGCTGATACACTAAAGGTCTGACTGAAATCATAATGCGAAAATACTTACAACTTCTGAAATATCTGAACGTAGCCAACATGGCTTAAAACAAAACAACTTAACAACTGCCAACAAGGCTAACATAATAAATATCTGCTTGTCTGAACTGTGTCTATGAAGCCTCTAAGAATACTGAATAATAGAGCTGTCTATAAATTGAAATAACTAGAGAGCTGACAACGCCTCGAAGGAATTTGGGGCTCACCAGTAGCTGATACGTGCACTCCTAAATAGTTGAGTCGTCAACCTGTATATCGTTACCTGCATCGCGAGATTCAGGCCCCCAAGCAATAAAAGGGACGTCAGCACATTTGAATTGTACTGGTATGTAAAGCAATTGAAGCAATAAAATACTAGAACTGAAACTGAAACTGATAACTGTAACTGTAATAGCAAGGAAGTAAAGATATGAATACCCCTGCTTTGTATCTGAATCATCTGTATTATCTGTGTTTGTATATGTGGGGCCTCGACCCAATAATAAATGCACGCTATGGCCTCGGGCTAGTAGTGCGTCAGTCAATGGCCTCGGCCATGTATACGTATACACAAGACTGTGCTGTACCGTTGGGCAAAATCACATATGTTTAATTATAGTTAATTAATAAGGACTGAGACCATAGTAACAATGAACAATGCTGAACTGAATTGAAAACACTGACTATTTCTGAGCATACTGAATTTCTAGACTGAGACTCATGTGGTAACAATACATAAGTCTATAAAAATGGCAAGGGAAGTTAATGTATTTGAAGGCCCAACTATGCGTGAAAATAGCCTAATGGGTGCGGTAGCCCGTTAGTAAAGAAATACCTTTTCCCTTCTTTACCTCGTTTATTTATTCGTTTAAGTTGTTGTATTATGTAATTAAACTCATATATTAGTGAAACTCATGTGAATGTTAGAATATAGGATGAAAATTAGTAATTTAGGTAAGTTGCCAAAAAAATGATTTTCAAAATCACCTTAATTGAAATTACACTAAGGCAGTTATTAAATGGATTTTAATTATGTAGAATAATAAAAATTCTTTTCGTTCCTAGCTCACCGAAATCTTCAAATAAACTGAAGTGTTTTGCAAAGACTTATAAATAGGAAGAAAACCTCTTCTTTTTTTTTCAATCAACTGTTATTTCTGGGATAGGATTTTATAGCTGAGATAAAATAAAATAAAATGATTTTTGGCTAAAAAGGGCTTAAGAACGGACAATTTCCAAAAGAGTTATAAACAAAAATGCACTTTGGATAGTTAATTCATTTTCGTTAATATTTTAAACTGAAAACAACATTTTGAACTAAAGGTTAATTATTTTTACCAGATTTGGACCAGGAAGTCTATAAAAATGGGCTAAAAATGAAACATTGTTGAATTGTGAAATTTGGACTAAAAACTTATATTCTTTCTGGACTGGGTGATTCTAAAGTTTGGACACAAAGTTGACATTAATTGAGCTGGACAAAATATTTGGACCAAAAGATATGCATTGGATCAGATTCAAAAAGTGTTGATCTGTGGACGTGGAATATGTTGATCTATTGGCCTTGATCACCTAAAAATTGAACTTAACTTGAATATATCTATCTATCTATATATATATATATATATATATATATATATATATATATATATATATATAAACAGGAATATATCCCATATTTTCATATATATAAAAACCTGTAGGTACTAAACCCATTTTGTTAGGACTAGAATAGTAGCGACTTTACTCGGAAGAAATCCCGAGTTTGTCCTAGTTCGGCAACAAAGTGAGTTGAACACTTGCGTGGATTTTTCTAAACCAAAACCCCTTTTTATAAGTGGACCTTTTTGTCAAATTTTTTCTTGAAATTTATGATGTGAATAAGAATGACATTTTTGCAAAAAATTAAACACTTTTAAACCAGTAAATACATTAATCACACATTGAAGCTCGTAGGTCAACCGTATTCTACGGATCTTTAATACTAGGGTGCGTAAAACCTTCCCTGGGGGATCACCAGAACCCTTACCTCGAACTTTGGTCCAAAAGATATTTACCTATTTTTTGCAAAAATCTTTAAACCCGGTTTTTCCTAGTTTTCCATAATAAATTAGGTGGCGACTCTAAAATACTAAAAATCCAATTAGAGCACCAACAAACTCGTAGTAACTTTTATGCCTCACTCGCGTAAAAGCGAACCGTAACAACTATCATACAAACTCATAAACATGGAATTAAGATAGAATCTTACCTCAAACTCAAGAGCACATCAATTCCAATAGTGCTTTACCTTGAAGTATCTTCCAAAACCACTATCAAGAGGAGAAACAAGCTTCCATAATCACTTTAGAACCTTTAAACACTTAATCTTCTCTTTTGATCTTTTGATTTTTCTTAGGAGTTGATTAGATATTGTTGGAGAGGGTTTTCTAGAAGGTTGGAGATACAGGGGAAGTGGAGAAAATGAGTTAAAATGATAAGTATATGAAATATATATAAAAATAACCGAAGCCGACTTAAAAATACAGCCAGAAATACTGACCGTATATTTGAATATGATCTGTATTTCTAAATCGTAATTCGCAACCTGAAATTCAACCTCTCTGCCAAGAGAAGTACGGACAGTATTTTCAAATACGGTCCCTATTTCTCACATACGGTCCGTATTTCCTTCCTCCAAGATCAAATTCTGATGAAACGTATTCTCTTCGATTCGTTTATCCTCTAGTCCTTCCAACACTTACCAAACATAAACTTAAACCCTCGTATACTCAAGATGAACACATATAACCTCATATAACTTCGAAGATAATTCCGCTTTCTGAATATATGGCAACCAACCCATGAAAAAACTTTAAGTACGAAAGTACGGGGTGTAACAATTTCATAAGATCCCCAGAAAGTGGGGGACTATCTATATGAGGCTAAAATATATACTCGGGTGACCGATGGGACCGGAGGATCCATACAGCTGTTTCCCATTCCCACCAACTCGGGTAATGCCAATCAATCTCAATCAGAGCGCCGCAGTGTAGACTCACGTGGGTGCCACAGACATGTCACATCACCCACACCTTGACGTGGAAAAGTCTCATGTTGGCTTGTATAAGAGTAGCTTAGGGGAAAGGAAGAGGACACCTTCCATCTCGCACTTTGTAACCCTAGCATATCTTTATCTCCATTAAGTCTTGTAAAAAAGCATCATCGGTTGGGGAGAATATTGATCTTGTGAATTCGAACTCACTTTATCACCTTCTATATATCCTTTATTTATTCTAATTTCTAGCTGTTAGAGGAGTTTCCGGGATCGGATACAACTCACTTGTCTTCAAGCCCTACGAAAATAGATCTCTAACTGGAGACCGATTACATCCATTTTTACCGGAAAACAAGAGTGAATTTGGTAAAGAGAATTGAAATTTGAAGTTAATGAAGTAATTTTTTTCCTTACTTTTTTCTGTAAAAGAGGAAGCACATTCAGTCTATCTTTTGAAAATTGTACTAATTTTAGTTCTTTACCTTTCTGCTGTGGGATTTAAGGTCATTTTTACTCAGACACAAATCCTTAATTTTAATAATAGCCTCTTAACAAAGAAGAGATTCAAAGGATTATCTCGGACCTAGACCGACATTTTGATAGTGATTCTCCAATCTCGCGAAACAAAATGTGATATAATGAGATAGAATGCAGCAGAGTGCCTAAATAAGGTGAAACAATTTATGAACATTTCAAAAATATTCATGAAGAGTTTACTGCTTGATCTATCTATTTTGGTGGGAGAGAAAAAAAGTAATCTTTTAGAAGTGTCCGCTGGATATCAGAGACTAAACATTTACACATTGGCGACTTCTCAAATCATGTCAGTCTGCATTTGTATGTTTGGAACTTTGTTAATGCATTATATATTCTACAGAGATGACATTGATCCGCAAAAATATAGATTCTTGATAGCTATCTCCTTTGTCGAAAGTCGAATGTTTATGTTTGATTTCTCTCCTCTTTTTCCCTTTCACTCCTTTTTTCCTTTCCCACTATTCATGTTTGATAGGTGTTGGAGACGTTTCTTATATACAATAGACTTTTATATTCATTAAAGGAAGGTGGAACTTTAATTATAGGAGGACGGAGCATTTCTTTATACTTAGATTTGATTTTCGGATTAACTTCTCATTTCCCAGAATCAATTTCTAGAATGTGAACTTGTTCAAGTATTAAGTTGTGGAAGATTTTGTGTTGAATATGCTTGCCTCTGTAGTAGAAGTTTACTTCTAACAGAATAAAGCCATTACTTTCTTTATTTTTTTTCTCCAAAAGCAGAATAAAGTATTATTGTTGTGATTCAGCTGCAACATTTTGTCAAACTGATTTTGTTAGTTTTCTTTTCGTTTCTATATTTAACAATTTTCTTTTACTTCTCCTTTCCCCGTTTTGATTCAATTGTAGGGTTGGTGCAGTGACGGAGCCAGAAATTTTGTGAAGGTTGTTCAACCTTTGCATAAGTAGAAATTCTTTTTGATGGTTGGGTACACCAAAAAATTGAAAATCAAACTACGCAATATTCGTAAAAAAATAATTTATGAATGGGTGCCTTGAAAATTTTAAAACTAAACTATGCAATATATGTAATTTTTTTTATAAATTACAGCACCGAGAATTTAGATCAAGCTACGCAATATTTACCTTTAATAAACATTTAAAAGAACCAAGAAATTGTATTTAATTTAACATGAAGTGAACGGAGAGAGCCAAAACAAAAAACAAAAGAGAGAGAGAGAGAGAAGAGAATTCAACCTAGAATCAAATCACTTTTAGGCTTCAAGCTTTCACCAGCCTCCGGCGATGGCCACAATAGAAGCGAGACACGTAGAATGAAGAGCAGAACCAAGAAGGGATTTTTTTAGAGCATTTTAGCTTCCGATTTTGATAGAGTTGTAGAGAGTTTTCAGAATTTGCTTATTAAGTAACATTCAACCTAAACAATTGCTTTCAAGTTTGGTTTAAAAAATTTAATTAAAAGAAAAAGAAAGTCAAAGATCCATTTTGGGTAATAAGTTGGATGTTGCGCTTATGTTTATTAAAAGGAAAAAAATTGGGTCTAACGTTTAGGGGTATCAATGGTTCGGTTCGGTCGATTTTTTGCAAAATTTATACCATACCAATTTTTCGGTTACTTTACGATATATAACCAAAATTAAACTTTTGAAAACCGTCCCATAAGATCAGTTTTTCTTCGGTATCAGTACGGTTCGGTTAATTTTCGATATTTTAAAAAAATCACCTAATGCAATACAAAAAACAAGGATTAAAAAGTTATGGAAGAAACAAACTGAAAATACCACATTATTGATGCTCACAAATATGACATCTATTTATAAATTATACGAAACACACTACACAATAAACACGTATATTCGTGGCTTCTAAAAGAATATTAAAATTATTAAAAACTAGAACTATACAATGGATTGGTGGATCTTGCATGTAGCAAGGGGGAAAACCAACGATTGTATCAAGACATGATAATTGGTGTTTAAAGATTATTTTTATCATAAGAAATTATTGAAAAGTAGGACTATATAAATTAATTGTCATATAGGTTCCAGTGGCAGTGGAGAAAGAGTAATTGTACTAAAAATATTAGTTAAAGAATTTGCAATATGAAATTATATGTAGTTACTACCATTGCTAATTGGAATAAGAACTTTAAGAATTTAGAAAAAAAAAAAAAAAAAAAGAGGAGGAGAAACCAAACCTTTTCTTCTTTTGGAGCAGTTGATGATATTATCGTGTAGTAGTGTTCGTGACTTTATATATTTTGTTTCAATAGGATCGACAGGTAGGTTTAAATTTCAGTTATAGCCCTCTCCGTTAAAATTCATCCCAAGGACAAAATATCTATAACTATGTATTATAAATTATGATATATAAAATATATTTCTACACATGTATTTATTCGGTTCGGTTCGGTATTTTTTAAGTATTTTTTATACAATAAAAAATCCACCCTAATTATTCAATGTGGTTATCGATTTATTTTAAAACCTTCGATTTTATTAAAAAGAGCTTAAAAACTGGTTCGGTACGGTACGATTCGGTCGGTTCAATCGGTTTTTGAAAAACCATGGACACCCCTACTAACGTTTGTATGAGCGTTCTTTCTAAAATGAAAAGTAGGCCATATATATAACCTTAAAACTAATGTGTAATTAACTTAATTTGAATTTGAGAATGTTAGAGTTCTTAGCATTTTGCATTCCTAAATGTCTATTCTCTTTTCTGATTTGCATCCGATCCCACTATTAAAAACATGTCGATAATCGAGGGCCAAAACCGACGGATATCCATCGATTATGGCTTAAAATCGAGTAAAAATCGACGGACTAGACGATATCGGAAAAAGGTTGCTTGGTTGAAGGAAACTGACGAACTGTCTCACTTAAAATCGAGGATTGTCCGTCGATTTGGCTAAAATAAAATGAAGTTCGGTTTGTCTTTTAAAATCGGCGATTTAAATAAATAAATAAATAAATAAATGGAAGAACTAATTACGGCGACTGACTTTCCTTCACCAACGTTGTGGGCAGAGGAACTCGCCCTAGCCATCACCTTAGAACGGACTGAGGGCCGTACTTCAATACTAATGCGTGCATTACGGTCGATGTTGCTTCTGAGCTTGTCAAAGACACGGTGAGGATGATGGTGAATATAACTCTGAGGAAAGATTTAACCTTTGCCGATGATTTGCAAATGGTTGAAAGAGAAAGGATGAAGGTGAAGAGAAACGAAGAACTGAAATAAAATGAAATGCGAAAGGTGATCCTTTGAGTGTCGAGAGGTTACTTATGGCGGAGAGTCATCATTGCCGTGGGAAACAATTGACATCCATCTAGCCGACTTCCACCACGCGTCCCTGACATTGATGTCAAATGGCATTGTCGTTTCAAATTTTGAGTCACAATAAAGTCTCCGATTTCTTGCTCGGTACGGTGCGATGCGAAGGGTCACTTTCCCTTGCAAAACTTTTCCACTTTCCGAGACAGCCTCGAGACTTACCCGAAAAGTTCAGAGACTATATAGAATGGTCAAAAAGCGATGAACATTTAGATGTATACATGTGGTGACAAGGCACCAGATCAACATGAACAAGATAGGTCCAGAAACTACTAAAAGCAGCAAAAACCAACCTCAAATCGAACGTCGGTAAAAAAAAAAAAAAAAAAACCTCCGAGAGGTCAGTTTTTTGAATTGGACAATAGTACCGACCTCAGGAGGTTGGTTTTTAAAATTGCACAATAGTAAAATGCACCATCTTGGAATCAAACCATCGTATTTGCCATCGTAGGATACATTTCTACCACTAGACAATTGGTGTTTATTGGTTTATGACGTTGATACTTTTTATTTATTGGTGCTTATTGATTTAAGACTTTAATTTTTTTATTTAAACTCTTCAAATTCATTTTACCTCGGGAGGTCGGTTTCTTTATATATATATATATATATATATGTCTTTTTTTTTTAACAAAAACCGACCTCTAGAGTTTGGCAGTTTGCAAAAATAATAGACCGGCCATTGGAGGTCAGTTTTTGAATTTTTAATTTAAAAAAGAAGACCTCCATAGGTCGATTTCCACTTTCCCGGTTTTGGTGCTAAAAAAACTGATCTCCGAAGGTTGGTTTTCACTTTTCCGATTTGTGGCACTAAAAAAAACTGGCCTCTAGAGATTAATTTTTACTGACATCTTCAAGAGATCGGTTTTTGTTATCTTTTTTAGTAGTTAGAGACTACGCCTGGAAAGCTGAAAGGATATGCAAATGCGTTCTCGGTTGCTCCAGCTTCGGATCTCATTTCATATGTGCTTCGTATAGAAAATCAAATAGTTAGCTCAAAAGTCACGAGATTGAAAGTTAGAGATATTCATGCACCCCGATATTTGGGGGATCACGACTTATCCCGTTTCTAGAATCTGTGATTTTCACGCTAACAACAACTACAAGGTGCCTAGGGTTAGGGGAGTTAGTTAGCTAGGTCAATCATAGATGTAACCCCTCAATCCCTGATTTGTATCCCATCGAAACTGTCAGGAATATACTTCTACTTACTTGACGCTCATTACAGTCGGCTAACTGTTTACGTGCATTCACTTTGATCATTCGGAGCTTTTTGTCTTACGATTTGGAGATTGACTAAGCATTTCTGTCTCTTTTACTTCTTTATTTCAATTATTTCTTACTGTTTCGTTTGATCTTATTTATTTGTCATTGCTTCAAATCTTACGTCAAAAATTTTCAAAACTATGTTGGATAAATTTTCTTGCTAAAGATCTCATTCAAATAAATTTAACTCATTTTCCTAATAATTAAATTTTAGGCTAAATATCAATGTTCATTGGTATGCCAATTAATCTTTATGCAATACCTCATTTGGGCCTTGGGATTTGGAGTTCCTTTTATGTGTTAATTTACTTTGAGATCTATTTTTCATAGATTTACTTGATATCTTCCTTTGCTTGTACACCCTATGCAGGTCTGAATCAGATTTATGGCATGATTATTTCCGGTCCAGTGTTGTGTTGCAGTAGGCCCTGACAATCAACACGTCAATAGAATTTTGGAATGTTTTGAGCTGTCAGATTACTTATCTTTGAATCTCAAATACTCTAATGAGTATGTAACTTTTCTCATATCTGTTTTCAATAAGTTTCATTATCCATTTACCTGTTTGCTTTCACTGGTTAAGCATAAAACTTGTTTTTCTCAAAATTGATGGTATAATTCTACAGGATATCCAGAGTACAAGATTTTGATTTGCCACTTTGATAGTGTCTTAAAGGGTCATATCTTGTGGCGTGTACTTAACTAAGCAAAAACAATATTCTTTCGTTAGTACTGCAGTAATTTTTTTGCTAATCATAGATGTGTGTGTACATATACATTTAAATAACTTTTTCATTAGTATTTCCATTTAACAATGGCTAAATCATTATAATACGATTGGATTCTGAGATTATTATAATAGGTTAATTTCTAAGAAACAAATCCATATAAGACGGAGAAAGTGATAAGAGTTATTTTCTGTGTGTTGTTTGCATATCTATGTGTGTGCTCTATGAAATTAATGAATGAGTTTATTTTGAGTTTTTTTTTTTTTAAACAGTTTCAGTTAAATTTAACAATCAGAATTTTGATAAATATTTGACAGAAGTTAAAAGTGTTTATTTTTTACAACCTTAAAGGACCAAAACTGGTCAGTTGATACTTACATAACTATTTCTAATCTACTACCAAAGATAAGAGACCATTTTTGTCATTTGTATTTAACGTTACAGATGGTGAAAATATAATATAGTGTTAATTGGACAGTATGGCATGTTGAATTTTTCGACAAATAACTGAAATTTGTCCCGTTGGATTAATTTTGATAAACCCTATATGTAAATATGTTAGTGGTGTCATATATCCTGCAAACTATAAATATTTGGGGCCCAAACAAACAAATGGTCCCGAATTTGCCCCAAAATTTCAATTGCATTTAGCGACACTCAAATTCTACGTAACTAGCTGCTCTCTGTTAGCAGTATGTTTATATATACTCTTATTTAATAAATTCGTTTTTAATTTGGAATATATTGAAAGTTAATAATTCAATGAGCTTTTGATAATCCTTTCAATCGTACCACCTAAGTGACAACGGAAAAAAGAATTTAAGTGACACCGGATCTAAGTGACAACGGAAAAAAGAGAAACATTGTGAAATTGATTCATGACATTGAAGCTAAAAGAATTTGCTAACAGTTGTTCCCCTCTTTGGTGTTTTTTCCAAAGGAATTACATTCGAATGAAAGTTCTGTGTAATGACTTATTATTTAGTAATAATAATAATAATTTGCTTACATAAGAGGTTCTCTGTTGAGCTTCAGATAGGGTTTCGACCTAACTATGATTCATCAAAAGAGATGAAGAACCTGTTAGTATTAGTTAGTGTCATTGATGGGGAAGTAGTGAGAAGAGGTTTTTGTGAATGCATTTTTCAGTCATTTTTTAAAATTATTTAATAATTAAAAACGTTTTTAATTATTAAAATGACTGGTTGTAATTAATAAGGTTCCTATTTCTAAAAAGGTTTAAATTAAAAGGGTCTATTCCTAAAGGGTTCAAGTCTGTTGATTTGAACAGATACTTAAGTATTAAAAATACCTCATTTTTCCAAAATGAAAATATGTTTCTCTCTCTCTCTCTCTCACTCACACACACACACAAAAAATCAAAACACTTTGTTCTTTTGGGAATTAGAATTAATTGTTGATATTCGAATTCTGGTGGCTTTGTAAATGCTAGAAGAATTCTTCCAAATCCCTGCAGCAATTATAGTGAGAGATTTAAATTCTTTAAGGATAGTGAACACACCATCAAAGCCCGTTTGAAATCCTTGAAATTTTTCCAGCAGTCTTAATGAATTTAATTTCACTACAATGGAGGGCACTGGAGTTGATAACATTCTCAACAAAGATTTTTGAAGGTTTCTATTGAATTTTGGAATGAGATTAGAATGAGACAATTATGGAGAAATCAAAGAGAGGAAAAATTCTCATTAGTTCTGAAGTGAAATGGAGCAATGCTCCCATATATACAACTGAGACTCAAAATATCTAAACTAACTCCACTAACCGACTTTACATTGACAGTTGTATCCAGTTGGTCCCACTAACCACGTATCCACCTAATCATCCTAACTAACTGTATAATTAATGATTTTCCAAGCGAATACATAACTAATAGATTTGAACTCAATATGTAACTCCACTATTCTCATTACTCCCCCTCAAACTAGGTGGACTAAAAATGTTCAAAACTCCGTAGTTTGGACAAAAGAAACTCATGCTGAACTCTACCCAGAGCCTTAGTCAAGATATCAGCTAGTTCCTGCTTGGTGTTGATGTAGACAATCTTGATTAGGCCCTGTTGCACCTTCTCTCTAATGAAATGGCAATCCAATTCAATGTGCTTTGTCCTCTCATGATAAACATGATTGGCAGCAATCTGTATGGCAGTCTTGCTGTCACAATAGACTGTCACTAAACCTTCAAGCTTGATTCCAGTTCCTTGAACAAATTTGTCACGACCCAACCAGAGGGCCATGACGGGCACCCAGAGCTAACCTACCGAGCACCTCTTAACATACTCTAATAATCATAACTAGGTGAGTCACATGGCTATCTCATAATTACCACGAATCAAAAGACACAAGTTCCATCGAACGTATACACGTCTATATAAACATCATTAACTATGCCCATGTGTACAAGCCCACAAGGCTACCAAAATGATATACAAAATGTGAACCGATAAGGCCATGGGATATCTAGCTATATCCATCTGTCTATGAGCCTCCACATGGAGTATGTAATATCATAAATATGGGACAGGACCCCGCCATGCCCAAGTAGTACACAAAAGAATAATACCAACTAACTGTAGCTCCAGATCAAATGGAGCACTTCATGCAATCACTGATGAAACAGCCTAGGGGTCTGGTCCATCGCCCTGTCTACCTGCAGGCGTGAACGTAATGTCCACAAATAAAAGGACATCAGTACGAACAATGTACTGAGTATATAAGGCATGAATAGCAACATGATGAAAGCATGAAGAAAACATAAGATAAAGATAACAAGTTATACCTCATAATACCTCTTAAGACGACTGTCATGCATACTTAACCTTTCTCTAACGGAAACATTTCATACATATACATATAATGATACCATACCTGGCTATATAGACTCGGTGTCACCCATACTCGGCCATAACAAGGCGCGGTGTTGTTCGTACACGAGGATAACAAGGATCGGTGTTGCCCGTACCCAGCTGCAGTGGTGTGCGCCCGGCCACATAAGTTCGGTGTCAGAAAATAGCTATATACATATATGACATACGTGAGTATCCAAAGGAAGCATTACAACTCTATCGAGGTGACATAAAGTCGGTAAACCCCCTATTTCTATTATGGAATCACCATCATCATCATCATCATCATCATCATGAAGAACTTTTATTAATAATATCATAAGAACCCTTGAAAATCATGATCTTCTAGCATTTTCTAGGAATAGGACATTATAGATATCTTAGATGGATTCACAATAAGGAAATCATGCCTTTAGAAAGAAAGGGTTAGCCTTAACGTACCTTTATGTCTCCTTAATTACTTAACGTTCTCCTCCCAAGTCCGCAAAATCTATATTCAAGAGGATTCATACTAAGGTTAAGTCTTGAAAATACTCATAAGTTCAAACTAGAATAATTAATAAGTGAGAGGAAATTGGGCAGCACTTCCCGTATTTCACCTAGTTCCACCATATTCCAAATCACCTCCCAAACAACAATGACGGCTTCAACAATATCATGATTAAGAGATTTTTATTCAATATAATCCCCAAAACTCATTCCCATAATCAATTTATATCAACAACATCAACACAACCCCTTATACACTTGTATACAACACTCCTTCATCATCATTATTGCCCCTCATAACAATATTATACTCAAAACATTCTAACAATTATTTTACTACTCAAAATATAATCAAATCCATATTTGAACTTCCTCTTTCACTCTCTTCCCTCCATCAAGTTGTTCAACAACCAAGCATTCTCAATAACATGAAATAGATGTGGAAACTAACCTTTTATCACATAAGGATAAGCTTTGGATCAATGAGTCCACTTGAGTGAAACCTCCAACTTCAACACCAAAGGAATTCTTGAACTTTACAAACCCTAGTGAGCCCCCCAACAGTTGAATCTCTTGATTTTCACCTTTCAATAATCCTTGATTTTACTTGGGTTTGGTTGGATATGTTTAAAAGAAGGTTCTAGAGCTTTAATGGACTTTGGGAAATGTTGCAATGAGCAAAAATGAGCAAGGGTCGAGATTATATATAAAAAGAAATCTAGTGTCGACTCGGATTTACGGTCCACTTTTACGGACCGTAAAAATTATACGGTCCGTATAATTGGATTGTAAAATCCAACCAGTGACTCGCCCCTTCTGGAATCAATTTACGGTGGGAGTCAGCCAGATATACAGTCCTTATATCTAACCGTAAAACCCATTTTTCCTCAAACATATTCTCCTCGATTTGTTTAACCTTTAATCCTTCCAATACTTGCTAAACATGAACTTAACCCCTTATAACTATAAGATAAACTAGTCCAATCTCATTTAACCTTGATAACCCGTGTATCCAAGACTAGAACCACTAACACACGACGAATCTCAATGTACAAAACCACGAGGTGTAACATCCTCGAATGTTAGATTCTTAGGGAACCTACAAAAGTTTCGCCTAAGTTCCCCGGTAAATATGCCACTACCATCCTGTCACAACAACCCAAAATATACAATGCCTCACAAGGCTACAACAACAACAACAATAATGGCCACACACGATCAAGAAATCATCAAAAGAAAGGATTACGTACCTGAAGACAATGGATTCTCTGTCTGAACCTCCTCTGGAAGTGGGATCAAATGTGGATACCTGAACTTCATATCTTCTTTAGCTTCCCAAGTCATTTCTTCTTTATTATTGTTTCTCCATAAAACTTTAACTGAAGCCACATCTTTAGTTCTGAGTCTCCGAATTTGCCTATCTAGAATAGAAATAGGAACTTCTTCATATGATAATTGCTCGATGACCTGGACATCATCCACATGTACAATTCTGCAAGGATCTCTAATGCACTTCCGAAGCATCGACACATGAAAAACTGGGTGGATTGATTCCAAGTCTGAAGGTAGATCTAACTCATAAGCCACCTGCCCTACCTTGCGTACAATCTTGTAAGGCCTAATATACCGAGGGCTAAGCTTACCCTTCTTACCAAATCTCATGACGCCCTTTATCGGCGACACCTTCAAAAATACTCAGTCATTAACTCGGAACTCTAAGTCTCATCGGTGTTTATCTGCATAAGATTTCTGACGATTCTGAGCTGTCAATAATCGATCCTGAATAAGCTTGACCTTTTCCATGGCTTGTTGGATCAGGTCTAGCCTTATTAACTTAGTTTGTCCCACTTTAAACCACCTATCGGGTGATCCACACTTACGCCCATATAAAGCCTCATACGGGGCCATTTGGATGCTCGAATGATAACTATTATTATAAGCGAACTCTATAAGCGGTAAGTGATCATCCCAACTACCTCTAAAATCTAACACACATGACCGTAGCATATCCTCGAGAGTCTGGATGGTGCGCTCAGCTTGTCCATCAGTCTGTGGATGAAATGTTGTACTAAGACTCACCTGAGTCTCTAAACCTTCTTGGAAGGACTTCCAAAAATTAGCCGTAAACTGAGTTCCTCTATCAGAAATAATGGATACTAGAACACCATGGAGTCGTACTATCGCTTTGATATAAAGCTTTGCATAATCGTCAGCTAAGTATGTAGTTCTAACTGGTAGAAAATGAGATGACTTCGTAAGTCTATCCACAATTACCCATATAGAATCATACTTACGCTGAGAACGAGGCAAGTCTGTAATGAAATCCATATTAATTCCCATTTCTAAGTCGGAATTTCCATAGGTTACAACAATCCCCCAGGCTTCTGATGCTCAATTTTTACCTGCTGACCGTTAGGACATTTAGCTACAAACTCTGCTATGTCCTTCTTCATTCCATCCCACCAATAAATTGACTTGATATCGTGATATATCTTTGTTGCTCCTAGATGAACTGAATAACGAGAACTGTGGGTTTTCTCCAAAATCTGGCGACGTAATCCTGCAACATCAGGAACACATAAGCTACCTCAATATCTGAGAACTCCATTTGCAAAAATCTCAAATGGTGACTTTTTCTTCTGAGGAAGTGTATCCTTGTAATGAACTAACATGGAATCCTCATATCGGCGCTTTTTCACCTCAACTACCATTGACGAAATAGCTGAATTCTGAATTGTAACTCTCATATTGCCTGAGTCCATTTTTCTAGCAAATCCTTTAATTGCTCCTTCAACTCTTTCAATTCTACAGGAGCCCTTCTATAAGGAGGATAGATATTGGATTAGTATCCGGCAGCACATCAATGGTAAAATCAATTTCTCGCTCTGGTGGGAGGCCTGGAAGCTCATCCGGAAACACATCTGGAAACTCATTCATTACAGGGACAGATTGAAGAGTTGGCGACTTTGCTTCTATATCCTGAACTCGGACTAAATGATAAATACAACCTTTAGCAATCATCTTCCTCGCCTTGAGATAGGAAATAAACCTACCGCTCAAAGATGTTGTATTACCCTTCTACTCTAAAACTGGTTCTCCCAGAAACTGGAAACGAACCATTTTGTTCTACAATCAACGTTGGCATAACAAGAAGCCAACCAATCTATACCCATAATAACATCAAAATCTACCATATTCAACTCAATCAAATCTGCCATGGTGCGACGGTCACAGACTACCGCCTAGCTATCACTGGGTCACCAACGGGTGTAGACACTTCGAAAGGTTTAATTGACTCAAGTTTCACCCCAAAATGACCAGCAACATAAGGAGTAACATATGATAATGTAGAGCCTGGATCAATTAATGCATACACATCATGAGAAGATACCGATAGTATACCTGTGACAACATCGGGGGAAGACTCAAGATCCTGTCGCCTAGCCAGTGCATAAATACGGTGTTGAGGACCACTCGAACTGGGCGCTCCTCCTCTACCTCTACCACGACCTGCTGGTGTCTGTAAGCTCTGCCCCAGAAGGCGTACTGATGACGAAGAACCAGTTGTTGATCCTGTGGGCTGTACCATACCTCTACCACCTCGAAATGGACACTCACGCATAATATGGCCTGACTGACCGCAAGCATAACAAACATCCAAACCTAATCGGTGTTGTCCCCAATGTAGCTTACCACACTGAGTACATCGTGATAAGGGTGGTCTCATCTGGTCTGAATCACCTTTATATTGAGAACCCGAAACTCTGAAACTCTGACCCAGTCTGGAGTGAATAGGTCGATCAAATCTATGGCCCGCAAATCATGGAGGTGGACTAGCCGCTGAATGGCCTGAGTGCCTAGAATATGGCTGCCTCTAACCCCCTCTAAACTCACTAACGGGACCTGAGGATCTAGCCCTCTTACTATAACCCCTATCATGCTCACGCTCACTCTTCCGCTATTATTGTCGCTCTTCCATACTTTCCTGAAGTGAGGCCGTCAAACAGTCACTCATCAAATGTGGCCCCAAACCATTCACAAACCGGTGTACGCGATCCCCATATCAGCTACTATGGCTTGAGTATCCTAGCCAAAGAGTTAAAACGGAGGCTATACTCTAGGGCACTCATATTCCCTTGTCTAAGATTCAAGAACCTATCAGCTCTGTCACATCGAACCTCTGGCGGAAAATAGTGTCGGAGGAAAGCATCCACAAACTCTTGCCATACCGGTGGAGGTGCGTTAACTCCTCTAGAATACATCCAAACAACATCCCGATGAACCGCAACATCCCGTAATCTATAGGAGACCAACTCTACCGACTCAACATTCGAAACATGTATTACCCGCAATGTTCGCAACATTCCATCTATGAAGCTCTGCGGGTCCTCATCCGGTTTTGACCCAAAGAATTCTGGAGGGTTTGAACTAATAAAATCACAGGCTCTGGCACTGACAGCTCTATCACCATGACCCGTACCTTGCCGCTGGGCCTGAGCGGTGACTAACTGGGTAAGCAAATGGATGGCCTCTCTCATCTCCTGGCCTGAGGTATTTGGTGGAGGAACTGGGGGTATTGGAGCTGGAGCTGAGGCTCCTCCGTGCTCCTCTGAAATGGGTGGAGTATGAGAGGACCGAGATGGAACCTCAGTCTGAGACTCGCCCTCCTCTATATCTGTCGGCGGTACCCGCTCAGTCCTTTTTCCTGCCACTGTCTTGCCTTCTGGGTCGCTGTTGCTTTTCTCTTCGCAGGCATTGCTAAAAACATAACACACGACTAGGAAAAAGAGAATCCTGATAACATGGCTCTACCGCATGATCTAAGAGGAGAAAGAAAGGTCAACCATTCCTAAATGCCCTACAGCCTCCTGCTTATAAGTGTGGCGCACTTCGCACCCATAAAAAAGAACCTGCTGGACACGGCTCGTAGACACACCCTAGGATGAACTACTCTGATACCACTTTTGTCACGATCCAACCGGAAGGCCATGACGGGCACCCGGAGCTAACCTACCGAGCACCTCTTAACATACTTTCATAATCATAACTAGGTGAGTCACATGGCCATCTCATAATTACCACAAATCGAAAAGACACAAGCTCCGTTGAACGTATACACGTCTATATAAACATCATTAACTATGCAATCACTGATGAAACAGCCTAGGGGTCTGGTCCGTCTCCCTGTCTACCTGCGGGCATGAACGAAGCGTCCACAAATAAAAGGACGTCAGTACGAACAATGTACTGAGTATGTAAGGCATGAATAGAAACATGATGAAAGCATGAAGATAACATAAGATAAAGAGAACAAGTTATACCTCATAATACCTCTTAAGATGGTTGTCATGCATACTTAACCTTTCTCTAACGGAAACATTTCATACATATACATATAATGATACCACACCCGGCTATATAGGCTCGGTGTTACCCATACTCGGCCATAACAAGGCTCAGTGTTATTCGTACCTGACCATAACAAGGATCGGTGTTGTCTGTACCCAGCTGCAGTTAGAGGTGTCAATATGGGCTGGCCCAGCCCAACCCAACCCAGCCCTAAAGGGCTAAAGAATTAAATGGGCTAGGACGGGCTGGCCCTTTTAATTGAAGGGCCTGCAAAATGGCAGCCCAACCCATCCCTAAGTGGGCCGCGGGCTAGGACGGGCCAGCCCTTTAAGTTTTTTCGTCTTCCGAAATAACATTTTCTGAGTGATTTTTGGTACAATTTGAACATGAAACTTTTGCAATATGAAATAAAAGCCTCTACAACCCATTCTTGCGCAAATTCATATCAAAGAGGAAAAAATTTAAAAGAAAAAATATAAATTATTATTTTTGATCACTAATTCAGATCACGTTCAAAAGAAATTAAACATAATATAAATTTTAAGACTAAAAAGTATTACTCTAGTTTCTAATTTACTACTTAGTAGTAAGTACATTCTTTTTTTCTTATTACTTTTTTATCTTTTTGTTTAATTTACTTATATATTTTTTTTAAAAAATAATTTATTATTCTTTTCTGGCCTCAAGGGCTGGCCTCAGCCCAATCCTTGAGGCCGGCGGGACAAGAGAGGCTGGGATTTTGAGCCTCACTTCTATATGGGCCAAAGAAATCCTAGCCCAACCCTACTTAAATAAAGGGTTGGGTTGGGCCGGCCTCACGGGCTAAGCCCGTATTGACAACTCTAGCTGCAGTGGTGTGCGCACAATAGATATTATACCCGGCCACATAAGCTCGGTGTCAGAAAATAGCTAGATACATATATGCCATACGTGAGTATCCACATGAAGCATTACAACTCTATCGGGGTGACATAAAATCGATAAACCCCCGATTTCTATTATGGAATCACCATCATCATTATCATTATGAAGAACTTTTTATCAATAATAACATAAGAACCCTTGAAAATCATGAGCTTCTAGCATTTTCTAGGAATAGGACATTATAGATATCTTAGATGGATTCACAATAAGGAAATCATGCCTTTAGAAAGAAAGGGTTAGCCTTAATGTACCTTTACAACAACAACAACAACAACAACAACAACAACCCAGTGAAATCCCACAACGTGGGGTCTGGGGAGGGTAGAGTGTACGCAGACCTTACTCCTACCAAGGTAGGACGGCTGTTTCCGAAAGACCCTCGACTCAATAAAAAACATAAAAAGAGGTCAGATAAGGCTAAGAGATTCAAAGCGATATGGAAATGAAGTAGCGCAAGCGACACAGATAACATAGAATAATCAAAGCACAGGAAATAACAGATAATAAGCATAAATCAAAGCACAAGAAATTATACTTCGATAATGCGACTACTAATAAGACAGGATAATGAGACTATCTACTAGTCTTCTACCCTAATGTGGGTCCTCCAAACCCTCTTATCTAAGGTCATGTCCTCGGTAAGCTATAACTGCGCCATGTCGTGTCTAATTACCTCTCCCCAATACTTCTTTGGCCTACCCCTACCTCGTCTGAAACCATCTATGGCCAACCTCTCACACCTCCGCACTGGGGTATCTGTGTCTCTCCTCTTCACATGCCCAAACCATCTCAATCTCGCTTCTCGCATCTTGTCTTCCACCGAGGCCACTCCTACCTTGTCCCGAATATCCTCATTCCTACTCCTGTCACTCCTGGTGTGGCCACACATCCATCTCAACATTCTCATCTCAGCAACTTTCATCTTTTGAACGTGAGAAATCTTAACTAGCCAACACTCCGCCCCATACAACATAGTCGGTCTAACCACCACTTTGTAGAACTTGCCCTTAAGTTGTGGTGGCACCTTCTTGTCACATAGCACTCCGGAAGCAAGCCTCCATTTCATCCACCCTGCCCCAATACGATGTGTGACATCATTGTCAATCTCCCCGCTGCCTTGCATAATAGACCCAAGATACTTGAAACTACTTTTCTTCTGGATGGCTTGGGTACCAAGCTTCACTTCCAAGCCAATCTCCCCGCTGCCTTAATGTACCTTTATGTCTCCTTAATTACTTAATGTTCTCCTCCCAAGTCCGCAAAATCTACATTCTAGAGGATTCATACTAAGGTTAAGTCTTGAAAATACTCATAAGTTCAAACTAGCATAATTAATAAGCTAGCGGAAATTGGGCAGCACTTCCCCTGTTTCACCTATTTCCACCATATTCCAAATCACCTCCCAAAAGAAAATGATAGCTTTAACAATATCATTATTAAGAGATTTTTATTCAATAAAATCCCCAAAAATCATTCCCATAATCAATTTATATCAACAACTTCAACACAACCCCTTATACACGTGTATACAACACTCTCTCATCATCATTATTACCCCTCATAACAAGATTATACTCAAAACATTCTAACAATTATAACTCAAGTTAATTTACGACTCAAAATATCATCAAATCCATATTTGAACTTCTTGTTTCACTCTCTTCCTTCAATCAAGTTGTTCAATAACCAAGCATTCTCAATAACATGAAATAGATGTGAAAACTAACCTTTTATCACATAAGGATAAGCTTTGGATCAATGAGTTCACTTGAGTGAAACCTCCAACTTCAACACCAAAGGAATTCTTGGACTCTACAAACCCTAGTGAGCCCCCCACTAGTTGAATCTCTTGATTTTCACCTTTCAAAAATCCTTGATTTTACTTGGGTTTGGTTGGATATATTTAAAAGAAGGTTCTAGAGCTTTAATGGACTTTGGGAATTGTTGAAATGAGCAGAAATGAGCAAAGGTCAAGTTTATATATAAAAATAAATCTGGTGCCGACTCGAATTTACGGTCCACTTTTATGGATCGTAAAAATTATACGGTCCGTGTCCGTAAAATTTATATGGTCCGTATATCTAACCGTAAAACCCACTTTTCCTGAAACATATTCTCGTCGATTTGTTTAACCTTTAATCCTTCCAATACCTGCTAAACATGAACTTAACCCCTTATAACTGTAACATAAACTCGTCCAATCTCATTTAACCTTGATAACCCCTGTATCCAAGACTAGAACCACTAACACACAACGAATCTCAATGTATAAAACCATGAGGTGTAACAAAATATGTGACCCATACTATCTCAGATGTGAGTGATGTTAGGCTTCTATACTCAAACTCTGCAGATGATCTAGAAACGGTAGCCTGTTTCTTGGATTTCCATGCAATTAGTGAATTCCCAAATTTCAACAAATATCCTGTCACTGACCGTCTAGTATCAGTACAACTTGCCCAATCAATATCACAAAACCCTGTCAACTGCATATTCTGATCAGATGATATTAACAAACCCAACCCAGGCTGAGTCTTAATATACCTGATTACTTTTAATGCTGCATTCAAATGCTCCAACTGTAACACCTCGTAGCTTCGGGCGAAGGTTTGACTCATAAGATGATAATATAATGAAACCAATATGAGGGTTATAGTAAGTGTTTCGAAAACTAATCAAGTCAGAATAAATGTCTTTGGGCAAAGCAAAGTTGGAAGCCACTCTACGGGGCATGTTTGCAAGTGAGTTTGCAGAAGGTCATACTTCCAACGATCATAACCCCTTTATTAATTAGTAATTTAGGACAACATCCTAAATGAAAGTTGTAGCCCTTTGAAATACCTTTCCAATGGTATATTATGGGGGTCAAGGGGACATCTGTACAAAATGTTATGGTCATTTTACTGAAGGATTACAGTGTAGTCCGTTCACTGATCATGTTATACGAACTTGTTATAAGGCCCATATAATTTCATACGGACCGTATAACTCGTCCGTACTTCATGAAGCTTCAAATCGACGTTCTGTTTTCAGCCATGATAAAATATGATCATATTCTATGGACCGTAAAATATGATCATATTCTATGGACCGTAAAATATGTCTATATAACTTCCGCCTCACTTTTGTATAAATTCAAGCCTTGAGTTCTTTTATTTCATTATTCACAATTCCAAGCCCTAGCAACAATCCAAAACATCAAGGTAAGTCAATCCAAACCCTTCCAACTCAATTCTAACATATACTCTAATAATCTAAGCAAGAAATCATTGTACATAAACTAGGGTTTTCAAGAAAACCCATCTCAAGGTTCAAGAATTCAAGATTTTGGAAATCTTCTTCAAAGTTAAAATCTTTAATTCAAGTTTGGAGCATTACCAGGTATGTAGAGTTACTATCTACGTGTGGGAACATCATTGTTCTTCCTCACGCCTCAAAATCCATAAATTATGATTCTCTACTAAAACTAGGGTTTATATACCATGCTCATGATAACCCTAGGCCCATGTCCATGATTATATTATGTATGAATTGCTATTATTCTGTCATTGTGCTCTTAATAACTCCATATGACTATTGAGAATCAGTCTGTAATCCATGAAAACCCATATCTTGTATTCCATGGGTTCTTGCATGCATGTTTTAGCTAAAATGATTATTTCATGAATATCCTACATGTCTACAAGTTTTCATGCAACTATATTATATAATTACTTTCATGCTATGATGCAAGATACATAAATGCTAAATACAAGTTATTTCATGAAATCACGTTTACAAGTTATTTCATGATATCCATGTACAAGCAAGTTATATTCATGAAAATCATGGGCAGCAAGTACCACTTATTTTATACGTTCATGTTTTTGGGAGTTGCATTAATTACCGAGAAAGCTTCAAACAGCCTGAAACTACGTAGCCTCCGTAGGATTAGGATTGCTCCACCCATGCTTAGGACGATCTCTTATAATGACTGGATCCTTTCATAATATTATTAAATCTCATGTACCTGGCAAGCTACGAGTGTTCTGCTGGTAGGACGCAAGTACCAGACCATGTTGTCGGTTATATTTACTGCCCTCCCTACTCACGATACTTTACACATGTTATGTATGTATATGTACTCATGTTCATGATCATGTTTCAGCTTAGTCTCTGTTATGTTATTTTCATGTCCCATGTTAATTCTTTCAGTTGCGTTACATACCAGTACATTCAATGTGCTGACGTCCACTTTTATTTCCCGGGGGCCTTATTTCACGATACGAGTACGGATTTACAGGACGACGCCTCTACTCATTAGAATGTGCACGTACCAGCTTATTGGTGAGCCCCATCTCATTCGGGGTTTAGGCATTGTCTTTCTTATTTAGTTTTGCATCTAAAGGTATGCTGGGGGTCTTGTCCTAGCAAGTATGTTACGTGTTTCAGACTCATGTTAGAGGTTTCATAGACAAGACAAGTGTCATGTTAGACTTCCAGAGTTAGTTAGTCGGTTTGGCTCATTTATGATATTGTCGCCATTCATGACTTAATCAAGTACTTATGTTTAATATTATTACTTACTATGTTTTATAAAAGCTCATCATGCACTTCACGTTATATTTCATCTCATGTATGCCTCATGATGATTCAGCAAGTCATGTGGTTCGCTCGGTCACATGCAGTCAAGCACCGAGTGCCGTGTTACGCCCAGGCCATGATTCGGGGCGTGACAAAGCTTGGTATCAGAGCCTAGTTTCAAGTGTCTTTAGGGATTCTGTGAAACCGTGTCCAGTGGGATCACTTTTATATGTGTGAGGGCCCCATACGTATAAATAGTCGACCACCAAGACATTCAGAATTGTCTCACTTATTTCATATTCTATATTGTGCAGTTAGAGCAGTACTTTTAGGATGCCTTTTTAACTCGTGCGTGTACGTATTTTCAGAAAATGCCTTCGAAAAGGAAATACACCAGAAAGGTTAGCTACTAGCCAAGGGGCTACTGCGAAAGCAACTCGCGAAGAGATAGTTCCGACTCAGACAGCAGTCCCAACTGCTCCTACAACTACACCTCCTAACACTTCGGACATGGACGTTAGAGGAGCCATCCATATGCTTACTCAGATCGTTGCCAACCAGGCGTAGCGACAAGAATCGGCCCCTAGCTCAGGTGCTAGTGGCGGGCCAAACAGTTCAAGAACTCAGGAATTCCTGCGGATGAAACCTCCAACTTTCACAGGGACGAAGGCTGAGGAGGATCCACAGAACTATATTGATGGCCTACAGAAAGTGTTTCGTATTATGCATGCCACTGAGACAGAGGCAGCAGAGTTTGGTTCTTTTCAGCTGCAGGATGTTGCTCATATTTAGTATGAGACATGGGAACAATCTCGAGGGGAGGATGCATCATCTGCTACTTGGGACGAGTTCATTGACGCTTTCCTTGGCCACTTCATGCCTATCGAGGTCCGGGAAGAAAAGGCTATGGAATTTGAGAGGTTGAGGCAAGGTAACTTGACCGTTCAAGAGTACTATCTCAAATTTATTTCGTTGTCCAGATATGCTCCTTACATGGTTCCCGACATGAGGGCAACGGTTAGAAGATTTGTACTGGGTTGAAACCCGAATTGTATAGAGATGCCAAGACTGCTGCTCAGAATGATAAGATGACTATCTCTAAGATCTTGGCATTTGTACAAGGTAATGAAGCTGAAATGAAGAAAGAGGAAGCTCTGCAGAAACAAAAGGATAAGGAATTCAACAAGAGGGATAAATATTCAAGTAGCTTTAGTCAGGGAGGAGGTAGGCAGTTCTTTAAGAAAGGTCAGCAAGACCCGCTCCATCTACAACTAGTGCCCCAGTCCCTAAGTTCCGAAATGACAAAAAGAAGAACTTCAGACCATCGAGTTCTTATTCTCAGGCTAGTGTGGGTCAGTCAGCCTATATTATTCTAGTTTGCAGCAAGTGTAGCAAGAGACATTTGGGTGAGTGTCGTCTAGGTACAGATGCGTGCTATGGTTGCAGCCAGAAGGGCCACATTCAGAAAGATTATCCGTCAACTAGGCAAGGTACTGGAGGTAACGTGGCGCAGTCCACAAATTCAGCAGCTCCTAATCACAATCAGGCCCAGCAGGGGCGTGGCATGACAAGGTTCGGCAATACAAGCGGTGGTCAGAACCGTTAGTATGCATTGACAGGTCGTCAGGATACAGAGGCTAGAGCAGATGTTGTCACAGGTACACTCACAGTTTTCACTTTTGAAGTATATGCCCTTATTGACCCAGGATCCACCTTATCTTATGTAACCCCTTTTGTTGCTAAAAAGTTTGGTATTGAACCAAAAAAATTGTACGAACCCTTTGAGGTGTCCACCCCAGTTGGGGAATCAGTCATAGCTAGACATATTTATAGGGGTTGCCCAGTTTTAGTCTATCACCGCAGAACCATAGCTGATTTAGCGGAATTAGAAATGGTAGACTTTGATATGATCATGGGTATGTACTGGTTAGCTTCATGTTATGCCACAGTATGTTGTAGAACTAAGGTGGTAAGGTTCGAGTTTCCTAATGAGCCAGTCATAGAATGGGAGGGTAATTCAGTAGTACCCAGGAGTAGACTATTTCTTACCTAAAAGCCAGAAAAATAATTTCCAAAGGTTATATCTACCACCTAGTTCGAGTCAAGGATTCAAATGCCCAGACTCCAACTCTCCAGTCCGTCCCAGTTGTAAATGAATTTCCAGAGGTCTTTCCCGAAGATCTTCCAAGAGTCCCTCCTGACAGGGAGATTGAATTTGGAATTGATCTATTCCGCCATACATAATGGCTCCAGCAGAGTTAAAAGAGTTAAAAGCCCAATTAAAAGATCTTCTTGACAAGGGGTTTATTAAGCCCAGTGTTTCGCCTTGGGGTACGCCAGTCTTATTTGTTCGAAAGAAGAATGGTTTCTTACGTATGTGTATAGACTACCGTCAGTTGAACAAGGTCACCATTAAGAACAGGTACCCTCTTTCTAGAATAGATGACTTATTTAACCAACTGCAGGGCGCCCAATGTTATTCCAAGATTGACCTCAGATCAGGCTATCATCAGTTAAAGGTTAAGGAAGTTGATATTCCGAAGACCGCTTTCAGAACCCGTTATGGCCATTTTGAATTTCTTGTTATGTCATTTGCATTGAAAAATGCGCCAGCTGCTTTCATGGATCTTATGAACAGGGTCTTCAAGCCTTATCTCAATTTATTCGTCATTGTTTTCATTAATGATATTTTGGTGTATTCCCGTAATGAGGCTGATCATGCAGAATATCTCAGAATAGTGTTGCAGTATTAAAGGTCGCGACCTTTTTGAAAAATTCTCAAAGTGTGAGTTTTGGCTTAAGTCAGTGGCGTTCCTAGGCCATGTGATCTCAGGTGAAGGTGTTAAAGTTGATTCTCAGAAGATTGATGTCGTAAGGAGTTGCCCCAGACCCACCTCAGTTTCTGATATAAGAAGTTTCTTGGGTTTGGCAGGCTATTATCGACGCTTCGTAAAAGGATTTTCTTCTATCTCTGCTCCGTTGACTAAGTTGACTCAGAAGAAAGTTAAGTTCCAATGGTCAGATGCTTGTGAGCGAAGCTTTGAATGAAGAAGAGATTGACTTCTGCTCCAGGTTTGACGCTGCCAGAGGGAACTGAAGGGTTCGTTGTTTATTGTGATGCTTTGGGAGTTGGTCTCGAATGTGTCTTAATGCAGCATGGTAAGGTTGTAGCTTATGCATCTCGTCAGCTCAAGGTTCACGAAATGAATTATCCGACTCATTACTTAGAGTTGGCAACTGTAGTTTTTGCACTTAAGATATGGCGTCATTATTTGTATGGAGTGCATGTTGATATTTTAACAGATCATAAAAGCCTGCAGTATATCTTCACGCAAAGGGAGCTGAATCTTAGGCAAAGGAGATTGCTCAAATTGCTTAAGGATTACGACATGGATATTCTTTATCATCCGCGGAAAGCGAATGTTGTAGTTGATGCTCTTAGTCAGTGTTCCATGGGGAGTTTAGCCCACATTGATGCAGATAAGAGAGTTATGACCAAGGAAGTTCACCGTTTGACTAGTCTTGGAGTTCGACTTTTGGACTCTGAGGATAGTGGTGTGGTTGTTCAGAATAGGGCTCTTTCCTCTTTAGTGGTTGAAGTCAAAGAGAAACAGTTTAATGATCCCTACTTATTGCAGCTGAAAGAGGGGATTCACAAGCATAAGACGACGGCTTTCGAACAAGGGGGAGATGATGGTACCTTGAAGTACCGAGGTAGATTGTGTGTTCCAGATATAAATGGGCTCAGAGAGCGAATCATGTCAGAAGCTCACAATTCCAGGTATTCCATTCACCCAGGTTCCACAAAGATGTATCATGATCTTAAGGAGATTTATTGGTGGAACGATATGAAGAAGAATGTGGCAGATTTTGTAGCTAAGTGTCCGAATTGTCAGCAAGTGAAAGCCAAACACCAGAGGCCTGGTGGCTTGTCTCAGAATATTGATATTTCTGTCTGGAAATGGGAAATGATCAATATAGACTTTGTATCAGGTCTACCTCGTTCAGCCAGAAGACATGACTCTATTTGGGTGATCTTTGACTGGCTTACTAAATCGGCGCACTTTTTGCCAGTCAAGACCACAGATTCAGCAGAGGGTTACGCTAAGTTATATGTTAATGAAATTGTCAGATTGTATGGGACCCCAGTGTCTATTATTTCAGATCGTGGTGCTCAGTTCACAGTAAACTTCTAGAAATCATTTCAGAAAGGATTGGGTACCAAAGTGAACCTCAGCACAGCTTTTCATCCAAAAAACAGATGGCCAGGCAGAGCGCACTATTCAGACCCTTGAGGATATGTTGAGACCATGTGTCCTAGATTTCAAGGGTAATTGGGATGACCATTTACCTCTCATCGATTTTTCCTATAATAACAATTATTATGCTAGCATTGGGATGGTACCGTTTGAAGCTCTATATGGGCGAAGGTGTAGATCACCAATTGGTTGGTTCAAAGTTGGTAAAGCAGAGCTGTTAGGACCAGATTTGGTTTATCAGGCTATGGAGAAAGTCAAGTTAATACAGGTTCGTTTGAAAACGGCTTAGAGTCGCCAGAAGTATTACACAGATGTGAGGCGAAGGGACTTAGAATTTTCAGTTGATGATTGGGTATTCCTTAAAGTCTCACCCATGAAGGGTGTTACGAGATTTGGCAAGAAAGGGAAGCTCAGTCCTAGATATATTGGACCTTACAGAATTCTGTGAAAGGTCAGTTTAGTAGCCTATGAAGTTGAGTTGCCATAAGATTTGGCTGTTGTACATCCCGTGTTTCATGTGTCCATGTTGAGAAAGTGTGTAGGAGACCCGTCGTTAGTTGTTACTATTGATACTATAACAGTTAAGGATGGTTTGACCTATGAGGAGATCCCCGTAGCCATTCTTGACCGTCAAGTTAGCAAGTTGAGAACTAAGGAAGTAGCCTCAGTGAAAGTCCTGTGGAGGAGTCAGAAAGTTGAGGAAGCTACATGGGAAGCCGGGGAGGATATGAAGTCCAAGTACCTATTTTTGTTTGAAGAGCAAGCAGAGAACTCTCAAGGTAACTTTCCATAGCCCATGTCATGTTATGTCTCATGCTTCACGCTCATGTCATATATCCAGTGCCCATGTTCCATGCCTCAGTATTCACGTTTCCATGTAAGCATGTCATGTTAGTTCAGTCTCTATGTTTCATGTCATGTTCCCTTCACGTTCATGTAGTCAAGCCATGTCCAGTCATATTCTTAACCATGACCTATCATTCGAGGACGAATGATCCAAAGGGGGAGATATTATAACACCTCGAAGCTTCGGGCGAAGGTTTGACTCATAAGATGATAATATAATGGAACAAATATGAGGGTTATAGGAAGTGTTTTTAAAACTAATCAAGTCATAAAAAATGTATTTGGGTAAAGCAAAGTTGGAAGCCACTCTACGGGGCATGTTTGCAAGTGAGTTTGTAGAAGGTCTTACTTCCAACGACCATAACCCCTTTATTAATTAGGAATTTGGGAAAACTTCCTAAAATAAAGTTGTAGCCCTTTGAAATACCTATCCAATGGTATATCATGGGGGTCAAGGAGACATCTGTACAAAAAGTTATGGTCATTTTACTGAAGGATTATAGTGTAGTCCGTTCACTGATCATGTTATACGAACTTGTTATATGGCCCATATAATTTTATACGGACCGTATAACTCGTCCGTACTTCATGAAGCTTCAAATCGACGTTCTGTTTTTAGCCATGATAAAATATGGTCATATTATATGGACCGTATAACTTTATACGGACCGTATAATATTTTCATATAACTTCCGCCTCACTTTTGTATAAATTCAAGCCTTGAGTTCTTTTATTTCATTATTCACAATTCCAAGCCCTAGCAACAATCCAAACATCAAGGTAAGTCAATCCAAACCCTTCCAACTCAATTCTAACATATACTCTAATAATCTAAGCAAGAAATCATTATTCATAAACTAGGGTTTTCAAGAAAACTCATCTCAAGGTTCAAGAATTCAAGATTTTGGAAATCTTCTTCAAAGTTAAAATCTTTAATTCAAGTTTGGAGCATTACTAGGTATGTAGAGTTACTATCTACGTGTGGGAACATCATTGTTCTTCCCCACGCCTTAAAATCCATAAATTATGATTCTCTACTAAAACTAGGGTTTCTATACCATGCTCATGATAACCCTAGGCCCATATCCATGATTATATTATGTATGAATTGCTATTATTCTGTCATTGTGTTCTTAATAACTCCATATGATTATTGAGAATCACTATGTAATCCATGAAAACCCATATCTTGTATTCCATGGGTTCTTGCATGCATGTTTTAGCTAAAATGATTATTTCATGAATATCCTACATGTCTACAAGTTTTCATGCAACTATATTATATAATTACTTTCATGCTATGATACAAGATACATAAATGCTAAATACAAGTTATTTCATGAAACCACGTTTACAAGTTATTTCATGATATCCATGTACAAGCAGGTTATATTCATGAAAACCATGGGCAGCAAGTGCCACTTATTTTACATGTTCATGTTTTTGGGAGTTGCATTAATTACCGAGAAGGCTTCAAACAGCTTGAAACTATGTAGCCACCGTAGGATGAGGATTGTTCCACCCATGGTTAGGACGATCTCTCATAATGACTAGATCCTTTCATAATATTATTAAATCTCATGTCCCTGGCAAGGTATGAGTGTTCTGCTGGTAGGACGCAAGTACCAAACCATGTTGTCAGTTATATTTATTGCTCTTCCTACTCACGATACTTTACACATATTATATATGTATATGTACTCATGTTCATGATCATGTTTCAGCTCAGTCTTTGTTATGTTATTTTCATGTCCCATGTTAATTCTTTCAGTTGCATTACATAGCAGTACATTCAATGTGTTGACGTCCCCTTTTATTGCCCGGGGGCCTGCATTTCACGATGCAGGTACGGATTTACATGACGACGCCTCTGCTCATTAGGATCTACATGTACCAGCTTATTGGTGAGCCCCATCTCATTCAGGGTTTAGGCATTGTCTTTCTTATTTAGTTTTGAATCTAAAGGTATGCTGGGGGCCTTGTCCCAGCAAGTATGTTACGTGTTTCAGACTCATGTTAGAGGTTTCATAGACAAGACAAGTGTCATGTTAGACTTCCAGAGTTGGTTAGCCGGTTTGGCTCATTTATGATATTGTCGGCATTCATGACTTAATCAAGTACTTATGTTTAATATTATTACTTACTATGTTTTATAAAAGCTCATCATTCACTTCACGTTATATTTCCGCTCATGTATGCCTCATGATGATTCAGCAAGCCATGTGGTTCGCTCGGTCACATGCAGTCAGGAACCGAGTGTCGTGTTACGCCCATGCCATGGTTCGGGGCGTGACACCAACCTAGGCTTTTGCATAAATTGACTCAATGTTTGCACTGTGTATGAGATGTCAGGTCTGGTGATAGTGAGGTAAAAAAGCTTGCGAATAATCCTTTGATACTTATTGACGTCAGGAAACAATCAGCACCAGCTCTAGAATCAGCAGGTTCTGCAGTTAACTTCATGTTACATTCTAAAGGAGTCATGGCAGTCTTTCCTCCAGCAATCCCTACTTCAGATATCAACTCCAAAGCATACTTTCTTTGATTCATTAGAATGACATCCTTTGAAGTTGCTTTGAAGAATCTGTTGTGTTTCCTGAATCAATGCAGAATCATTCCTTGTAACTAGTAAATCATCCACATAGACTAGGATGATCACCAAACTGCTGCCTTTTCTCTTTGTAAATAAGGAGTAGTCTAAGTGACTCTGTTGATAGCCTGAATGAACCAAAGCATCAGTCAACTTCTTGTTTCAACCCATATACGGACTTGACAAGCCTGCAAACCATCTTGTGCTTCCCCTGAACTCTAAGCCCCTTTGGCAGTTCTCCCCTTGCAAAAAAGCATTGTATACATCCATCTGGAAAATCTTCTACGCCTCAGCATCTGCTAAAGCAATAACAGTTCTGATAGTAACTACTTTTACAACAAGTGAAAAAATCTCTTGGTAGTCAATACCAGTTGTTTGACTGTAGCCTTTTGCCACTAATCTGGCCTTATATCTTTCAATCTCACCATTGGCCTGATATTTGATTTTGAAAACCCACTTACACCCAATTGTTGATTTACCTAGTGGAAAAGTGACTATATCCTAGGTTTCATTATCTTTCAGAGCTTGCAATTCTTGTTGCATAGCAATTCTCCCCTCTTCATGTTGTACTGCCTTCTTATAGGTTCTAAGCTCTATAATTTCTGAGAATCTTCCCAAATATACTTTGTATTTGAGAGCAATGTGTTCATATGTGAGAAAATTAGATAAGGAATGAGGTTGAGTAGTAGAACTTGTACTGGTTATGTAGTCATGCATCCATGTGGGAAGATCGCTTATTCTTCCTGATCTTCTTGTGGCAACAACTGCAGGTGGTGGTGCAGGATCAAGTATAGGATCTGGATTATGGGCCACATCAGGTGCATCTTCAAGTAAGGGAACTTCAGCATCAAAAGGATCAAAGAATTCATTTGAAGCAGCAGGTGGTGATGCAGAACTTGCGTTCAAGAGGGGATCATCTGCAGGCTGAACCGGACTATTGACAATCATGTCCACTGGTGCTTGTGAAGGGACCTCAAACACTTCATCATTGTAACTCATAGGGTTGTTGGGAAATGGTGGCAAGTAACTGTTTTTCAAACCTTTAAAAGGGAATACACCTTCTCTAAATACAACATCCCTACTCACTAGCAACCTTTTGTCAGTCAAATCATACAACAAGTAACCTTTCTGAGTCATAGAATATCCCATGAGGACACACATACTAGCTCTAGGTGGGAACTTATCCATTTTAACAGGTTTAGTAGCATAACACAAGCATCTCACTGTTCACAAATGATCCAGACTAGGTTTATCCTTATGAAAAACTTCATATAAGGATTATCCTTTCAATACCAAGGTGGGTAACCTATTAATCAGATAGACTACAGTCAACACACGCTCACCCCAAAATCTAATGGGAATACTGCCTTGAAACCTGACTGCCCTTGCCACTTCCAAAATGTGTTTATGCTTTCTTTCCATAACTCCATTTTGTTGTGGAGTGTGTGGACAGCTGCTTTGAGTACAATACCAAGAGAATCAAATAAAGATTTACGTTCTCTATTAAAGAGTTCACTTCTATTAACACCGAATTTTGGCCCATCATACTTAAAAATAACGTCTCAGGGGCCCTAGATTGTTAAAAAAACACAAAATAGCACTTTTTACACATTTTTGTATTTTTAGCAATTTATTGATAATTATCCTCGTTTTTGCAAATATTAGGACTTTTATAAATTTATTGTCACTTAAATTAATTTCAGTAATCATTGTTTTTCACAGCAAGCACATACACAACACTGCAATTTTATTCCAGTAAATAATCATTTTTAGTTCTTTACAACACAGTACATTTTTCAAGTATCAATTACTTTATTATTTAATTTTTTTTAAATTGCATATTAATACTTCTATTTTATATATGTATATTAGTTAAATTTTAATACAGTCCATCAATGTAGGAAAGCTAGTAAAGTTATTCGCAAATAAAGTTAATTTAGAGATGTTTCAAAATCAAATTACCCGGTGCAATTATCGGATCAATTAAGTCTCTTTTCCTTTTGTCAAACCCCTTCTTTCACTCCCAAAAATGAGGATGATGTTTCCTTACACTTTGTCTTTCTGTTAAACCACGTTTGGCTATATATTTTTTTCTTTTCCTACTCCATGAACGTACGTAGGCAAGTCTAAAGGGAAAATATTTTCGCATCATTTTTCTTCTCCGCGGGCCCCACATATAGTATACTTTTTGACTTTTTCGTTCTTTTCCCTAACCTCACAGGATTTCTTTTGAAAAAAATGCTCACCCCTCTCTTTCTTTTTCTAACTTTTCGCTTCCTTTTTAATTCTGTCTCTGTCATTGTTTCCTCCCACGGAACCGACCCATCCCTTTTCTTCCTCAAAATTTCCCTTTCATTTCTCATTGTTGAACTCTCTCTACTCTCTTAATACAGAATTATTTTTCTTTTACTTTTTTTTTTATCTCTAGTGTCCATGAGGAGTCCGGAACCAAAAAGACCCAATAAAAATAGACTTGAACCAAAATACCCGAGAAAAAAAGGTACAAAAGTACCTTTAACACAGTAAAATACTGCGAAAAGGAGTTCCTCCTTTTTTTCTTTTTGTTAAACTCCTATTTTTTTATTTTTTTTATTTTTTTTACATTTTTACACTTTTTTACGTACTTTAGCATAGATTAATCATATTTCGGGACTCCGAAACTTCAATATTTTATATAGAACCCTAGGCTCAATACATCAAGGATAAGCAAAACTTCAGATTGTCAGTTTAGTGGTTGAAAAGTGCTCGAAATTCATTTTTGTTTGAAGACTTGTCGTCATTAGCTTTAAGTTATTTATGTTTTAGGTTTAGATTTAAGCGTGTTATTTTTAAGTCAAAATTACTTCATTCATACCAATCTCAAAATAATTAAATTGCATCATTCATAATAATATGAAAATACTTAAACTTGTTCATTAATAACAAACCCAAACTTGTTAAAATACAATCATGAAAAAAAGAAAAAACTTAAAATATATTCATCAATTCATGCCCTTGAGTTGATGCAAAACTAAATATACTAATATTCTTCAAATTAACAACATCATCATAAATTAAACACATAACTAAATCACAATATTCTTAATCATCATCAGAATTGAAGTTTTCATCGTCCTCAGACGAATATCTTGAGTTTCTTAAGACAGATCTTCTTTCTGTAGATGTTAGTTCCCTACTGGTTGATGATGCTTGTTCTTCGGCCAACTTTAGCATGTAAAATCTTCAACGTTATAACGACCCGTTTGGTCGTTATTGCTTTTTCGGTGTATTTGACCCTTCCCGACCTTTGGTAGCTCAGATTTGGCCCACGGGGATAGTTGGCATGCTTCTCAAGGTCACCGGAATTGATTTGGGTAAATTTTGGGGAAGTTTGGGCTTAAAGTAAAAGGGTTGAATCAAAGTTGACTTTTGGGTAAACGGACTTTATCGGAAATCCGTCAATTTCTAGAGGTCTGGAAGGTCATTTAGAACTTCTGCGCATATTCGGTTCGATTCCCAATGCACTTGGGTGCATTTGGGACTTGGGTTGGAAAGTTATTTAGAGGTATTGGGGGTTGACTTGGTAAACGAGACCTCCGATGGAAATTCCGAGGCCACGAGTACGTTAGTAGCGCATTTTTATGTATAGTTGCATATTTTATTTGTGAGCAGATGGTATCGAGTGTCAGTCGGGATTTCGGGTGAAGTTCATGAAACTTGGACTGTTTTCTAGTTTACTGGTGTCCGCTTCGGCGGCACCAGTACCGTCTAAGAGGTACCGCGAAAGCAGTGGACCGACAGCCGAAGCGGTCTAGACCATTTGCAAGGGACCGCCGAAGCGGTACCCTAAGCGCCGAAGCATGACCGTTGAAGCAGTCAAGCTAAGCGCCGAAGTGCATGTGAGGCAGTAACTGAATGGTTTAAGTGATAAAAACCCTTAAGTCTCTAAACATTTCCTAATTTTGTCTATAGGCTATTGGAGAGGGTTTTGGAGTTCTTGAAGAGGCTATGCTTTGTGGTGAGTTTCCCCAACCTTATACTTCATTCCTCGATCATTAAAACACTATAAAAACTCACGGTTCAAGCTAAGTTCTTCAATAACTTGAATATTAATAGTGGATTTTAAGGGGTTACTTCCTAAATGATTTCTTGGCTATAAAATCTAAAATTAGTGGATGGGTCAGCTTTATTTAGCATGGAATTGATGAATATAACCTATAGTAATATGTTTACTTCTTTATTAAGGTCTAATTGTTGAATTGGGAGCTGGGTTTTGCCTAGATTCTGAAATTAAGTGATTAATTAATCCTTATAGCTTGTTATTGATGGTAACTGATCACCTAGAGTGTTAATTTCATGTTGGGACTTGTATAAACCTAATTCCATCTTTCTAGTTTATGAACCCATCCCATGGGATTGGGGTTTGGGACTTGATTAGAGTATGAGTTGATGTTGTTTATTCTTTATTCTAATTCCACCGTTCAGATATGTTTAGACTTCCTTTATCTTGAGGTACAAAGGAAGGGAAATACTAAAGTTTGATTGTTGGAGACTTTGCTATTCGGCTTTCCAGGTAGGTTCCAGTTTACCTTATGGTGAGACTTCGATTAGCGAAGTATATATTTAGATGATATTGTCGGAGACTGCATGTAAACCTTCGGGTATGAATTTGGGTTGGATATTGCCTTAGGTTGGGCCTTGTTGTATGATTTGGGGGCTAGCCACCCCGTTGTATTGTGACTTAGCTTGTTCTATTTATTGTTGGCTCGTTGCCACATAAGATATTAGATATAGGTGACTAGTGACATATCTTGATGATGATATTGTATCACCTTACTTGTTGATGTTGAGACGAGGATTGTGATTCTATTGTGGCTTATTGTGTAGCCTTTTATTGATATTTTTGGTGTGCCCGTGTGTGGTACTGGTGAGATTGATTTGATTATTGATATTGAACTCATTCCTTGCACGCATTCTCATCCTTCATGATATACTGTTTGATACATTGATGATATACAAGGAAACACTGTTATGAGCTGGGCTTAGTTGGATGAGAGTGACGTGAGGACCGATGTCCGATGTTTATCCCGGAATCAAGGTATGAGTGCTGGTAGCGATTGGCGAGGTCTTTGCCAGAATCGTGAGGGTACATGGACTTCGCGGGTCCCCCATGGGTTGCGCTGCCGAGATATGATGCTCCATCATCAGAGTACTTGTGTACAGTGCATATGCATTGTATTCACAGTTCTTTCATTGTTGTTTGTGCTGACCTACATTTGATGCATTCTTTTATGGATGCAGAGTACTTGCCAGGTTTCGCCTCACCTCCTTGTATTTGATTTCTGAGTGGTTGTTGAGTCTATTTAGGGTGAGCATGATGACGTTCACTGCTCGAAGACTCTTTTTATTGTTTATGGCTTATTTCCATTCTGAGACATCATTTGAGACTTCTTATTGTATTATTCAAACTTGTCGTATTTAGTAGAGCTCTTATATGACCAGACCAGATGCTGGGATTGGATTCTCATTTACTTCCACATTATTGCAATACATTGTACCCTTGGCTTCTTGTGATATTATTGTGATATACGAATTCTTATCTCTTCTCTCACAGATGGTGAGGACTCGAGAGATGATAGCCCGAGATCAGGTGCCGAACATCGCAGCTACCGCTGACACCAGGGAGCAAGCGACAGCTAGGGGGCGTGGTAGAGCTAGAGGCGGCGGGGCTGCCCTAGCCAGGGGCAGGGCTCCTACGGTAGGGTAGCACCATGAGAGATCTCCATCTCCAGAGCCTGAGGTTCAGCAGGTTCGAGACTAGACCGTCGAGGATGATGTGGCTCCAGAATTGGCACACCCCGAGTCCACTTCAGAACAGGTGATGCAGGATACTATGGCTCGTGTTAGACTCCATTTGGATGCCCAGCAGGCTGCCACTGGTGTTTCTTCTCTGGGTGGAGGATCACAGACTAGAGTTGGGGCGCAGACCCCTAAGGAGAGACCGACTGGCGTAGCGCACCCTGCTGCGGCTATGGCTCCATGATGGATGTAGTACCAGCCTTGGGAGATGATCTTAGACCCGTGGCGGGCCCTGTTATGACCTTGTCTGATCAGGATCTAGTTGGGAGGTTTAGGAAGTTGGAGCCGCCGAGATTCGTGGGTACTTCTGGAGAGGATGCGTATGAGTTCATCTTAGACATGCATGAGTTATTGCACTGGATGGGGATTGTTGAGTCCCGTGGGGTTGATTATGTGTCCTACCAGTTTCGCGGGGATGCGAAGACTTGGTGGATGTATTTTATTGCTTGCAGACCTGAGGGTTCTCCTTCACTGACTTGGACAAACTTCTATCGGGCCTTCCTTAAGAAGTATGTGCCCCGGGCTTTGAGAGAGACATGTAGGGATAAGTTTCTCCACCTGCACCAGAGGGGGCTGTCTGTTGATGCCTATGTGACTCGCTATTCGTATTTGGCCCGTTATGCAGAGCCCCTGATTCCTACTGAGCCTGACAGGATTCGACGCTTTGTTGGTGGCCTCGTTGGTTATCTTCAAATTCCATGCCTTCAGTTTGAGGCCATGGGGGCTTCCTTTCAGTCCATTGTTGAGCATGCTTCTTTGGTTGAGGCTGCTAAGGCCTGCGCATTTGGGGGAGTTAGTGAGAAGAAGCCATGACAATTTGGGAGTTATGGTGGTTCTAGCTTTAGAGGCGCCAGTCAGTCTTCTAGGCAGTATTAGCCCTATTTCGACCGCCTTGTGCATTCAGCTTTGCAGGCTTCCTCTAGTGGGCCACCCAGGCAGAGAGCTTCTGAGAGCTCATTTTCTTGACTAGCAGACAGAGTTGTTCCAGCTAGGTCTTCAGCTTTAGTCTATCAGTCTCCACCTTCTAAGGATTTTTTTCGTATGGAGAGCCCGATCATTTTGCTAGAGAGTGTTGATGACCTAGGCAGGGTCATCAGTTCTAGAGGACTCCGGCATCTTCAGGTAGCCGAGGTGGTGCTCAGAGGGGCGGTGCTCAGTCAGGCCGCGGTGGTTCACATGTTTCTAGAGTTGGATCCCAGGTTGATAGAGGTGGGTGCCAGAGTTCGAGAGGTGGATCACAGTCTGGACATGGTGGGGCCCAGTGTTATTCGTTCCCAAGTAGACCCGAGGCAGAGGCCTCAGATGTTCTTATTTTAGGTACCGTTTCTATCCGACATAGAGCAGCACCTGTATTATTTGATCATGGATTCACTTATTCGTATGTGTTTGCATATCATGTCGTTGATTGGGATTTTCCTTATGATAGCATAGCTGTACCGATTCATGTGTCTACTCCGGTTGCTACTCCGGTCGGAGATTCTGTTGTGGTTGATTGAGTTTATCGTTCGTGCTTGGTTACCTTTATGGGTTATGATCCTTAGGTAGATTTGATGATACTTGACATGGTGGATTTTGATATTATCTTGGGTATTACCTGGCTTTCTCTTTATTATGCGATCTTGGACTGTCATGCCAAGACAGTCATGTTAGCCATGTCGGGCATTCCTAGACTTGAGTGGAAGGGTACTCCTAGCCCCGCTCCGAAGAAGATTGTTTCCTTTTTCAGGTGAAGAAATTAGGCAACAAGGGGTGTTTATCTTATCTGGCTCATGTGCGTGACACTACTATTACATCTCCACCCCTTGTGTCTATTCCCATTGTGAGCGAGTTCGCGGAGGTATTCCCGACCGATCTGCCGAGTATACCACCCGATCGCGATATTGACTTCTGTATTGACTTTGATCTGGGCACTCGCCCTATTTTTATTTCGCCATATCGGATGGCACTTGATGAGTTGAGAGGGCTTAAGGAGCAATTGTAGGATTCATTGGGCAAGGGGTTTATTAGACCGAGTGTCTCCTCTTGGGGTGCTCTTGTGTTGTTTGTAAAGAAGAAAGATAGATCTTTAAGGACGTACATTGATTATCGCTAGCTGAACGAGGCTACTATTAGAAACAAGTATCCTATGCCTTATATTGATGATTTATTTTACTAGCTTCAGGGAGCTTCAGTGTTCTCGAAGATTGACTTGCGTTCAGGCTACCATCAGCTGAAGATTAGGACATTTCGAAGATAGCTATTAGGACGAGATATGGGCATTATGAGTTTCTGGTGATGTCATTTGGCCTTATGAATGCCCCGGCTGTATTCATGACTTTGATGAATGGCATCTTTAGGCCATTCCTTGACTCTTTTATGATTGTGTTTATTGATGATATCTTGGTTACTCCAAGAGTAGAGAGGAGTATAAGAGCCATCTTCACACTGTACTTGGGTTGTTGAAGAAGAATAGCTTGTTTGCTAAGTTTTAGAAGTGCGAGTTTTGGTTGGAGTATGCAGCGTTCTTAGGCCATGTTGTGTATAAAGACGGGATAATAGTTAATCCTAAGATGATTGAGGCTGTGAGGGATTGGGCCCACTACTTTGTCCGAGATATGTAGTTTTGTAGGTTTGGCCAGTCACTATTGCCGACTTGTGAAGGGTTTTGCTTCTATTGCTTCATCATTGACTAGATTGACTCAGAAAGATGTTCCCTTCTAGTGGTCCGATGATTGTGAGGAGAGCTTTCAAAAGCTCAAGATACTTTTGCCTTCTGCCCTGATTCTAGCATTACCCGTGGAGAGTTAGGATTTCTCAGTTTATTGTGATGCATCCTGTGTGGGTTTGGGTGATGTTTTGATGCAGAAGGGTAGAGTTATAGCCTATGCTTCCTGTCAGTTGAAGATTCATGAGAGGAACTACCCTACCTATGATTTGAAATTGTTGGTTGTGGTCTTCGCTTTGATGATTTGGAGGCATTACTTGTATGATGTCCATTATGAGGTTTTCACCGATCACCGTAGCCTTCAGCATGTGTTTACCCAGAGAGATCTTAATTCCAGGTAGCGCCGGTGGATTGAGCTCCTGAAGGACTATGACATCTCTATTCTATATCATCCAGGGAAATCCAATGTTGTTGTTGATGCCTTGAGTCGCAAGGCCACAGGTATGGGGAGTGTAGCCCATTTAGTTGTTTCTGAGCGTCTGTTAGCCGTGGAGGTTCAGACTCTGGCCAACAGTTTCATTCGTCTTGATATTTCATCCCCAAGTAGAGTTTTAGCTTGTGTAGAGGCGAGGTCATCCTTGCTAGATCAGATCAGGACTCATCAGTTTGAGGATGCTCAGTTGAGCAATATTCGAGATAGGGTTCTGAATGGTGAGGCCAAGGAGGCTATGATTGATTCTGAGGGTACCTTGAGGATTAAGGGGCGCGTGTGAGTTCCTCCTGTTGGTGACTTGTTTCATTTGATTCTGACTGAGGCCCATAACTCTCGATATTCCATTCATCCGGGGGCAACTAAGATGTATCGTAACTTGAGACAGCACTATTGGTGGCGTCGTATAAAGAGGGATATAGCCGATTTTGTGTCTAAGTGTGGTAATTGTCAGCAAGTTAAGTATGAGCACCAGTGACCCAGTGGTGTACTTTAGAGGATGCCCATTCTCGGGTGGAAGTGGGAGAGGATTGCCATGGATTTTGTTGTGGGTCTTCCCAAGACCCTGGGTAAGTTTGATTTGATTTGGGTGATAGTTGATCGGTTGACTAAGTCCGCTCATTTCATTCCAGTTCAGATTTCTTATTCGGCAGAGACGTTAGCCAAGCTGTACAGTCGTGATATTAAGAGATTACATAGGGTTCCCATTTCTATCACATCTGATCGAGGTACTATCTTCACTTCCCATTTCTGGAGAGATTTGCATCATGAGTTAGCTACCCGAGTGGATCTTTATACAACTTTCCACCCCCAGATCGATGGGCAGTCCGAGCGGACCATTCAGGTACTCGAGGATATGTTGAGGGCTCACGTTATAGATTTTGGTGGTCATTGCAATCAGTTCTTGCTGTTGCCAGAGTTGACATATAACAATAGTTATCACTCGAGTATCGAGATGGCGCCTTTCGAGGCTTTGTATGGTAGGAGATGTAGATCTCTGGTTGGTTGGTTTGATGTATTTGAGGTTCAACCTTGGTGTACGGATCTATTAAGAGAATCTCTAGAGAAGGTGAGGGTCATTCAGGCCAAGCTTGTGGCAGCTCAGAGTCGACAGAAGATGTATGCGGACCGAAAGGTCTGAGATTTAGTATTTGCCATTGGTGATCAGGTTCTATTAAATATTTCACCCATGAAGGGTGTTATTAGGTTTGGGAAGAGAGGTAAGTTGAGTCCGAGGTATATTGGGCAATTTGAGATTCTTGACTGTATGGGCGATGTTGCTTATGAGTTAGCCTTGCCGCTAGGCTTGGTGGGAGTTAATCCAGTTTTCCATGTGTCTATGCTGAAGAAGTACCATGCCGATGGTACTTATATTGTTCATTGGGATTCGGTATTACATGATGAGAATTTGACTTATGAGGAGGAGCCTATTGCGATTTTGAATAGGCAGGTTTGAAAGTTGAGGTCTAAGGAGATAGCTTATGCGAAGGTCCAATGGAAGCATCGTCCTATTGGGGAGGCCACTTGAGAGAATGAGTCCGACATGCGTAGCTGATATCCTCAGTAGTTTTCTGATTCAGGTACTTTTCCGTTCTTTCCTTCGTGGTTCGAGGACGAGCGATGGTTTAATTGGTATCTGATGTAACGACCCGTTTGGTCGTTATAGTCTTTTCGGAATTTTGACCCTTCCCCGAGGTTGTTTAGCTCACATTTAATATGATTTGGGTGACTTTTTGGGAAATTAGGCTTAAAGCGAAAAAGAGTTGGCTCAAAGTTGACTTTTGGGTAAACAGATCTTTTTTTGAGAATCCATCGAGTCCGAGACGTCCGGATGGTCATTTAGAACTTGTTCATATATTTGGTTCGGTTTCCAATGCACTCAGGTGCATTTTGGGACTTGGGTTGGGAAGTTGGTTTTGAGGTATCGGGGGTTGACTCAGTCAATGAGACCTCCGTTGGAAATTCCAAGGCCACAAGTGCGTTCATAGAGTGTTTTTATGGGTGTCTACATGTGTGGTATGTGAGCAGATGGCCTCCGACGATAGTCAGGATTTCGGGTTGAGATTTTAATTTTTGGTGAATTTTTTTGGTTTTAGTGGCCCGCTATAGTGGCACTAGTACCGCAGTAGCGGCACCGCTATGGCGGTGGCCATACCGCAGAAGTGGCCAGTGCAGATAGATTCATCAAATGAGTATTAAAAGCCCTAAGTCCCTCATTCTTTATTATTTTGACTTTAGAGTTATTGGGAGCAGTTCAAGGTGATTCTTGGGGGGAAATCTTAGTGGTAAATCCTTCTATCTTTTTTGCAATTCTATTTTCCATAACCACCTTAGGATTCCATTATCATGCTAGTTCACTAAGAGTTTAAGAATTAAATGAGGGTTCAATGATTTCTTCTTCTAGGCTTTGTAATCTTGATTTATTGATTGGGTTAGCTTCTTTAAACATGGAATTGATAACTAGATTCTATTATTGCATTAATACTTCCTAATTATTGGCTAATTTATGGAATTGGAAGTTAGGGTTATATCCAAATTTGGGGGTTTTTCCTAGAATCCGTGTCACGATCCAACCTAAGGGTCATGACGGGCACCCGGAGCTAACCCACCGAGCACCTCTGAACATACGTTTCATATTTAATTCTAGGTGGACCGCATGGGTATCATAATCTGTAAGGGCATATATCACAAGATAATGACACATCGCTATATAATCATCAATAACTATGGACATAAACATAAGCCAACAAGGTTGCCAAAATATAATACAACAATATGAACTGATAACGACATGGGACTTCTAGCTACACACATTTGTCTATGAGCCTCTATATAGAATACGGGAATCCATGAAGATGGGGTAGGACTCCGCCATTCCCAAGTATATACACAAAAACGTAATACCAATAAACTGCAGGTCCGAAACAAATGGAGCGCTCTTGAGACTCCGTTGATGAAGCTCCTAAGGATCAGATCCGTCACCCTGCTTTCCCGCGGGCATGAACACAGCGTCTACAAGAAAGGACGTCAGTACGAGCGATGAACTGAGTATGTAAGGCATGAATGACAATATAACAGGAGATAGGGAACATATCATGAAATAAAGAGATAACCTGTACATCTGAATGCCTCCTAGGCGGATACCATGCATGCTTAGCCTTTTCACAAAAACATTTCTCATACATATATAACATAATAGTACTGCGGAACATGCAGCCCGATCCATAACTACACTATATCATCATCATATATGTTGTCGCGGAACGAACGACCTGCTCCATTTATCCCATCTATCCCGCGTCCGGGACGATATCATAGTTATGCGTATATAACGCCTCTCCCTTCTTCCCATATCCCATATATATATATATATATATATATGTAGCATGCATGAGAAGCCAAATAAAGTTACCACTTTATCGGAGTGATGTAAGGTCGGTAACCTCCGATTTATGTTATGGAACAATTATCATTACTATATCTCTCCTTGAAGGAACAATTATTATAAGGTGAGATCAACAACAATGAATGAAATCAAGAAAATCATGAAATAAGCTCAACAATATCGTGATAGCATCAAAATCATAAGCCTTGAAATTTCTAGAAATGGGGTCATAGGAGATGACTTGGCATCAAAATCATAAGCCTTGAGACTTCGCACAGTTGGGTTTAGATGCTATAACATAGGTGATTACTTGTACTTGATTACTGGCTCGTGTTGACTTATACTTTGTTGATTTACCTGTTTTTCTTCCTTTTTTGGTATATGTTAGCTAATCTTAGTCGGCCAATGATACCTACTAGTACGCGTTGTTTGTACTGACATGCACTTGCTGCATTCGTTTATGAATGCAGAGTATCAGGTGGGATCGACGTCTATCCCTCGTGGCTGAGAGTTCGAGGCTGCTGATTCAAGTTTGTTGGGGTGAGCATGTGGATGCTTCGCTACCCGAAGACTCTTCTTCTATTATGTCTTACTTTGCTATTCTGAGACATTATTTGAGACTATTGATGTATTATTATTACTTATAGAGTTTAGTTAGATGCTTTTGTGTGACCAAACCAGATAGTCAGGTGGTTTTTAATGTACTTCCGCATTTATTATATATTCATATGTCAAACTTACGTTACTTTAATCTTTTTTCACTATTTATATTGTGTTTGTCAATGTTGGGTTAAGGGTTCACCTACCGAGGTGGGATAGGTAGGTGCCCGCGCGACTGTGTGAAATTGGGTCATGACAGATGCCATGTTTTGGGAAGTTGAGAAGTAATTAAACTGTTTACTTTCCCTATTTAAATGCCAAAGCTTGTGGGCATTAATTGATAGCTTAGATCAACTGATGTGAATCTTGATGTGAGATAAGATTCTCCTATTTGATACTTTTATGATATATGACTGTCTTACGTATTGATTATATGTGCTCATCACTCCAAAATACTCGTTTAAGGATTAAAAAAAGCTAAGCTGAAGTTTTACTTTATAGCCTTGTTTCTTATTTCGTGTGCATGTCATATTAATGCTTGCAATATGGTATCTGATGCATATTACACCTGAGGATATATATGTGGTGCTCGATGGAAAATGTTTTCGGGTGGAGTGATGTGGATAATAGCCAAATGGGCTAAGTACGGGTGATAGATGGTCATTGCTTGCCTTTGCATGTCATATCATATCATTCATTGATTCCTTACTAGCATTACTTGAAAAGTGATTGAATTATACTTATCTCACTTGACTGATTAAATGACTATTTGTTGAATTGAGTGATTTTCCTATCTTTACCTGTTGGATTACAAATATGCCTTTATGAACTAATAGCGGATAAGTGTGGTAGTAAACCTTCGGAAGACCAGCCCTCTTCGCGTTTTAGTTTATGATTGATCGATGTTGCTGCTGAGTACACGTTAATTTTCGTACTCACTCTACACTTGCTGCACCTTTTTGTCTGCAAAGTCTGTCCCTAGTACTAGTGGAGTGATGTTCGGCCTAAAAATGCATATATTTAGCCATTGTTGCCTCACATTTTAGTACTTTTAATTGTCTTTTGAGAATTAACTATATCTCTTTGTGCTTAATGTTATATAGAAATAAAACGGTGTGAAGATGAAGGAATTCGAAGCAAAATTGGATAAAAGGTGGAAGAAAAAAAAAGAGGAAAAGAGGGGGAGACAAAGTGGGAGACACTACCCAAATTTTGTCTCCCAAAACAAAGACGAAAAAAATAAAAATAAAGCAAAGTTGAAGAATTGATCAAGGGAGAAAACGTACTTGGCATCAAGCAGGCTATCAACAAGCATCGCGACTGTGCCGCAAGCAAAGAGGCTCTCTGAATATATATTGGTTGTGCGCGTCCGCAGGTGGTGCAGCCCCCAAATTTTCCCGATCCGAGTTGGATTTGGTTTTTAAAATCTCAGGCCTTTTGATACCCTATAAATACATATTCTACAGGGTTTTTACATAACTTTGGATAACTTGAGACCCTTAGTTCAGAACTTTGGACAACTTGAGACCCTTCGTTTAGAATTTTGGACCTAGAGAGAGCTTGGAGCTTCCGTGGAGGCCGTAGTTACAGGGTTTTATCTTTTCTTCTCTGTAATACTTATTTTTATGTTTTTATTCGGATGTTTTTTTGTTTTTCCTCCATGTCTATGTGGAGCTAAACTCTTTAGTTCTAGGGTTTTGGCACTAGCATGACAGTTGACATTGATTATCGTTTATATCTATTGATTTTTCATCTTTGGGTTATTTATTTATTCTTGATCTTAATTGTTTGATTATTTGACGAAATAGTTGAGCACTATCTGTGGCGTAGGAATTGAACTAGGGATAGGAAATTTGCATGCGTAATAAGAATAAATAGAGCTTGTTCGATCAATCGTTTCGCTACTGAGGATAGGAATATACCCTTTAGCTTGCTTAGTTGAATACGGAGAAGTAAATGTGTTCTTGTTACCTCTGGCGACCATAGGAATATAGGCGTTATAGTAGTATCTACAGGCTTGTGAGCAACTCGGAAGATACTTATAAAGTTATAATTAACCCGTTAACTAGTAACCCATAGGTATAATGATTTGAAGACTCAACTGGATTGTTAGTGGTCATAGCCCTAAATCTATCTCTTCTCCGATAAAAATCCACCTTTCCTGGTTGAAGTTCATTATTTGTTTTATTTTATTTTTAGTTAGTTAATAATTATATCTTGAGATTTTACTTCTTGTGTGGATAACTAGTATAGTTAATTTAGAAAATAGTTAATCATAAGTCCCTGTGGGTACGATATCTAGACTTTAAATCCTATATTACTTGTACGATCACGTATATTTGCGTGTGCGTTTGGGAGAGACATGGGGCATAAGGTTTCGTCGATCGTTGAGGAGACTGACTTCGAGGATTGGGGGTGAGCTGCTGGCAGATCCGTGGCACCTAATTCTCCTCTTTTATTTCACTTTTGTCTTCCTTATTTTCAAATAATGTATTCAGATATCATTCCAGACTTGTATTTTCTATTCAAGTAGTTCTTGTACTTGTGACACCAGGTTTTGGGTGGTTCTACTTTTTTTTGTGTTTTTTTTTTGTTTTTTTTTTTTTTTTTTTTTTTTTTTTTTTTTTTTTTGCGTATTTTTGATTATGAGTCTTAGTTTATGACTTGAGATGGCTTATTTATTTATTTCCACATGATATACCTGTTTGAATTGGTTTAATCTATTGTGGATAGTTCACTTACTGGGTGCGGGTAGGAACCTTTACGGCTTTGAAATTTTGGTGGTGACATTGGTTGTATAAGCTATGCGTAATTCGATTTTCCCATAAAATCCAGTTTAGACCTCAAGGGCTCGGGGTTGACTTTTTGTCCAAATTATTTTATGTAGTCGATGGGTATCATTGGACTCTTTTAACCTCGTAGAGTACTCTTTTGAATAGATTGAACTTGTCTGGTGATTTCAGACACGGCAGAGCTTTGGGAGGACTTAAATCTTCACTTGGATCGAGGTAAGTTAAGACTTTCCTATACTCCGTTTGAAGGATGTTTTCGATAACTAAACAATGATAAGGTATAAGGGTGAACAAGGGAGTCTTTTAACCATGATGTGACGGGCACTAAAACTTGTACCGGTTCCACGAAATAGGTACTTTGTTGAAACATGTGATTGATGGATGGACTCCATAAGTGCTAAACCATGTTGTGTATTAGTTAATAGATGATTCTCTTGATTTGATTTTATATGTGCATACATCACCCCGTATAATCTTGTACACTTGTAATAATGGAGCTGCTTTATGTATTTCTAAATAGCACATGGTTATAGCTGAGTTGCATGTGATATTCATATTTTATGTGATCATCCATACATATTCATTGCGATGGTTCACGCGGTTATGGCTTGATGTGATCTTCATAGATCTGGTTCTCGCTGGAGTGATGTTATGTCAGCTGGAAAGGTTGGTTGCCCGATGGGAAATGGTTCCAGGCGGATTGATGCATGCCTGATGGGAAATTGTTCTGGAGGGTATATGGACCTTGCAAGTCTCCCATGGGTCACAACTTTTGGACATACGCAGAAGTACTTGTGTATACTGGTAGTTATATATGGCTATTACATTACATTGCATTGCACCTATCTGCCTTCATTGATTATCTAATTATCTGACCTTACTTGGTTATTTTGAATGATATTTTATCATGTTCATTGAGATTGTACTTGTGACAAAGTAACCCTGTAAATGCTATAATAAGACTTTTTCCCCCTATAAACTAACTTCGTCACTACTTCAGCGTTGTCGGTCTATGAGATTTACTGAGTACAGGTGCTTCCCATACTCATACTACACTTGTTGCACTATTTTTGGTGCAGATTTAGATCCAAGTGCGAGTGGATCACGTGGAGCCGTCTGAGTTTGAGGCTTCTGATTAGGAGATCTTGGGGTAATCTGCTTGACTGATCCGCAACACCAGTTTCCTTCAATCTTTGTTTAGTTCTGTCTCCTTTTTATTCTCTAGACAATTGCACTTGGTTGTTTCAGACTTGTATCAGCACTCTTAGTTGCTCTTGTACACAAGACACCAGGTTTTGGGTGGTCTTTTGTTATTTCCGCATTTTTATGAGTAGGACTTGACTTTGACTTATATCGCGTTATCACTGTACTTTTCAGCTGAATAATTGGCTTTTAAATGGTTTTAGTTCACCTGCCAGGTTGGGAGTAGGTGTAATCATGGCTTTTTATTTTTGGGTTGTGGCAATTTGGTATCAGATAAAGGTATGTGTAAATATTGCAAGGTTATCTCGAGTGAGAATCTTACGACCCAACATAATCTCTTGGCAATGGATTTGGAGATCAAGAGGAAGATGAAGAAGAGGGTTTGGGGGACCGGCCTAGGATCGAATAGGGTAGTTTTATTGCGGCCAGTGCCCATGATATGGGGGAGAAGTTGATGGATATGGTGTTATACCCCATTTTAACCGATCAAAGCGGAGTACAACATATTGGTGATTCCTAATTCTTTAGCTTAAGAAGTCGCCACCTAATTATTTTAACGGTGAATTAGGACACCTATTTTAACTAAGTAAATGCCTAAAATAAACTCCAATTTTAAAGGTCTTACTAACCTAATAAATTCTAGGTAAGGGTTCTAAATATCTTAATGGGAAGGTCTTAGGCATCCATTAGAATTCGTTAATTACGGTTACCGATCAAACTTAGGTTAATTTAAAGGGCTAAGTGTAAGCGTAAAAAAAATGTTTAAAGTCCACGTTTTAAGAGGAAACTAACTAAATTAACTTAGAGAAAGGCATTTACGTCAACTTTGTTTAAGAAGATCATCTTTTGAAATCCATTTCCTCATTTGAAAATGATGCTAACGACACCCTTTAATCTTTATTGAAAATACTAATTTTTTTTGTCGTGAATAAGATTTGAAAAAATTAAGATGACTCTACTTATATTCAAGGAAGGATTAGATTCGTTAGAAAAATGAAGGTTGCGTCGTACAATAGATTTATTTAGTGAAAATATCTAAGCAAACTCCAACACCTGAAGTAACATTATTAACTAAAGTAAAACCTTGAATGAAACTTGGCTTTTAAATTAGACTTCATTCTCAAAAGGCTACTTGAAGTAAAAGTTAGCAAAAGGTTTTTTAAAACAAAACATCGTTTGCAGGAAGAAAGCTAGACATTGAACTTTTTAACCAAAAGATTGATAAGACTTGTTTGACAAAATATTTCTTGACTCAAAGTTGGTGAAAAAGAATTATCCCATCTCTAAAATTTAAGAATTAGTTTCCAAGTCTTGAAATAACAAAACGAATTCACGCACTATAAAGCTATTTATATGACTATTTCAACATTGCTGATCAGTGAAAACTCATTAATGGTTATTCTTAAAGCTAAGGTACTAACCAAAACTAATTAAGAGCTAATTAAAACACCTATTTTCAAGGTCTTCTAGTTAGAACTTGATTAATAGAATAGACTACTGTTTTGGTCCTAAATAATGAACCGAGTATGGTAAAATCTTAAAACAAATAAGGTAAATAAAAATTAAGTGATCATGAAAATAACTAAAGTGGATCGCTTCATCCGATAGCCAAAATGGAGACTCTTTTATCCCCTTCACTATTTATATATTGTGCAGGAGAAAATATGTAGAGCAGTAAAGGAGTTGTAAGCGGAAATGTGCGGCGGACTCCATGAATGCCGAGTCTCTTATCGAAACTCAAAGTAGTCCACACGGGTACATGCAATGAAGAGTTAACAGAAACTTGGAATTAGAAAGGATGCTATTCAAAAGAAATATAAGAACTCGGATAAGAATCACATGATTAAATATTTAAGAACATTTAGCTGAGTTAAAACATAGTCATGTTTCTTTTAAGTAATAATAAATCTACACTTCATAGCATAGTACTCAAGTTCAGTTTTTACTTCATGCAAAATTCCTCAAAGTGAAAAGCATAACGCATGATTTCTACATTATCAGCATATTTAGTTTATTTCACATATCAAAACTTTTCGGTAAAAATATATCCCACCTTTATACTCTTAGCATCAACTAGAAGATGATATAGAGGCCTAAAATATACTACTACTAGTTTTTTAAGAAATGACACTACGAGCAAATATTCTAATACACCATGAGGGGAACTAAACGAATCCTAAAGATATGGCATTCGAGATTCACGAGCTGAAGGATATTTTACGTAACGAACTGTCGAAGAAAACAAATTATGCATATTGAATCATGCTATCTAATCATGGGAACAAAATCTTGAAGTCACATCGAGCAAGCAGAACATGAACAACGCTTACGAATATTTTTACAGGATCATTATTCCTAAACATGAAATCATAATCATTCTTTCTCAACACAAGAAGTAAGGCCAAACCAGCAACCTTCGTTTTATTACGAGCAAACATGTAGTATGCTTTGTGCACATATCATATTTTTAAGATCTCAAAAACATGATTTTTAGATTAGACTAATACCAGTCATGGAGTTGAACTAATATAAAGCATTATATTATGACAGCGTTTAACCTACGTGCTAAAGATTAAGGATTAAAATAGTTACTACGGTATTATTTAAGGTTATGAAGTTCTCAAAAATTATTGAAGGACATAGTAGTGTATTAATAAGAGAGCTTGCAAAACATGATGTTCTGAGCTTGCCAAACATTGTGTTCGAACATAGTAAAAAAAATTACATTCAAACCTTAAGCTAATTAATCCTATTCATGAACCAAGATTTCAAACTAAGATTTCTAGACATGGAATATGCAGGCATTTTCGAAAATCATCTCGACAAAATAAGAATAGCAGAGGATATCTAAACATGAATCTTAACACATATACACCTATTTAAAAATCGTCAACTCATGATTTCTAGTGAAGCAGTAGACACAGCCTAAGAGATCCGAAGTAAACAACACCAAACATGTTGAATGTCTTGAAAAATAAAGAAATTAACCACACTTCCACAATATGTACAAAATCACAAACATGCTTAGAACTAAGAAATCGACGAGCAAAAAGACACCATTGACCTGCTATGGGCGCCGTGAAATGAGGCTTTGGGTCTCTGCCTCACCCTCTAAAACGAACAACGCTCCAATTCGAGATAAGAAGAGAATGAATACAAAGTGCCTTGAGAAGAAAAACAAATAGTAAGAAGATAATGGTTTCAAAGAGAAAAGTGGAGGCCTGAAGAACTTGGTCCAAATGGACTCCAAATGCTAGTATTTATAGATACAAAATAGGGTTTTCTCGGATTCAAAGTTTTGGGCAGGATTTTATATGAATTTGCTGTTTGAAATCAAAATTGAATCTCCTAAGGTTGATTTTTCTCATAAATTTCAGAGGTGTTTTGGCCTTTTGTGTTGACCTCATCAGAGAGGAGTTATAAGGGGACGTTATAGGTGACAGTTCTTACCCGGAAATGGAAGGACAATGCTCTGCCATGGTTGATGAACATTGGAGCTTTGCTTGAAAGAGGAAAAAGATGAGAAAGGGATGTGTGCGACTGATTTTGAGTAGAAATTAGGTTTGCAAATGTTTAGGGATATTTGGGATGGATGGGCTGAAACGTTTGGGTCATGCTTTGGGTTAGAGTTGGCTGAAATGGATGGATTTAGGCTACATTTTGGGTCATTAGTGGCCAAATCAAGGATCGGATTTTTATATAAATTGGGCTAGTATGAAGTCTTTTATTTTGGATTTAAGATACTTTCTTCTTTATATTCATTTGGGCTACTAAATTAAGATGAGAGACACTTTTAGTTAATTATATATTAACGCGTGCTAAAGTATTACTTAATATAGAAATATATTTATTAGTACTCAAATAAAATTATACCATATCGTAATAGCCGTGCGATAATATTTTTAAAGTTTAAAAGTAACTAAATGCTATCGTCTAAATATATAAAATAAATGTGATGCGTAAGATGTTAAAAGCGATCATGGCGATTATGATATTAAGTGATGGCAATATAATGAAAATAATAACGATGATGATGATAATAATAATATTAATAATAATAATAATAATAATAATAATAATAATAATAATAATAATAATAATAATAATAATAATAGTAATAATAATAATAATAATAATAATAATAGTATTATTAATAACAATAATAACAGTAATAGTAATAACGATAATAATAATGATAATAGATAATGACTATAGTTGGATAATGAAAAACGATGATTTTAATAGAAAGCTAATAACTCTAATAAAATATAAATAATTGTTCTTAAGTTGTCAAAATATTAGAAGCACAAATAAATATTTTGAAAGAAAAGCGAGACAAAATTGGGTGTCAACAACTTGTCCCTCTTTGGCCGGTAATGATGAAAGAATTTTTGGATAAAGACGTTGACTTAGTAGCCCATTTTGTCCCGACTAAAAGAATTTGGGAGACTATAAGGATAAAGAGAATTTGAGAGAATTGTGACCGAACTCCGGTCTTCGAGTTGCCTACATATCTCAGATTGCACGAGAATCAGGCCGTGTGTAGTTCTAGGATAACTACGACACATATGAATAACAAGTCACGATTGGTGAGAATATTTGAAAAATATTGTCCCAGTGTCGAATTATAATGACACTGGGTACCAATAAAAGATGATTTTGCATACATCAAAAGTTTTTTATATCAAAGAGATGGAAAATAACAACAAACGGCAAATAAGTTGAACTTTTAAGCATATCAGGACTCTAGAAACTGCATCTACACCGCAAATGAATCTAAAATTTTAGCTCCATCCACGCACTTATTGAGTGATACTAGAGGGTATAATATCATCCATAATTTTGGGTTTCTTAAATCTGAATCTGAGACTCATAGGTCACTAAACTCAGAATTTTGTTGAAGAAAAGTACCCACTTCTATAATCGATCTTAGTCTCTTCCTAGAAGGAGTGACATAATAAGCATCCATTTTAGAGTAATCTTTCCTCGGGTTGAATACTCTCTTATATCCAGTTACGATTTTAGGCTGATTGGGCTTGTTAATGGCCCAAGTTCGCGAATAATCGTATCAGGTGGGTCTTCAAAAGAAGCATGTATACGGGGCGGTGCAGGTTCGACTTTATGTGGGTGCAGTGCGGGGTGGGGCGGGTTGATACTTTTCTTTAAAAAATTAGTGTGGGTTCCCTCCCTTCACAGCTGATTCTCTGGATAACCAGATAACTGGTAAGAAATACTAATGGAGAAAGAGGAATTGTCGTCATGCCTAGAAGCGTTGAAGTTTGTTCTTTTTCGCAGTAAAAGAGTTCATCAATAAATCTACTTCTGATTTCCTCAAACTCTTCCTGCGTTGAAATCATCTTCCGTTTCAAGCATTTCCACAGTGTGCCGCCCATATGCTCAATTGGTTGCTGCCCTCGACAATGTCTGTTACAAAATAAAGTAGATTTGTTATACTGTAACCAAAAAGTAGGACGTCCAATTTGATTTGAAGGAAAACAAAAGTAACCACTGGAATTATTCTAGAAATGAAAAATTAACACTATTTCTAGAAAAAAAAAAAATTGATTGTGGAGGGTTAAAAGAAAAGGAGAGAAAAAGTAGCGGTTAATTTTTTGTTGATTAATTACTTTTTAACATCGGCTGTTATGATTTTAAGGACGGGATATTAACTCATCATTAATGTTGAGCTCAAAATTGGTTTTAATGATCAGGAAAAAAAATAGTCACTGTAAGTATATTTGTAACAACTGTATTCATTTCCCTTCATTAAGAAATGGTAGTTAAAATTCATCTATCATGCCTGTTTATGGTGTCACAACACTGAAAATGTTGATGCACTTCTTCGAAGGTGCAAGGGTAAACTATCTGAAGTTGAAATTCAAATGATAACTCGGCTAAATATTTTCACAATAAACGAGTAAGTGGAGGTTTCTCTTATCCCATACGAGGAACCATAACCTAAAACAACTTGGAATTTTTATCACTTGTATAGGATATAGTATAATTTTAGACTTCTTTCATCTGCATTTATCACTTTCACATAGACAAGCCCAAATTAAATAATGTCTTCGGCCCATTTATTAAATATAGATGATACTACTTCCATTGTTTCTTAAGATAGAACTGGTTTAAGAATATATATCTTACCAAATGTGAATACTTAAACTGATAGAAAAAATTGAACAACTCATTGAAAAAAAAAAAATAGTTTGTAGATTGAGAAAACTAGATCATAGCTCATTTAGCAATGTTGAATTAACCACTTAATCTAAGTAATAAAATCTTTTTGGACCTAAGAAAAAATTCAGTTTAAAAGACTTGTCAGCTGAATTTTCTATTACATCATATACAACAACTAAAACTAGAATGTTCTTTTCAAGTGTGAATATTTTAAAGGAACTGGAGTATTTGCAAGAGATAGTTCATTCAAGTACTAAGATGTCAATGAAAAGTAATATATTAAAAGAAAGAACTTACAACTTGGTGATTTATTGATTCAATAATGAAAAATCCATGTAGAGGATTCATGCTGGAATTGAATTCTATCGTCATTATCATCATTGACGTCCTCTTCATTGTTGTCAATGCCCTTCATCTCAGCCGCAGTAGGTTAAGTTGCGTTGAGAATGACTGAATGAGAGGGACTACTAAAGCATCATTATATATAGGAGGGGCAAGGGACAAGGGTTTTCTAGAAGTTGTTACAAACTTTGTTAAAAGCTTATTTGCTCCCAACTTTAACACAAATATATAAATTTGCTTTTACAATTTGGAAGAAATGTGATTTTCTTTTGTTTTGGTCCAAAAAAATGAGAATAAAAATTCTGACTTTTTCTCTTTCTTTGGGATAATGCGTGAATTTCATTTTTGAATAATAAGAAAATTTCAAGTTAAATTATTCCTTCATTTGAAATATTTTCAAATTTTATATTTTCTAGTTCAGTTATAGTTTTCTTCTTCTTCTTCTTTGTGGAAATGTACTAAAAGTATGCACTTTCTTCATCAATTACTATTTGAGAAAATTATTTGAAAAAGATTCGGGAAAAGGGAAAATGGATGAGTTTTGTCCTTGTGGTCGAATGACAATCGATTTTCAGAACAAAAGAGAAGAGAGCGGATGTTACCTCTTAGTTGATGACGATCATCACCGGAGGAAACGTCCAAAAGCCGTTAACGGCTTTACTCAATTGAGTGAGGCAAAGCTCTGCTAGATTCCAACGCATGCGAAGGGAAAAGGGAGGAGGATGGGCACACTAGGGTCTGAGGATTGGGGAAATGAGAAAAGGGAAAGGGTTCTGGGTGTTTAAAATGCGCAAATGGGAAGGGTCACGCGGTTTAGGGATTGGGCTCGAGTGTTTTCGGACTAAGTTGGCCAAGTTAATCAAAGAAACATGGGGTTGATTTGAGGATTTAAAATGGACAATTTTGCATTTTTATGTGACACTTTTGGTTTCAATTGTAACCGATTTTTTGATAAAAATAACCCAATCAATGCAAATCATAATTCAATTTTTACAAAATCAATCACTCTTTTATGAATCAGAATAATTTAGGTGAATTAATTAATTGATAAACTAATCAAGCTTCTTGACTCAACAAAACAAAATAATTACTTGCAGAAATGGACTAATTTTGATAATTAAGTCATAAAAGGCCTTGATTTAATAATTTCAAGCATGTATTCAGTTGAGCACTCGTTCTAAACATAGATTGGTTTTCAATAAAAAATGCTTAACGTAAAATAATTAACCTACACAAATGTGATAAGTAATTAAAATTATATGTAAAATGTACGTATTATATATTAAAATATTTTTCCAAATGAAACAGCAAAAAAAACAAAAATGGTTTAGAAAATATCCTGACTGCATAACATGATAATTTTACTATGTGTGAGAATCAAGAAGCATACCTAATTAATTTAAAATATAGAGAGCCAAATTGGGTGTCAATGACTACCCCTTTCTTTGGCGAAGAATAATGAAAGAAGGCCACGACAAAGAAATTGACAAACTTCGATTTTGGCCGACCACCAGTTCATCTCTTTTGAATAAAATGGCATGAATTTTGAAAAATCATGGTCGAGCCTTGGAATCGAGCTTCTTATATCTCAGGTTGCATGAGAACTAAGGCCACATGTAGTTCCAGATATGCTTGATTTACCCACAACTTAAAACCTTTCAAAAACTGCCCTAGTGTCAAATTTATGAGAGACTAAGGAGCCCCGGAATACGACTTATGATTGAGTTCGGAATACAACTAGGTGGCCCATGAAGTAGAGTTACCTCCGGAATTAGCCGCAGTTCACCCACTATTCCATGTATCTACATTACAGAAATATGTGGGGGATCCTTCCTTTGTACCTATGGAGGATATTGAAGTTATGGAGGACTTAGCCTATGAAGAGGTCCCAATGGCTATTCTTGATCGACAATTCAGAAACCTAAGAACCAAATAGATAACCTCTGTTAAGGTATTACGGAGGAACCAGAATGTAGAAGAAGCCACATGGGAAGCCGAAAAAGACATGAAATCAAAATAATCGTACTTATTCCTGTAACGACCCTTCCGGTCATTATGGGAAATGTAAGATCACCCCACCAAATGTAACCTTTCCAAGGGTAGAACGAGCCAGTAGAAACTAAATCGTGTGAGCTTATGAGCTGAAATTCAACTTTTTTATGGTTGTTGCTCGATTGTCTTGAGTACGTCAGGGGGTGACGTAGAAAATTAGAACTCCGTTGGGAATTCCGAGGCCACAGGTGGATTCGTAGAGCGTCTTTATGTATATATACATGTTTTTTTGTGTTTTTGAGGCCTCGAATGAAATATTGGGTGATAGGGCGAAAAACTGGACAAAAATCGATCTCACTGCCCAAAATGGTCCGCTGTGGCGGTGGGGGTACCGCTGCGGCGATACCGCTATAGCGGCCTTTGACCGCTGCCAGCGTCTATCCATGTTCTCGGTGGCTGCTATGGCGGTACCGCTATAGCGGTGGACAGACCACCATAGCACTCAAGCGGATTTCCCTTTGGTCCGCTATAGCGGTCACTTGACCACTATAGCGGGATCGCTGCAGCGGCGTGATGACCGATGTAGCGGTCGATGGAAAACAGTGGCCAGAATTTTTTATACTTAGTCTCATATTCTGTATTCACAAAACACCAACACACTTCCCAACAAGCACCTAAGGTGAAATTCCAAGCTAGGGAAAGAAACTCTTGAGAGGTAAATTCCATCTATTCCCTTCTATCATTCCATTCTCCTTCATGATTGTTATCCCCTTAGTGGGTCTTTAATGGTGAAATTGAAATAGAAACCCTAGAATATTAATAAACCTTCTAAACTTGATGGGTTATGGTTATTATCATTTAGTTATCATCTAAAGGCTTGGGTTAGTTTCTCTTAATCATGAATTGAACACTTAGAGTCATAAACAAAGTGAATGGAGACCTAGGGTTCTATAAAAATGGGGTCTTGACCATAAAAACTTCTTGTAATGGGAATGTTGGTAGAATATGGTTATGAATTGATGATTAATGATTACTAAGATCCTTTATATGTATCTTAACACCTAGAAAATCATCCACCCCTTGGAATGGGGAAAAATGGAAGGATATTCTTGAATTGATACTTGTGATTTGAGTAATTGTGACTCATTGAACCTTTTATTTCTAGACTTTGAGCGTTCTGAGGCTTTAAGGAAAGGAAAAGATGTAGCGGAGTGACTTGCATTGTCCCTGCTCTACATTAAGGTAGGTTACGGTCTACTTGAGTTAGACTTTGGTTAGTTGATTGTATGTTTGTGAATTCTTTAGGAGAAAGCATGTCTAGTTTTCGTGCATAAGATTGTGTGGCTAAACTCCTATGTGATTGTGATTGAGTGATTGTGTAGGCTTCGTGCCACTATTCCTGTGTGTTGATTATGCAGTGGATGTATTTTGATGAGAAGCTAATATGATCTTCTCGACGGTATTGTGACATGGAATGATGATTTGAGTATTGATATTGAGAAGGTAAGAAACACTGTTGTGTAAAGAGGTATGGAAAGGCACATATGTGACCTAGATTGTGGGCTCGTGGCCTAAGGTCAGTTCCGAAAACTAGAGGTACGTTGATATATCCCGTATCCGAGGTTCGTTATGAGCGGAGGTTTGTACTCGGGTCCGAGGAGTATTCCGGAACGAGTGGTACATGGACACCATGGGACCCCTGCAGGTCATGACTACTGAGCAATGACATCAGTTAGCATGTGTGTACAGTTAGTGTGGTCATTGTGGTAAACTTATTTCCGTTGTGGCTTACGTGATTGTGATTCTTGATTGTGTTTATCCTTGGTTGACTTGCTGTGATTTATTGATATTCATGTCTGTTGACTGGCTTGTTTATTCTATTGATTTTATGAAATGCGCATGATACTAATCTTAGTCGGCCTATGATATCTACCGGTACATAGTGTTTGTACTGATACTACCTTGCTGCATTCTTTTGAGTGCAGATTGTGATACGGAGACTGCTACCCGCCCTCATATCTATCGTGGAGGACGTTTGCTGATAGATTTAGGGTGAGCTTCTTCCCATGCCAGGCCACCCGAAGATCTTCTTCTGATGATGTCTTTTCTTATTCGGGAAATTATGGATATTTATTAGGCAAATTTCATTCCTTAGACATGTTTTAGATTAGAGAACTGTACGATGACTTTCGGATTTTGGAGATTTTGTAATAGTTAGGACTTCCGCACTTATTTCAGTATTTTATGGCATGACTTATTTTGTTCATTTGATGTTTGAATAAGTAATAACTGATTAGCTTGGTTAATATAAAACCGGATTTGAATGGATAGATGTCTTGTGTGTTGGTTCGCCCACTAGGATTTAGTTAGGTGTCAGTCATGGCGGGATGGGTCGTGATAATTCAATGATCAAGCAGAAGGTTGTTAAAACAATGTCATACGTCAATGGTCCAATATTAAAGTACACATGTCTATATGGTATCTTACCTATATTTCATATATCCAGGTGACGTCAACGTTTAAAGTTAAAATTTCTTTATGATTCGTGCCTCCACTTTCTGCTTATGGTGAAGATATCGGAAAATAAAAAGGTAAGTTGCGTTAAAGAATATTGTTTTCATGTTTAATATGGCAAGGGAAGCCTTGTATCTTTACTTCTCATTTCCATATGCTATGCACGTTGTGCCCTGTGAGGCTCTAATACATGTCTATGGTTAGCTGATAGGTTTTAGGATAGTCCTATTTACAAAGGAAAATCTACCAAAATATTTGGGAAATTTCAGAGTTAGACTTTTATTGAGTTACGACTCACATTCAGGACGAATGTTCCCAAGAGAGAGATAAATTTAATACCTCGTATCTCCAAACTAAGCTACGACTAAGTTCGACATAGATAAATCCATCCGAACTCGAGAAAAAATGGTTGTATTTAAGCATAAAGATTAAGGATCTAGTGTAAGTTAGTGTTGAACAAGGTTGGAGGTTGAGGAGATTTAAAAGGACGAGTTTCGACCAAGTACGGCATGTATGAGGTGACATACAAACCGTACATGGTGAGGTACGACCGGATGTCCATCGTATGGGAAGGACCCCAAGTTTAGGGCTACTGGAAAGGGACACTACCCAGGTATGGGACCACATACAGTACATGGTGAGGAAGGGCCGTATTTGGGGTCGTATGTGAGAGGCGGTGGACACCTATAAACAGGGGCGCACTCACCTTGAAGAGTGGGGGGACACGTGCCCCCCATAACGTCGGAAAAAAACCCTATATACAGTCAAACCTCTCTATAGTGGCAGCGTTTGTCCGAAAATTTCATAGTTGCTATAGTGAGGTGTTGTTATGTATGTATACTGACATTTGATGTTTGGATCTCATTTAACTTTTATAAGCAAAAGTACGCATAAATTTATTTTTCTATACTTTGTTTTATATATATGTTATAAACGAAAACAAATTACTTGTTAATTTTAAAATCTCGATTGATTTTTCTGTTTCATTAATAAAAATTGAAGTGACTAAGAAATTCATAACTAGTTGTACCGTACTAAGGAGCATATGCATTTTAAATTAATTGAAAATTTAAATATTTCAAATTTGATGTAAGAATTCTACAATTGTAGGTTGTTTTGTAAATTTCAGTTTCTTAGTGATAATATAATGCTTGAATTAACGAACATTTTTGTCCAAACTTTCAGCAAAAAAGAATTCAATATCTTTCTCTTGATGATTACCATAAATATTTTAATATTTTATTTTTATACATAATATATATCTTACAAGTGTGGGGTTATTCTAACCTTACATGGGCTTATATTTGTTATCTTTGTATGTCTTGGAAACATGTTTGTCTAGTACAGGTACTATGCCACCCCGAAAATGCACCAAGGCTACCACAGAGGGTACTAGCAGTCGTAGGGGTGCTAAGGCACCTAGGGGCACCACATGTTCCACCCAGGAGAAAGTGGCACCACCGACTCCACCACCACCACAGGCACCCGCACGTCCTGAAGATTATGATTACCCTTATGGGCGCTATGGAGCCAGAGCTGTCTGTACATACTGGATTCATTGGTTCACTATTTGGCAGCCATACCATGTGCCAGAGGCTGAGCCTGGGATCAGTGACACAGCCTTGCGGACAAAGTGTCAAGGGGTATGGAGGAACTTGAGAGAGTTGGGATTTCAATCCTTATTCGTACATGGAGAGTCATTCAACACATCTATGTGAGAGAGTTCTAAGTGAACTGGTTCCCTTGCCCTAGTCTTGACAAGATGTATATGGTATTTGTTTGAGGAAAGAGAGTGGAGTTCTCATTTGATACCATCAACAAAGTGATGAACTTCACCGATCCTTGGCATGAGGAGTTTCCATACTTTGTGTTGAGGCCTGACTACACGGCCATTAGAGAGACAGTGTGTCGCCCTAGGAATATAGCTGCTTGGATCAGAAGATGGTGAGAACTTGCACTCCAGACTCAAGTGCTCCTACTTCACTATTGAGGCAAAGGTTGCCTTAAAGATAGTCAATTGCCGCATACTTCCTACGTCTTATTATACAGAGGCTGATCGTCTACAAATTTGCTTGGTTTATGCTATCCTAACCAAGAATAAATTCAACTGGGGGAAGATCATAATTGGGCAGATGAGTAAAGTCAAGGACCAGAGGAACAAGAGGCTTTCTTTTTTGAGCATGTTGACTGAGTAATTAGTGAGTTTTGGAGTCCCAGCAAATGATCCACGTGATCATAGAGTTGAGGCTGCTCTAGCATACTATGACCCCAAGCACGTGAATGAGGGAGTAGGATCTGGTCCTATACTTTCTATGGAGTAGAGGATAGATCAACAGGAGAAGTACACACGCTACTTGATGAGTAGTCTGAGGTGCCAAGCCGACAAGCGGGAGGTTGATTTGAATCCGCTAGTTGCATTGCATCCCATGTCCTCCAGTGTCAAGCATTTTCTAGGCTTGGAAGGAGCCCATAGTTTATCGTCGGATGAGGATGAGAACTCTCAAGGAGACTCGGCCGACTTTTTTCTAAATTCAGATGATGATGGGGATGAGGCTTGATACAAGGAGTTTCTTTTTCTCAACTTTTTATTATTTCCCATGATATTTTTTGTGTTTTTGCTTATGGGGACAACGTAGGCATTAGACTTAGAACATAAGAGAAAGGTTCAAGTAATTGTAGAGAAGCCATCCATAATAGTTAAAAATTACTTTTCCCTTTGTATAAGTTGGTGTTTTGTAAGGTTCCCAGGTGTCTATGCTAGGATTAATGTTTCAATTAATTTTGAAACAGTTCATCTGATAAAATTTTCTTGAGTTTCAAAATTAAATGAATTGGATTTGAAGATACATTCTTCATTCTTCATTGTTGTCTTTTACGTTTTGGTTTCATTCTCTTACATTTTAGGTTCTTGCAAGATACATTTTAATTTGTAGAATTCATGAACCTATTAATAACTAATCGTTAATGAAACTCTTCTTTTTCAAGACTTTTTATCCTATAAATGGTGTTTCATTCTTTTGAAGAAGAAAAAAGGAGTACTTCAAGAAATACTTTCCCCTTGAAAATATTTGAGAGACATTGATCAAAAGGTACAGATTCAAGAATAGAAGAGCAACACTCTTGAATGCTACTTGTTGTGTGGCTTAGTTGAATCCCAAGATAGAGTTGTCATGTATTCTTCCGTTTACTCGCGGGAGAGACTCCAACTATATTCAAGAAACATCTTGACATTGCCTCTAAGCCAAGCAAGTCTTATTTTGGGTTTCTACTATTATGATTATTTGTATTCTAACAATTTGATGATATTTCAGTTCGAGCAGTTGGAAGATATTATTATCCTTGTTCTAACAGTCTATATGTATGAGCTCGAAACATTTTTTAGTGGAGATAGTACATATTGAAAAAGGGGGCTTAGATTGCCTAGCCATCGGACAGATTTTGCAGGAAAAACAATCTTGTATGTATAAGAGATAGGAATTTCTTTAATGTTTTTCATTGCATAATAATGAAGGTGTCCCAATCAATTATGTCATAGTTGTAAAGAATCAGAAACATGAGAAACATACAACTCTTCATTGCTTAAAGATTGTAAAACATTCTCAGAATCAAGATTTAAACAAACTTGCCTCATAGGCTTTTGACAACTTGAATACAAAACAAAGGACAAAACTTAGATGAACTAGTCCTATGATCATCTTTAAGAAGAAAAGAAAGACAAGGGTCTTTTCTTAGACTTGATCTGCTGGCTTGAGGAACTGAGACTAAGATACCTTATCTTTGAGCACAAGTCTACTACTGCTTCACCAAAAACCGGATCCTTCTTCGTTGAAAGTTCCTGAAGGTAACAACCAAATTTGTTAATCACATCACACTCAAATTGCTTACAAAGCTGGTAAACTGATAAGAGGTTACGATGAAAGGAAAGTATACGAAGTACATTGTGCAATATCTGAGAATAGGAGACAGATCTAAGCTTCCTATAAAAGTGACAGAAACATTTTTAGGAATTAGGCAAAGTTACTAAAATAGGCGGTGACTGACTATTTATGTCATGCAAGAGTGACTTATCAAAAGTCGCGTGCTGAGAAGCTCCTCAGTCAATGATCCAAATATGATTAGACAACTTAGAGAAGAAGTAGAAACATGAGATGCATAGGAGGAATCACTGGAAGAGTGATGCATACCAGCCAGATTAGCACCAGCAATGGTCTCAGAATTTGAGGCAGTGGTTCCTGTTTGCACAAATTGGAAGATCTGAATGAGTTGCTCATACTGTTCCGTGGTTAAATTTTGATCATTGACAAGAGCAGCAACTGGATTTTCTGGAGCAAGATCTTCTTCTCCCACTCCTGGAAATAAAAGTTTTCCCCACCACCATTCAGTGAGAAATTTGAGCTATAGACCAAAGCACAACACTATAGAAATTTCTTAGAATAGTGAAAATCGGCACTCCTCAAGCCTTCTTATCCGCGAGTGCTACTCGCCCAAGGAAGTCTCTAGCGGTTCAATTCAATTAGGTGAAAACTGTCTCAGATGCCCCTTCCTCCTCAACCCGGGAGACCGAACCAGTTTACAGGGAAAGCGCATGGTGGGAAACAGTTCCCATTGAAACGCTGAGAAACTACCTACATTTTCTGTGTGACAACACTACTATTTAGGTTTTTCCCACCTATATTAATTGGGAAATAGCCACTGAACTGAAGGGAAAATAGAGATTTTTTAGTAGTGTCCACCTGCTGATTCCTATAGGTATTCTTTTCTGTTTATTGAACTAAAATGTTAGGGACACCCAACTAACGTGTAGCAATCAATCTTTTAAGGTGTCCTGATTTTTTGCAGTACTTGCAAAACAAATTACATTTTCTTGGCTCATTGCTCCCAAATTGTGTGTTTTGTTTATGAGTATCACCAGTCCTCTATGTATTCCATTTCTGCCTAGAAGTAAAGAAAGTAGATGAATCTGGGTTACGGGTAGAGTTAGAGTGAACTTGTTACGCCCCAAAATGGATTGAGACATGGCCGGCACCCTATGCCTACCAACTTGCACCGAGCGAACCTTAATGATGCAATACATACCCAATTCGCACCCACGTGATCTAATTCATTTATAATTGTTATTGAACTTCCCTTTGTGATTCCTCATGCAGGACTATAGAATAAGCCTGAGCAGTGACTAGGAGAGGCTTAATCATCAGTATATTGCTTGTCACTCCAGTATAGATATCATTTAGTCCATTAAAAATTGAATGAGTTGTTGATCTTCATTCATCTTAATATTGTGAGTTTTAGAACCATATTTACACTCACAACTACATATCAAAAATGCGTCTAGCAATTTTAATTAATCCCAGATGAAAAGTGGAGTTCCTTGATTTATGGTGCCTAAATATGCTTTAGTAGCTGCATTGTTTCATGGAAGTTTGTCATGCTAATATCGCATAGAATTTCAGTAGTATTGCTAGGAAAAGAAGCATGTGCTTGAACCCTTCCAAGTTAGATAAGAACTAGCTAATCAGGTGATGTGATATACTTCATCTAGAGTCATCGTGGGAAATTATCGCTCAAATCTTAACAGAGACAAAATATTAGGTAGTTTCTTTTAATCTGTATAAGCTTTAATCACAAAAAGTATTCAAAACATGTACTAGTTGGAGGTAACAGGTATCTGGTGGAATAATTGAGGCGCGCGCAAGTTGAACTGAACACTATCGTATGGAAGAAGAAAAAAAAACGAAGTGACGTGCTTTCACTAGTCAACTGCGATCTGGATTATCCACACTTGACAATTTCGAATATCATGTACAAAGCTCAAAATTGTGTCCTCGACTAACTTTTGAAGAATAGTTTCCCACATTTCAACACCAAATATAATGTGTATTTGAAGTTAGAACTATTTTAGGACAGCTAAAAATTGTTTAAAATAATAACAGCAATTAAATCTCGTTTTCCCTTCTAGAAAACATTTGGGTTATTTAGGAAAAGCCCTTTTGGTCTTCAGACTAAACAATTCTTTTATCTTTGAGAAGAAAATTTCCAATACAAACGGAGAAAATATAATTCTTTATTGGTAATTCATAAGTCTATAAAATCTTAAAATAACTTAAATTTGTTGTAAGAGGGAAAATTTAACCCCTTTAAGTTACATTGGAATAGAAACTTTCCTGCAGTAAAAAAATACATATTGAACAAGTAGGAGTTGAAAACTTGAAATACTTGATAGTTCTAATTTTATATTGTGTTCCATTTTATCTGGGAAACACTTGAGATTTGGCAAAAGTATCTGAATCTTTTTCACATCAAATATAAATTAGGTAAAGTATGTCTATGAACATTTAATTTCATACTCTTTACCACTACAATTAGCTCATCCGTTGATCTTGTATAGTAAAGGTAATATTCTAAAATGTGGTTTTAGTTATGTTGGATCAACTTTAAGATATCCTCATGAAAAAACGTTAATATAATTTGAAGTAGGTAAGGAATTATGGTACCTGCAAATTCATGTATCGAAGTAGGTAAGGAATTATGGTACCTGCAAATTCGTGGATCTCCAAGTGAACTAATTGATTAAGGGCCTGTTTGGAAAGCCACCCAGGTAATTAGAATTGGGTGTAATTACATAGTTTGACTTGTTTGTTTAATCAAGTAATTACACAGTTAGGTAGAATTTGGTGTAATTGAGAGGTGTAATTACACTCTCCAATTCTCAAGTGAGGGTTGAGAATTGGGTGTAATTACACCCTGTAATTACAGGGTTACTTTTTGGTTTGTTTATTTTTTGTTTAATTTAATTTCTTTTGATTTTTAATTTCTTTTTTATTTTTACTTTTAAATTATTTTTCTTTTTTAAAATGTATTTTTCTTTTTATATTATTTATTTTTCATTTTCTTACCTCTCATTCCCAACCTTTACTTCTTGTGGTTCCATGTAACTGCTCGTATTTTTTTTATTTTTTTATTTTATTCATTTAGCATAACCGTGTTATTATTCTAATTTTTGAAATTACACCTCTTAATGCTGCAAAGAATGAGTCATTAACAAACTTGACATATAACGAGTGACATTATTAAAGTAGAATTTTGTTGTGAATGAGGTTATAGACTTATATTTTCCCTTTCTTTTGAATTATTTACTTAAGTTACGTTGGAACTTACTTATGTAATGTTAGAATTTGACATAAGAGTGTTATGGTAAACTTTTCCTTTTGGATTTTGAATTTAGGTTATATTTTGAATTTTAAGTTATTTGCTTTCACATTGCATGTTGTTTATTTTCATTTACATTTGATGGATTTTTTATATCAAATATTTGAATAATGTTATGGCATTATATTTATAAATATTATTTTTTTATCAAACATCCAATCCATGACGTTCTCACAAAAAAAAAGACTTCTTTTAAGTTTTATAATTAATCAAAATTAAATATTATTAATTTGAAAAATATATAGTATCAATTATTTTTTACAATATTAGTTACAAATATATGATTATTAATTAATATATTTTCAAGAAAAAAATATATTATTAAATAACTTACCTAATATCATTTATAAAGGCAAATATTTTTTAAATATTAATTTTAAATTTTTTATAATTAAATTTTAGAGACTGGGGACATAATTCATATGGATATAGTAAGTCTTGCTTGGGCTGCTTTAATGGTAGTCTTTACTTTTTTTCTTTCACTCGTAGTGTGGGGAAGGAGTGGACTCTAAGGGTCCTACTAATTGAGTTGAGGAAGCAAACTTTATCAATATCAATTGCTTTCTAGATCGTTTTGCAACACGTTTTGAACAAAATAAAATTTGAATTTCCATTGGACTCGACTGGAGTAATGTATTATAGGAATCATCCTCATCATCTTTGGTAAAATCAAGTCCACCGTGAAGACATTCATAAACAGCTCTACCGTAGTTTTTAGCGGATAACCCCAATTTAGGTTTAATAGTACATCCAAACAGGGGACGACCATACTTGTTCAATTTATCTCTTTCAACTTGGATCCCATGAGGCGGACCTTGGAATTTTAACATAAGCAGGAGGGATTTGAATACGTAATACATATTCGAAAGGTAAAATTGGTTAATTGTTGAAAGGCTCAAAAGTCAAATCTGAATCTAGTTGGGTTGAAATAGACAAGATTCAGCTCAGATTTTTAAATTAAATTAATTGTGTAATTACACTTGTGCAACCAAACGGCACGCTTGTAATTACATTGTAGTTACGTTATGACAAACAAAAAAATCGTTGTAATTATACTACTGTGTAACTAGGCTATGTAATTACTACCCTAGTAATTACACCAATTCCAGTGGCTTTCCAAACCGGTCCTAAGTATTCCAACACGGGAGTGAATTGGTCAATGACAAGTATATTTGTCACTCAACCATACTCCAATTAAAAGTTCAATTCAATTTAAGTTCCATATAGATTCAGTTTAATTTAATTCAGAAAACACATTTTGATTTAATTCAATCCACAAATTACGTCATTAGTCAAGGTATTAGACTTATGAACATAATTATCACAACTTCTAATGTTCATCAAAAATAGCAATTTTATCACTTTTTTGGCATAATTAAATACACTAGGGATTCATGTCTAAATTTTATCCCACTAATGAGGGATTTACATTTATTCTCTTATTCTTATCTTTATCCTTTACTAGTGAATTTGTCCGCGCTTCGCGCGGTTGTAAAAGAGGTTAGGGAATTTACGAAATGGTCATGCTAATAATTAATTTAAACATTATTTCTTTTTTTTTTTGAGAGAAATAAAAAGCTAACAAAAGCGCGCTCATTAAAAAAAATTGAAAATTTACAAAACGGCCAGGTTAATATTTAATTTAGATGTATTCCATTTTCCCGAGAGAAAGAAAATGCTAACAAACAACATACATTTAGGGTTAATATACACTTATTAATAATTTGGATTGTAATGACGTATATTTTAGTTTTATCTAATTAATACTTTTCAAAATATTAAAAATAAGGTTAGAAAACCAAGTTACATAAATTAAATCTTATAACTAAAAATTGCCATACAAAATAAAAACATTTAAGTTATTGTTCGTTTTGAGCTCAATATTCGCAGCCAAAAGTAGATATCTTGGAATGGTTTTATTCTTGTGATCTCCATTCTTACCAACTCAAACCCATATAACTATTTAGCACTAAGTAATTAGTAAGTTTACTAAACACTTTAAAAGAACATGTACATACAAGAAATTCAGCATATTCGTGTTAGTTGATAAATTCATATTGAAACTATCCTATTAGAATATTAATAAAATAAGGTTATCCGTGCTTAAAATTATTTGAACACAGTTCATACTTTTTCATTGTGGAATAAGTCGTGAACCCACAAGTAAGACATAATGGTTGAATTTAATCAAACAATTCTGTCGAGACCAACATAATTAAATATACTGATTAGTTTTTCAGAAACTAAAACCAACCCTTCTAATATGCAGAAATAATGAAACTATGAATCAATTTCGATACAGTGAGAACTTCCCATTCAACATCCGTATTCTTTAAATAATTTAGCACATCTTTTTACACCCGTAAAAAAAACAAAGAAAAAGAAAAAAAACCGTTTACAATAAATAATGAAAAAAAAAACAATGTAAAGACAAATAAATCAAACCGGGAGAATACACAATGAACATGAATTGAACAAAATGATAATAACCCTATATCAAATCCGCAACAGAAATAATAATTTTCCTTTTTCATGTTACCCACAAATTTCGGATCGACGGGGGCAAGAACTCAAATGTATCAGATATTAAATCTGCAACAGAACTGGTTTCTCAAGGTTTTAGGTTTGTGAAATGTATGTATGGAGAAGAGACAGGATGAAGGATGAAAAGTTTTCAATGTGATGATTTATAGGTATTATTGGTAACTGATATGAAGTTGAAGAGGCAAACTAACACTAATAACAGTAAAAAATTAATGTGCCAATAAACCTCAACTTATGATTTCCGTTACTAATTTCCATACAAAAAGAAGTTAGGGTGCCGTTCTATTCTCTTCATTTTGTGCATTTAGTTCCCATTAATAAGTCTTAATTGGAATAATGGAATATAATAGAGGGATTTCAAGAAATGAAATAAATGCCCATAATTTTTACAAATTTTTGGGACAGAAAATTAAGGAAAAAATTCAGAATTCTGAGAAAAAAGATAAATAGTGATGCTGGTCATTGAGACATGCCACCTCACTTTTTTATTACCTAGCTTTATATTATATATTGATTTTCTCATTTCTCTTTCTTCATTAACTAATACACCCAGTTTTTTTTAATTCTCTCTCTTATTCAATTAGCTAATACACCGTAATTACTTATGAAATTTAATACTCCTGAATCTCAATTCCCAATTTTACTAATTTTTTGTTGTTCCGACTCTTTGCTACTACTTTACATGGAATAACATTGAGCATCCACATACAAAGTAATACCTACAATATACATAATATAATTTATTACAGTATGTAATAAAATTATATGAGTATATAAAATTTTATATATTGTGTATAATCAAATTATACGAGTTATATCTAATTTATTTTAATAGATGTAATAAAATATACTAATATTATTCAATGTATAATATTTTTATTATACTACATATAATAAAAATAGCAAGTCATATCCAAAAACAAGCGATGAACACTGAAACTATTGTACTTGCGTTCAATATCCCATTCCCATGATGTTCAATCAAAGCTGTAATTTTATTTTTCATGGATACATGTAGGCCTGTGCACAAATCGGTTCAATCCGAATTTTCGAACCGATTCGAAACAATTCGGATAATTTAATTTGGATAACACAATTCGATTTCGATTTACAAATGCAATTGTAAAATATTACGATTTAACGGTTCGGATACGGTTTGCTTCAATTATCAACCGAACCGATCCGAACAAACCGAATTTATATGCCACTAGTGACTAATATGACTAATTTGGTATATGTAATGTGGTGTTGGCGGATTTGTATGCTTGCACAAGTTGTCAAGCTCTTGTTTTGCTATTTATATGCTATTATGCTTGCAAGTTTATGATTTTTTCTCGGTTAATGTCTTGATTATAAGGCTGCAAGTTTAGGATCTCATTATTTTTTGTTATGTTTTGCTCTAAAACTGAAATGAAATAGTTGTTTGTTTAAATTTCGAATAAACCGAACAAATCGATTTGTGTAACCGAACCGAAATAATAAAAAACGAATCAAATTGAACCTAGAATGGATCGAGTTTGATTGAAAATTTTAGAAAATCGAAATTCGAAATTTCAACTCGATGATGGCCAAAACCGAATCGAACCGATTCATGCACAGGCCTAGATACATGAACAATGAAAGGAGACTAGAATAAGAAGAAGTAGAAAAGGTAAAAATAAAAATGCTGGGAAATTTTTTATTCAAAATATGGAGGAAGTGTAAAACGGTAAAAAAGTAGTTACAAGTATATGCATGAACAAAAAAAAAGGGATTGACTTTATTCATGTGAAAATGGTTTCCTTATATATAGCAATTTGGTTTACTATAAAACTCTTTACCTGCCATGTAATGTTCATTTAATTTACCTGCTAAGAAAATGTAAATATTATTATATCATTGTCTACTAACGTTTTTTTCCCTAATTACTTCAATGCATTATGTTATGAATCATTCCCGGCCCACACTAACAGTTATTGAGCCAAGAAGAAGTAATACAGTCAAAAGGCTTTCACAAAGGCTAATTTGGGATCAAGGCCCATTTAGCAAGTAGTTAATAAAAGGAGAGCAATTTGCAGGATTGGCCTTCGCTGGGGGTGGTCTTTAATTTTCGTCCCTCAAATTGGTGGTCTTTAACTTTTATCCTTAAGGCCCAAATTCTGCCTTGCAATTTTTATTTTTATTTTACCACCAATTTGAAGGGAAAAAAATTAAAGACCACCCCAAATGAAGGCCAATCCGCGCCAAAAAAAAAAAAGGATAAAAGGACGAGGAGTTAGAAGAGCGGTTATGGATATTGTGAAGAAATGTTTGTTCCTTTCATCTCCTTTCTCAGAATCTAAGCTTTTATCTCTACCCTTAGTTACTTGTTATTTCAGTATTTACATTTTAATTCGGTAGTTTTAAGTGTTGCAATTACTATTCAAATGCTACAATCGTGTTCCAGATCTTATTAATACGTTGAGAAGTTTGGGTTTGTTACACAGCATATATCAAAATTGTCCAATTTTTTTAAGAATAGGGAATACCAACCTTTTTTGAAAGAAAAAAAAAACGAAAAGCAATATGAACTTATTATTTAGGTATAATTTCTATGGGCCCACTAAATTTATCTTGTTTTCTTAACTACACACCTTAAGTTTGCGGGAATTTTATGACCCTCTAAATTTGTGAGAAGTTGAATTATTACCACCTCGAGAGACGAAGACCATCTCACGCACAACACACATTTTTCCACATCAATTTTCTTTCTTTTTTTTCTCCTAAAATGTGATTTCTTTTTGACTTTTCTTAAATTCTCGTGTTCTATTTTTGAGAAGTATTGAAAATGGAAAAGCTTAAGGATGGTTTATGTATGGAAAGGGAAAATACACCAATTTGGGGCTTTAATTTAGAGAGAGAGAGAGAGATTGAAACTTGGTGAGAAAGAGAAGGTGAAAGAGAAAAAATAAATAAAAATTGGCCTATTTTCCTACTTCAACGCTCTATGTGTCCAACTCAACGTAAAAGAGGGTGATGATTTTACTTTGAAATAATTAGGGTAATAGAACCTCGCACAATTCTAATGTATGGTTAAAAAAAGAAATGAAGGGTCTCTATATATTAACCCTTAGCTTCTGCAAAGTAAAACAAGATGACTAAGAGCCCGTTTGGATTGGCTTATAAGTTGCATATAAGTTGATTATAAGTTGTTTTCAGCTTTTTTAAGTGTTTGGCTGGCGAGCTTAAAGTCATTTTGTGCTTAAAATAAGGTCAAAAAAATAATTGGGCCCATTTGACTTTGCTTATCTAAAGCAGCTTATAAGCTGAAAACAGCTTATAAGCCAAAAAAAAAAATAAGTTGGGGTCTAACTTATTTTTTTTTTGCTTATAAGCTATTTTCAGCTTATAAGTTGTTTTAGATAAGCTAAGTCAAATGGGCTCAATTATTTTTTTGACCTTATTTTAAGCACAAAATGACTTTAAGCTGGCCAGTCAAACACTCAAAAAAACTGAAAACAGCTTATAAGCAACTTATAAGCCAATCCAAACGGGCTCTAACTATTAATGTAAAGTGGAGTTCCTTGATCTATGGTGTGCCTAAGAATATTTTATTAGCTGGCTTTTGCCATGGAAGTTTGTCGTGCTAGTATCACATAGAATTTCAGTAGTATTGCTAGGAAAAAAGCATATATTTGAACCTTTTTAGGTAGTTCCAAGCAAAAAATAGATCAGGATCACTAACTAATCAGGTGATGTGATCTAATTCATCCAAAATCATGATATATTAGTGTTTAAATTTCAATGAAGACAAAAAATTATGTGATTTCTTTTAATATGCCTAAGCTGTAGCGGTAAAGTTACTTAAATTTGTTCTAGTGAAAGGTAGCAGATATCTGATGAAATATAGTTGAAATGGCCTAAGTTGATTCGGACACTATTGTTAATAAAAAAGACGAAAGTAACATGTTACACTAGTAAACCATTCTCTTGGTTGGATTATCACACGTATGACAGTTCCCACTATCATTTACAAAGCTATTGTATCGTCATTAAGAACCTCTCTTGCAGTAATAAAATAGACGTTGGACAAGTGGAAGTTGAATTAATTTGACAGTTCCAACTTTATAATATTGTTTTCAATTTTATTTCGGGAACACTTGAGATTGGGTGAAAATATCTGTTAGTTTAATCTTTACACATCAATTATATGTTAGGTAAAGTATATCTGTAAACATTTAATTTTATGCTTCTACAATAATTTTTTAATAAGGACCTCTACTTCAATCATGTTCATCAAGTTTACAAGCCTCAATTTAAACAGAATGGCTCATCCGTTGATCTTGTATACTAGTAGTAAAGTTAATACCCTAAAATGTGGTTTTATTTATGTAAGGATCAAATTTAAGAGATCCACATGAAAAACGTTAAATATAATTGGAAGTGGGTAAAGGATTATGATACCTGAAATTCATGTATCTCCGAATGAACTAACTGATTGAGTATTCGAATAGGTCAATCTTTTCACTTCTTGACAAGTATATACCCAAATCTCAACTCATTAATCATGATTTAATTCGTAGGTTACAATCAATTCAAATCAATCACACTCCAATAATCCAATTCAATTTTAGTTCCCTTTAATTCAGAATACATGTTTTGATTTAATTCAATACACATAGTTAGTTCAGTTCAGTCTAAATCAAAATTGTGCATTTTTTCGAGAGATAAGGGATAGGAACTTAGTTTTGCAAAGTGAAGCAAGCTTGATGACTAGCCGCCAAAGGATAGGGACCTTGGGATAATGTTTGTAATTTAAAATAAAAATAGTGAGTGAGACATTGATCCAAACCAATCAGTTTAACTATTTTAAGAAACTATCATATAGGATGTGTTTGGTATGGAGGAAAATATTTTTCACAACAAATAAGTAATTTTTATTTATTTATTTTTAATGTTTGATAAGTAAGAAAAAAAGACTATTCCAAAAATATTAATTACATATATAATTTAGGTATACACCAGTGTTTTCAAAGACGTTTTTGGGGCGTGTTCCGAGACGAGTTCCTAGGCAGGGCGTATCAAAAAAGCTCCGTGGCGCAAATGAAAGGCATAGATCCATAGGGCGTACGCCCTAGAATTTGAGGTGTAAGTCCCGAGTGCAAAAGCGTAAGCCCCGGGCGTAAAAGGTACGCCCCGGCCGTTAAATTTGAATTTTTTACTGTTTTAAATGTATCTTTGCTATGGATTATGATATTATGATTTTTCTTATTGGTGTAATGATATTTATACTTCATGTTTACATGTTGTAGTGATTTTTCCTAAAAATATATAAACAAAAAAAACAACTCTCATAGAAAATAACACTGTCATAAATAGTTTTTTAGATGATTATGGCTGAAAGACTAAAATTGATAGGATAGAAATTTCATAGCACTATGTTGCTGAAGCAACTTTATCTATTTTTTGTCATTGCTCTTACACTTTTTACCTTCTCCTTCTTTGAAATATATAAATAAAAATCAGTGCAAATATTAGTTGAGGGTGGGAAGGACTAATAGATGTGGAGATTGATGATGAAGTAGATGAAGATTTCATTTTTAAGATTATCTAGGCTATTATCATTTTTTGTGTTGTTACCTTTCTCAATAATAACTGTAATATTTTATATATATATATATATTATTGGTGATTTATTTTAATTTATTTACAGAATTTTAATGAAAATCTCACCTTTGCTTATTTATTAGAAATAAAATTATAAAATTGAACATATATGAGACATAGACCCCGTGTCTCGGGGCTTATGCCTCGCCCTGTGATGCGTAAACGTCTCGCCTCGCGCCCCCGCCTCTTAAAACACTGGTATACACTATGGGGTAGGGATGGAAGGTAGGGTTGTGGGGATGGCAGGGTGGGGGCTATAGCAGATGGGGTGGGATAGGGTGGGCTGGAGGATGTGAAGAAGTGAAATGCTACTTATGAAACTTGTTTCCCTATTTCCACCAGAAAGTCATCTTTAAAGAACTTGTTTTATTGGAAAACGTGCTTTTCATAAATTTTGACTAAGTAGGCGTTTGACCATCAATTTTGAAACCATGGTTTGAAATCATGGTTTCAAACCAGCGTTTGGCCATCAATTTTCAGTCATGGTTTGAAAGCATGGTTTGAACCCAAATCTCCAAAAAGCATGGTTTCAACTTTTTTAAATACAAAATTTAACCCATAAGTTAATATGTTGTAAAATAAGACCCATAAGTTGGTAAATATTTTTAACAATTACCCCCATCAATTATTTATCAATCTCATTAACTTCCACCAACCTTTATTTATGTCTACCAACCTTTAATTTATGTGGGAAGATTATATTAAATCGTAGTTACATTACTATTCATGTTAAATTTTCGATTTTATTGAAGTAAAGTTTGATTAATTGATGTTGTATTTTTTAGAAAAGTCTTCTAGTAGCGTACTAATTTTGTTATAAACTATGATTTGCTCATTTGGTAAGATTGTATAAAAATTGAGAATGTTTTGATAGTTTTCACAGTTTGTGGGGTTTTTATGTCTATAAGAGAAAATACAACTTAAAATATTCAAATTGTATATTCAAACCATGTCCAAACGGGGCCTAACTAAACATGAAAAAACTATCTATACCAAAAACATCCATAGTGTTTTCCTTCAACCTAAAAGACAGACCATTTCATCTTTTCATATGTGTTCTAGTGGTCAATTAATAAAGTGAGAACAACTTTTGGAAACAAGAATTCAAATTCTAATAGAGACAAAAAAATTATATTAGGTAATTTCTTCTCATCTAGTTAATTAAATTTTAGTGGGCATAATTATTTAATATTTGTGACGGTGAAAAGTAACAAATATTCATTGAAATAGTTAAGGTCCGGTAAAATAATTAAAATGCGCGCTAACTGAATTGAACGCACTATTATTAATTTTTTTTAATCTCCCATCCAGTACTTTCTTGTCTCATTCATAGACTTTTATGTAAGTTGTGATCTTTCAAATTATATGATTACCTATCTAAAACTATTTTCATATAACTTTTATACTCGTGGATGGGGTCATAGTTTGTCTTTTAAAAAGACAAAAATTGCTAGATTTGAAAATATTGAACTTATAATAATTAGATTGAGTGTGATGTATTAATTTACTCACATTTCTGTACTAGTGTACTGGTTGTGCACACAATGTAGCTAGACTGTGACATATATACACATATACAGTATTTATTATCTATATGAGGAATAAGCCAAGCGTCTACCAAAATTAGACATATAGTAGTACATCTTTACTCACTTCTAATAGTTTCCTTGCTAGTCAAAACAAATGAATCAATCCGAAATCAAAACAGAATTAGCGGCCAATTTTGTTGTTTAGCTATAAAATTTATCCGTTGCTATTTTTTTTTTTTTTTTTTGGCAGAACGTCTTCTACTGTTAAGAAGTACATGAAAAAGAAGAAAAAAAAGGTGAAAGACGGTCTTTGTATAGTTTTACTGGGACTTCTTACTATAAGTGGGAGAAAAGAATAAACTGGAAATGTATTGAGTTGTTGGGTTTGAGCGTTTGGGTAGCTGAAAATGGGATGACCATTTTTTCAGCAGGAAGAATTAATGGGTAGGGAAAAAAAGAAAATAAAGGAAGATAACATAAAAAGAAAAGCAAAAAGTGAGAAAAGAGAAAGTACACTTATTTGGAGCTTTAAATTTACAAAAGAGGGTTTGAGGGCTTGAAACTTGATAAAAAAATAGTGTTTTTGTGTCTAGTAAGGGTCGGTCAAGAAAAGTAAGGAGAGAAAATAGATTAAAATTGATTATTCTTGTTTCTTCTCACACTCTATATGCTATCTCAGCATCAAAGAACGTAACAATTTCTTTGAAACATAGTTCAAAAAATAATAACACCCCGTAAAATAAGCGTGTGTTTGCAAAAAGGGGAAATAATATGTTATCCCTCACCTTCTGCAAAGTGATGAAGCAAAGCTCGATGAATAGCCGGCAAGGATAGGTACCTTGGCTATTGTTTGTAATGTAAAATAAAAATAATAGGTGACAAAAGATATTGATCCAAGTGAATCAGTTTAACTACTCTAAGATCCTGCCATATGGCAATTTCCTCCAACCTAAGCTAGACTATTTCATCTACCATTTAGTTTCTTTACTCATTCATAGACGTTTTCTTTAAGTCATGGTCTTTCAAGTTATGTGATTATATTACCCATCTAAAACTATTTTCACATTTAACTTATTTGTGGAAAGGATCATATTGTTTACCATAACTCTATCATTCTCACCTTTGAAGATTATACTATTTAGATAGTAGATATATAACTTGATATTGTTGGACAAATGAAGCGGTATTGAACCCATCGAGAGACACCTGTGGTTAACTTGATACTGTTGGACAAATGAAGCTAAAAAAATATGTTTTTTTGGCTTTTCACGCGCCTTTTTGTGAGTGAAAATCAACACGAGTTGTCAAATCAGCTAAAAGTGTCTAAATGAAACAGTCATGTGCTACTTTAGGTGTTTAAATGATACAAGGTTTAGTTGAGGTGTTTAAGTGAAAGATGTTGTCAACCACAAGTGTTTTCCGATGGGTTCAACCTTTTCTTAATTTAGCATGTCTTTTCCCTTTAGCAAAATTTCAGCTTACAGAAAGAAAAAAAAAAAAACCACACCAATTAAATTGTCAGTTTTCCTCCTTGAATCTCTTTGGCAAAATTGTCATTCTCCAGCAAAATACGAAATAAATTTCATACTTATTCTTTAAAAAAAATCATGATAGATAATCACAATAAAATAAAAGAGAATATTCATAATAGAGTGGTAAGACCAAAGAGCTTACTTGTCACTTCAGGTCCAGTACCTTGATCTAGATATTTTTATAAAAGAAAAAAAGAAGATATTTTTAAAGAGACAAAAACTGCACAATTTGAAAAGACTGAATCTATACTTAATGGCACAATTCCGTACGAGTGCACTCCACATAAAGACATGTATGAAGGGGTCGTTTGGTAGCAGGTTATTGCATGTTTTAGTAATATAGGATTATTTTTGAGGAGATTTAATTATTTATGTAATAGTTAATTAGTTATTTCATCTTCTTTCTTATATAATGTAATACACAGATTCTCTCATAATTTATACAGTATTAGTTATGCAAATTTTTAATTAAAAATTGCAAATCGAATATCGTATTAATTTTATACATAAATAACTTACCTTCTAACCGCCTACCGAACGTGAGAGTGAGATTTACTTCTGATTTATCTTTCACTTTACCCTTTTCATTATTACAATTAACTCCGGAAATAAAAGGTCAAATGCCTCTTATGGTGCTTGGACTTTCTTTTAATTTATTTTTTTAGAAATTCTACTCTTGAGAAGAATAAATTTGGAGAAAATTTAGGGGTTTAATTAATTAGAATATTTATAGAAATGCATGTACATTAGTTTATCGTGTGAAAATCTAAATTATCATGACCGAGAGTTTCACTCTTTTGCAGCGACAGATACATAAAGATATTAGGTTAAAGCTGAGTCAGAAAGATTTTGATCGCTCAATGTTCATATTAGAAGAGAAGAGTGATGGGAAGTCCACTAAAAAACGAACTTGAATTAGCTAGAAATTTTGTTGGCTAATTCTTACTAAATTGCTTGTAGCTGACAAAATTTTTCAACAATTCGTAGCTAATTCATTGCTAATTAGAATTATTAGTGATGAATTTTGTTGTTTAGCTCTAAATATTTTCTATCAGTAATTTTTTTTTTTTTAGTTAAAGCGGTGAGTGGGAACTGCCTTCTGTCTATCATCCAATTTTCTCCAATAAAATATATAGTTATTGATATTAAAATTATTTTATTCAAACGTCGTTGTTTCTAGTTGTTAAAGAAAATTTCTACAAGAATTATCTTTTCGGCCATTTGTCCATTGAATCTAGTCTTGCTTTCTCATTTTCATTTTTTTTGTACTATGAATCATCTTTTCGTGGGCCCTTTATTTGTAAAGTGCTTTTACTCAACAACAAGTACAATAATAACAAGTTAAAAAAATATTTAAAAAAATGAATTTAGTAAATAGAAAAAAATTGTCAAGAAAAGTTTGTTACAGTTGACTTTATGTTATTAACCAATAAATTATTAACAAGTAGGTCTGGCTCACATGAGATTAATCACAGCTGATTACCACTTAGGTTCCTTAATAAATCTTTCAAATAATAATAAAAAAGAAATTTATAATTGAACCGTCATGGTTGTACGTACGGCATATACGGATAAATTAAATTACCGGTATAGCGGTAGCTGGTTATTTAAATTTTTAGCTACGCGCTTCCCCGTTTTGTACACTTTTCCCACTTGCCACGCGCCATGAGGTATCCATTGACAAATACTCGAGTTTTGAGTTAAAATTATTCCTTATTTATGGGAGTAGGTTCATTTTGGTCCCTCAAATATAACGCTAAACATATTTAATCCCTTAATTATGTTAAAGTGGGACACTTTTGATTTCCGTAATAGAACCCGTTTAAAAAGTAACGGTGCTAAACCCATGTGACACTCACGTGACTTGTAAAAGGCTAAACCCATCGGACAAAATGCAAAGTAGAGTAATGTCATTTCTCTAAAAAAAGCAACTCATATAAGATATTAGCAAAGCAACTCATAATATTTGGGTCATATGGTTGGTAACCAACTCTTAAACGGTAATCTGGCAGCACACATAGAACAATTCCACTTATTTTGGAAGCATGTGAATATAAAGTTTTTTTTTTTGTTAAATATTCAAAAAATCAAAATTCTTTTTAACAACTGTTATAAATTATCTTAATTGGTGGAACCACCCAATTTTTTTCGGAAGCATGTGAATGCAAATATCAATATATTAGAAAAGTTTCTGCCTATTTTAAAGAATCAGCTTCTTCTTCTTCCAGCCAATTGAAGCTTTCTACAGAGAGGCTAGGGCTTTTTCCGGTGAAGTTTTTTTTCATATGAAATTGGGGAGAAAGGCAAATGAGTTTAGTATTTTTGTCTGATGGGTTTAGCCTCTTAAAAGTCACGTGAGTGTCACATGGGTTTAGCACCGTTACTTTTTAAATGAGTTCTATTAGGGGAACCAAAAGTGACCCACTTTAGCATAGTTAAGGGATTAAATATGCTTAGCGTTATATTTGAAGGACCAAAATAAACCTACTCCCATAGATAAGGGATCAAATATGCTCAGGGTAATATTTGAGGGACCAAAATGAACCTACTCCCATAGATAAGGGACAATTTTAACCCAAAACTCACAAATACTCATTCAATTTTATTGACAATCGTTGTTCAGTTCAGTTCAAAATAAGTGTTCATTTCGTCTTTAGCATACCCTTACAAAAAATACTAATTTCTAGGAAAAAATAGATTTTTTGACTAAATTATTTTTAATTAAACAGAATTGGAATCTGGCCACTAACACTTCATAATGACAAATCTGAAAAATAAAGTTAATTACTTCGTGATTTTGTAAATGAACACTTATTTTTAATCGAAATTAAAAAGTTAAGTGGACACTTACTTTGAACTGGAGGGAGTAAAAAATAAGCTTTTGGAGCTATTTAAAAAGTAGTATTTTAAAAAAAAATTGAAGTTATATTTGAACATGAATCAAACTTGAAAAAGATTGAAATTTATGGTCGAATAAAAATTTACTTGAAAACTAGTTAATAGCACTTTTTCAAACTTGAAACTCCCTTTTAAGAGACAGTTCAATGGTATAATGATATAATCAAATGTTGTTTTAAACTTCTTTTAAAGATAAAATCAAAAACAGTTTATAGACACGAGCCCAAAGTCAAATAATTCTATTTCAACTTAATTTTTTAGAATACTATGAAAACATAAAACATCATGATTTGTAATGGTTATGTAATTTTCCAATGTTTCAATTTAGTAAATCAGGGACCGGTTTAATATTAACGTTATTCCAACATTATTCCACTCGGTTTGAAATATACACTTTTTTTGACAAATTGAATTTATTTTAAAATATTAGAAATTTTATAAAATCAATAGATTATTTGAAAACTGCATTCTCCCAAAAATCTGCTTTGTTCTGTCGATTAATCCACGTTAACAGATCAACTATCAAGCTATATAGAGTTGAAAGTTCAAATTCTAGCACACTGTCTTAAAGTTCGAACGAAGAAAGTGAAATTTTAGGCTAGTGTGTTAGAGTTTTACTTGTAGAAGCTCGAACTCCGGGATAATACCGTGAACTTCGAACGTATGAAAGTGAACCTAAAGCTCGAACTTATAAAGTGAAATTACATGTCATTGTTTGGAATTGGCAAATGTTGCATGATTTACTCAAACTCTAGGAAAATTTTATGGAGTTTGAACTAAGTTTCACGTGTGTAAGGAGTTTTGGAACTCAAGGACAAGTTCATGGAGTTTTAAGTTACGAAAATTGATAATGTTCCGTTTTAGCTTATTCTAGAACTTCGAACTCCAGTAAAATATGCCAGAGTTTCACATACAGCAAGTTTCAACGTCCAGCACACCGTATTAGAATTTCACATATATGGTTTTAAACTCCAAGACATTGTGTCGGAGTTTCACCTATAAAAGTTTCGAAATCTAGGATAGTGTGATGAAATTTTTCCGTATTTTAGCTAAAGACATTTTTATCCAAATTTTATTTTTACATACTAGGAGAGATAGAATTAGAAATAAATATACTCGAGACAAGTTGGGAGTGGCTTCGGTGGAGGGCAAGATGCGGGAAGCGAGACTGAGATGGTTCGAGCATGTGAAGGAGATGCACGGATGCACCAGTGCGAAGGTTGACTAGGGATGGTTTCAGGAGAGGTGGAGGTAGGCCGAAGATGTATTGGGGAGAGGTGATTAGACAAGACATGACACAGTTTCAGCTTACCAAGGACATGACCTTAGATAAGAGATTGTGGAGGACCTTGATAGACGGTTAGCAGGTAGTAGAGCGTTATCTGGCTTATCCTTCAAAACTAGTAGTTGTAGCATTAGTTTTGTGGTTTCTTGTCTTTTGACTTCTGTTACTATCTGCTGCTTCTTGTAATTTGATTATTGTACTATTATGTTGTAGTTACTATTCAGAATGCTTTGTCATGCTTTCTATCGTATTTTTCATGGCTTCTTCATTCCCGTTATTTCCTTTTCCGAACCGTTTTGAACCGTTTTTTCTCGAGTCGCGGGTCTATCAAAAATAGTCTATCTACCTCCAAGGTAGGGTAAGATCCGCGTAAGCTCTGCCCTCCTCAAACCCTGCTTTGTGAGATTACACTACATATTTTGTTGTACAAAAAGGTAGTTGTTTTTAAAGTTTCAACTATTTTGCGAACATTAGTAAATTTTGAATTACAAATTTTAAGAGTGATCGACCCACACTATTTTCAGCAAAACCTCGTCATGTTTGTTGTTGTCCAACGCAAAATGGTACTCCCTCTATCACAATTAATGTGACACTTTTCTTTTTTCGGAATTCAAATTATATGAACCTTGACCAACTTTTTAAAATGTATTTTTCAATCATGGCTTATTCACTTTCGTTGTTTTCATTTTCATAATTGCTTTGAATTGTTTACCCGTATCTAACCTTTCCTATGCTTTTCTTGAGCTGAGGGCCTTCCGGAAACAGCCTCCCTACCTAAGGTAGGAGTAAGTCTGCGTACAATCTACCCTCCCCAGACCCCACATTGTGGGATTCACTGGGTATGTCGTTGTTGTTGTTGTTGTTGTATTTTTCAATCATATTGACATGATAAGAATTGCAACTTATAGTATTTATCGTATAGTTCTTTAATATCTAAATTTTAATTTGAAAATATTAAGTTGATCTTATATAATTTAGCTTTAAAGATTAGTCATATTAACTCTCGAAAGAGAAAAGTGCCGCATAAATTGAAACGAATGAGTAATAAATAATAGGAGGTAAAAATGATAAATTTGTGATGGAAAAAATATGTGGAATGAGTAATTTGACTTTTCCACCTCGTCAAATATATACAATACAAGTTTGTTTAGAATAAATAAGGGGAATCTATCCAAGAGAAGTTCAATAGGTTCACCAATATAATTAATGAATTCGATTCTCTGGGAGTAGAGATTCCTCAATCAAAAAGGATTGAAAAACTACTCGATATTCTACATGGTTGGGAAAGCAAAGTCAATGTCATTATGGAGGCCAAAGACTTGGAAACAATAACAATACAAGATCTCATCAGAAATTTGAAAACACATGATATGAGGAAGCTCCAGGCATAGAAGAATGCATGTTAAGCTTGTCCTTTAAGCAAATAACAAGAACTTCGGTGATGAAGACATGGCCCTGCTCACAAGAAAGTTTCAAAGATTCATTAAAGGAGGATTCCAAAACAGAGAAAGCTCCTCAAGATCAAAAGGGGCTGATAGGAACAATCAAGATGGATGTTGGATATGTGAAAGTACGGACCACTTTATGAGGGATTGTTCAGAAAAGAAAGAAGATCAAAGAGAAAGTGAACCTGACAGAACAAGAAAGAAACAGGTTCCTAAGAACAAAATGACCACTGGACAAGAAGACCAAATCATAAGAAATGCTCTAGCAGACATGGGAAACTCCTCAAGTGATGATGAAGATGATGGAGAAAACCCAAACAGATCCTTAATAACAATTGAAGAGTAAGACACATAAGACTCACCGACACTCATGGCCGTCTATGACTCAGAAGATGAGAACCTCCAGAAAGACTTCTCAAAATTCAAGAATGATGTGAGAAAATTATCCAGAAAAAAAGACTTGAACAAATGGTCTATATCATTAATGATGCCCATGAAAATATTCAAAAGGCAAAAGGAAACATAATGGAATCAATGGACACCCTTCAGATGCATATTATAAATCAAGAAGAACAACAAAAGCAGTTAGGAGTGATGACTACCGACCTCAAGAAACAGGTTCTTGTTATGAACTAAGAAAAGCTGACACTGGAACTAGAGAAAAAAGAATTGGGATCCACTATCACAACCATGAAAGACATAGCTGAGCAACCTAAAAGGGATCAGAAGAATGTATTGTCATAAATAAAATTCACAAGAAAACAAATATACAGATTCAACAAGTGCAAACTTCTTTTATTACTATTTTCATAATAATAATTGCATCCACAAACAACCAATAAACTTGAAGAACGTGTCAGCCACTCGTTAATACCGCGTGTGGCAAATCAATAAATCTTAAAACAAAATATGACTAAATCAACGGTTACAAAGCAGTCGTACTTGTCCTAATAATCGAATTTTGAATCTATTGCCCAAAACAATTACTCCACACAACATATAAAAGTGATCTCCTCTTCAAATTTTTCTTGTCATAAATAGAATTCACAAAAAAAAAAAAAAAAAACATATCCAATAAGTTCAAACTTCTTTAATTACTCCTATATTCATAATATTTTCATTCAAAAACAGTTAACAAACTTCAAGAAATTTTCAGATATACATATTGTGAAGGATCGTGTCAATTGAATCATCTTCAGTTATGTATAAAAATAATAAACATGTATACAATGTAGAGCATACACAGAGTAAGCCAAGAAGAAGAATATTTTGTGAATTAATATTTTGAAAGAAGTTTGAGCGAATATACATTCTGAAATTCATTTTATTTTTTCATACTTTTCTTTAGTGTAGTATATTTAAAAGACATATAGTCTTTAACTTCACATAGTGATATTATTATTTATAATAGTAAGTATTAATTCAAGTTAACAAGATGCTAGCCATGTGTTTGCAATATATTATCTTGGATTTTGTTGTAAAATTTTATTTATTAATATAAAGATTTGTGTAGTTTAATTTAAAGTCCTAAAATATTTCTGTTAAAAAGTAAGTACTAGTTTTTCTTTTTGTACTTTTTTTACAATCTTGAGCGGGTAAACATTCTGAATTTCGATGGGAAGAAGAATATTTTGAAAAAAGTTTGAGCAAGTATACATTCTGAATTAATTGGGAAAGAATATTTTGTGAATTAATGTTTTAAAAATAGTTTGACCGAATATACATAATGATAACATTCTGAAATTCGATGGGGGAGATTTTTTTATTTTTTTTTGAATTATTGTTCTGAAAGAAGTTGATTTCGTCAGATACCCCTTAATAACAAATTCTCCTCTTTTTAATTATATTAATTAAGTGAAGATAAATAATAAATATAGTATATCATGATATTAGGGAAGAAGATATTTCTTCCCCTATTTTAGGGATACATAATACTTAAACAAGGGGGGAAAATATTTTGGAACCCTATTATTGCGTCAGCTGAACCAATTATTACTCTGGCTTTATTTCCATTATTATGTGACTTAATTTACTGAAAGAAATCTTTGGTCAAAACTCAAAAGGATGACAATTCTATATGAGACTTGTATAGACATGTCAATGCCCTTCGTTCTCTTGTTCAAAAATCGATGAAAGTATGTTATGGATTTGTTCTGAAGTCTTCCTTTTCCCCATAACTAAATAACTTTAGCTAACTTTTACTTTGCTATTTAAAAATTAATTTTGAAATTATTATAAAAAAAAATCAAATAACTTAAAGTCAATAATTTTCCTTTCCCTCCTTGTGACACCTCAGGTCTTCAGACTAATGCTTGACTCGCACCATGAGAGTATAACAGAAACTAGAAGGTTAGAATGTGTTTGAGTAAGTTGTCAAGGGGCTTACTTCAAGCAGCCATAACCAGTCGATTAGATGGGAGTTTGGAAAAGCTTCCTCATTAAAAGTTATAGTACGTTGAAATACCTTTCCATCAATATAAGGACAAGGCCAAATGGAGATCGGCACAAGAAGTTATGGTCGTTATGCAAACGCTGCAGAGCATAGCCACCCGTGATGGCCACATGTCGCGCAAAGGGTGCGTCAGCGATGGCCACGCGTCGCGGGCCCAGTGCGTGTGGGCGTGCTCTCTGAACTTCACTTGCAAAGAGTGACGCGATGCACGTGCGATGCCGACCCATCACGGGTCGCGTTTTCGGGTCAATTTTCAGATTTCGTATTTTAGCTTATATTTAAGGTTAGGGTTTATTTCCCTAACACGCAAAACATGCTAGAAATAGAGAGATAAAGTCCCAAGCATCAAGAACCCTTCAAGATAAGTTTTTATGGTGATTCGAAGTTGAGTTCAAGTCCTCAATACCTTACTAACATGACTGAATCCTTCAATTCCATAGAAAATCGATTGGGACAACATTGTTGAGCGAGAAAACCCTAGAATCCGAGTTCAAGAGGATAGAACATCAAAAAGGTAATTCCTTCGCCCTCTAATTGATTATGGTTGTGTAATGGTGAGTAGACTCTAAGTTGATGGGTTTGATAGAAGAAACGCATGAACTTTTGTATGGTTTGGATTGTTGACTTAGGGTTGTTGTTGTAACGACCCTTCCGGTCGTTATGGGAAATTAGAACTCCGTTGGGAATTTCGAGGCCACGGTTGTATTCGTAGGGCGTCTTTTTGTATATGTACATGTTTGTTTTGTGTTTTTGAGGCCTTGGATGAAATATGGGGTGATAGGGGAAAAATTGGACAAAAGTCGAGCTCGCTGCCCAAATTATACCGCTATGGCGGTACTTGGACCACTGCCGGCGGTACTTGGACCACTGGCAGCGGCCATCCATTTTCCTTGGTGGCTGCTGTGGCTGGCACGGTATTGCTATGGCAGCACCGCTATAGCGATGGATGGACCGCCACAGCGGTCACAACAATTTCGGGGTGGGCCGCTATAGCAGTCAGCGGCATGATGACCGCTGTAGCGATCGACGTAAAACAGTAGCCTGAATTTTATATACTCAGTTTTATTTTCTCTTTTTTCACAAAACACCAACACACTTCCCAACAAACACCTAGGGTGAATTTTCAAGCTAGGGCAAGATACTTTGAGAGGTAAGTTCCTTTGATTCACATTCTATCATTCCATTCTCCCTCATTATTGTAATCCTCTTCATTGGTCTTTAATGGTGAAATTGAAATAGAAACCCTAGAATGGGGTAAAGGAAGGGTATTCTTGCGTTGGAACTTGTGAACTGAGTATTATGACTCAATGAGCCTTCTATTTCTAGATTTTGAGCGTTCTGAGGCTTTGAGGAAAGGAAAGGTTGTAGCAGAGTGATTTGTGTTGTTCCAGCTATGCTTTGAGGTAGGTTACAGTCTACTTGAGTTAGACTTTAGTTAGTTGATTGTATGTTTTGTGATTTCCTTAGGAAAAAGCATGTCTAGTTTTCATGCATGATATTGTGTGGCTAAACTCCCATGTGAATGCGAATTGAGTGTTTGTGTAGGCTTCGTGCTATTTTTCCTGTGTGATTGAATCTGCAATGGATGTATTGTGATAAGAAGCTAATATAATCTTCTCGATGGTATTGTGATATGAAATGACGAGTTGAGTATTGATACTGAAAAGTAAGAAACACTATTCTGTAAGAGGTATGGAAAGGCACATGTGTGACCTAGATTATGGGCTCGTGGTCCGAGGATAGTTCTGAAAATGAGAGGTACTTTGATATATCCCGCGTCCGAGGTTCGTTTCGGAGAGGTGTGTGCTCAGGTCCGAGGAGTATTTCGGAACGAGTGGTACATGGACACCATGGGTCCCTTGCAAGTCATGACTACTGAGTAATGACATCAGTTAGCATGTGTGTACAGTGAGTGAGGTTATTATGGTAAACTTATTTCCATTGTGGCTTACGTGATAGTGATTCTTGACATCTTGGTGATTTGATTTTGATTATCCTTGGTTGATTTGTTGTGATCTATTGATATTCATGTCTATTGACTAGCTTGTTTATTCTATTGATTTGATGAAATATGCATGATACTAATCTTAGTCGGCTTATGATATCTACTGGTACATAGTGTTTGTACTGATACTACCTTGCTGCATTCTTTTGAGTGCAGATTATGATACAGAGACCGCTACTCGCCCTTACATCTAGCTTGGAGGACGTTTGCTGACAGATTTTAGGGTGAGCTCCTTCCCATTCCAGGCCGCCCGAAGATCTTCCTTCTATGATGTCTTTTCGTACTCTGGACATTATGGCTATTTATTAGTCAAATTGCATTTCATAGACATATTTTAGATTAGAGTCCTGTACGATGACTTTCGAATTTTAGGGAATTTGTAATAGTTAGACTTTCGCACTTGTTTCAGTATTTTATAGCATGACTTACTTAGTTTATTTGGATGCGTGAATGAGTATAATCGTTTGACTTATTTAATATAAAATCAGACTTGAATGAATAGAGATCTTGTGTGTTGGTTCCCCCACTAGGATTTAGTTGGGTGCCAGTCATGGCGGGTTGAGTTGTGACAGTTATAATCAAATGGGTGATGAAGAATGGTGTTAATTATATCCAATTGAGATTGTAGAATCACCTAGAAGCAAGATGATGGGTAATTGGGTGAAGAAACACCATTAATGAGAGTTGTGGAGCTTTATTCCCACAAGGTGTTTGATAAAATGCATAGATGATCAAAACATGAGTATTCTTACTAATAATGATTCCCTTTGACTTATAGGTGAAGAACGTTGTATCACGCGTAAAGGCCAGAATTAAGATATGTAAGGCTAACATTCTGCCTGTGGAATGTTAATGATTCTCCTCACGCCATGTTTCTTTTGCGATAATTACGAATTGCCTCAGAAACATAGTTATGCCTTAGTTTCATGAAGAGTTGTAGAACTTCTATTCTCTAAATGATATAGTTTCGTAATTCATTCATGATTGTCATTCCGAATGTCGTGAACTCAGTACGTAATCAGTATAGACTCATGTTTTACATCCCATGAGTCTCAGTCATGAAAACTCAGTCTGCTCATGTGAACAGTTAATGCTTTAAACTCCAAATCAGTCCATGAATATATGTCTCAGTGTAATAATGTTCAGTGTTCCAGTGTTGTGCATTACAATATGATTCTCAGTTTCTTATTATAAATTATTAAATGTTGAACACTTGTATTTTGGGCCCAAGGCCACATTTTATGTATACGTATACCTAGGCTCGAGGCCACATATTTGTGCACTTATTTTAGGCCCGAGGCCACATATTATTAACTCAATTTAACAGGTGGTTCCATATTCAGAACAGGAAGTACTTATGACTTGACTTCTCTTGTAGTTTAGCTATCAGTATATTCAGTTTTAGTATATTATTTGCTCATTGATTTGGGCTGCCATTTCCCAAGCACCGCACAACTATTTATTCTTTCAGTTAGTTTTACACACCAGTGCAATTCAAATGTACTGACGTCTCTTTTGCCCGGAGCCTGCATCGCGAGATACAAGCAATGATTTATAAGACGACGGATCTGCTCGCTAGGATTCTCGTATCAATTGCTTGGTAAGCCCCAATTCTTTCGGGGCGTTATCTTATTTATAGTCTTTTCAGTATCTTAGACAGTCAGGTATGCCCGTGGCCTTGTCCCAGCAAACAATCAGTATTTCTGTACTCTTCAGAGGCATCATAGACTAAAGTAGTAGTTAGTCAGAGTCTTGCAGGCTTTTATGTTAGTCATGTTGGCTACATTGTCATGATTTAGACTTATCTCAGTATTCCACATTTATGATTATTTCAGTCAGACATTTTAGTAGATTAGCACGTGTTAAGTTATATTTCCGCTTTCAGTATATGTGTATAACTCATGTTGCTTCAGTCAGCCAGTTGGTTCTCTCGGTCATGTGTAGTCAGGCATCGAGTTGTGTTACGCCTAGGCCATGGTTCGGGGCGTGACACTCCCTAACTAGGAAGAGTTAACTGTCCTGTTTCGTGGAAAGATCTAATGATTAATCCAGTTAGACAATGTTTGCCTTAATTCTCTTGTTCAAAATCGATGAAAGTATTTTGAATCTGTTCTTGTTCGCAAAATCTTTCTTTTTGAATTATCTATAACTAAACAAAACATTTTTAGCTAACTCTGACCTAATATCTAAAGTCCAATTTTTAAATTTATTGCCTAAAAATTTGTGGGATCTCACTGGGTTGTTGTTGTTGTTGTTGCCTAAAAAGAAGTACTACACACAACTAGAACACAACTGATAAAAGTCATCTCATCTTCAAATTACTTGTCAAAAATAAAATTCACAAAAATAAATAAATATAGATCCAGTAAGTGCAAATAAAATTTCGATCTTGATTGAAATTTGATATAAATCTTTTGTTCCTACCTTTTATTAATTCATTAATAACGCGGCATAAAAGGGATTCTCTGTCATGTAAATATTGCTTTTATGGTAATATTATACATTGTATATAACTACAGTAGATTTTTTTAAAATAAAAATATATAAATAAAATTTTGGACAAAAATAAAAAAGAGATAAATAAAAATTTGAAACGTGTAAATCGAATTGAATACCTGCAAGGGTGGCTCAGTTGGTTGAGCAGGAGACTTTCATAATGGAGATCTCAGGTTCGAAACCCCCTGCCTACGATAACGGGGGATTTGCCTTCTGGGTCGAGCTCATCGCACGGGGCTTGCCTAGTGCCGGTTATCTCTCATGTGTGGTTTGCGAGCTATTGGACAAGAGCGGGATTTACCCTGTGCGTAATTAAAGGGTAGCGGCTGCGGATTCCTTGTCATAAAAAAATTGAATTGAATACAATTTTAAAAAAAATATATTTTCTTATCACGTGTTTCATATGTCAAGATAAAATTCTGAAAATGTTACTGCACTAAGTTTAAATGGAGAAACCTGCATGTATTGTCCATCACTAAGTCATTTTTCAAAACATCAAATATGTTAAAGTCCTACAATTACTTCCTTTGAATGTGCGATCTCGTCTCAAGATTTATAAGTCAATAAAATAGGTTAGTGCATATTAGTTTGAACTTTTTAATTTTTTTTGTTTTATCTCTCATCTATTTTATATATTTCTCCAATCACTATGCACCAAAATAGGTGAGTGCATATTAGCTTTAAATAATGTCATTACGTTAAATGCAAATACAATAAAAAACAAAATGCGTTAGAACACATAGTAAGGTTCGAAATTAGCAAAAATAAAATAAAATATAAATTAACGCTAAACCACAAATAACACATGGTAAATTGTTATATAGAAACATTTTCAATATAAAAAGTAGCTCGACTTCAATTAGTTAAAGTTAATAACTTTTCTTTTTATCCTAAACTAGCAAGAATGAATTGTTCTGCTTCGAGGAGAAGTATAATGATTATTTCAACTAGACTATATTTGCCTAAACTAGCAAAAATATCACGTGATTTTAAATAAATAAGTCTACCCATATTGAAAAGAGTCCATGTATTTTTTTAATAGAAAAATAAGTCTACCCATGTTGAAAAGAGTCCACGTATGAAAAGAAATCAATAGAGACTATAGTTTGTTAGCAATTTACGATTCTTGGGCGACAAATTAGGAATAAATTGTTTAGATAGAAATAGTAGAATATTTAAAGATAAACAATAGGAAGTTATAAATCTTGATTGGAATTTGATATAAATCTTTTGCTTCTACCTTTTGTTATTTCATTAATGCACCATAAAATGAATTCTCTGTCATCTAAATCATCTATTTTATTGTAATATTATACATCGTACATAACTATAACAGATTATTTAAAATAAAAAGATATGAAAAAAAATTAGAACAAAAGTAAAAAAAGAGATAAATAAAATTTTAGTACATGTTAAATGAACTGAATATAAGAAATTTTGTGGCATTGTATTGTTTATAACGTATTTAATTAGTCAAGTTAAAATTATGAGAATGTTATTCCAATAAGGAGAGATACAATGATTAATTCAATTAGACTATATTTATCTTACTATTCTTGTTTAAAATCGATGAAAGTATATTATGAATATGCTTTTGTTCGAAAAAATCTTTCTTTTTAATAAAATACCCATAACTAAATAATATTGGCTCACTCTCATATTTAAAGTTCAGTTTAATTTTATTTTTCAAAAAAATAAAAAACTCTTCCACGCATGATCTCATCTTCAATTTTATTGTCATAAATAAAATTCACAAGAAAACAAATACACAGATCCAAGTGTAAGCTTCTTTAATTACTACAAGTACTATTTTCATAATAATAATAATAATAATTGCAACAGGAAACAGTCAACAAACTTGAAGAACGTGTCAGCAACTCGTTAATAGCGCGTGTGGGCAAAACAATAGATCTTAAGATTAAAATATGACTAAATCAACGAATAGAAGGCGGTCGTACTTGTCCTAAATAATCTGAACCCAAACAGTCCCTTATTTGACTAATTAAAAAAAGAAAATTGACTATCTTTCTTTCCTTCTTGCTTCCTTTTTCATACATATCTCTCCACTTCCTTTCATATTTAGTCACCAAAAATAAACAAACACTAAAAAAGAAGAAATTCATCCTTTGACTTTATTCTTCAAGATTGAGAATAAAAATTATAGTGATTTTGAGTTTATGGGGTTTAAAGGAGGAGTTTTTTTGTGTTGTTTTTGTTTAGTTTTATGTTCTTTGGTTAATGGAGGTGATATAGTTCATCATGATGATGTTGCTCCAAAGAGACCTGGTTGTAACAACAATTTTGTGCTGGTAATATCTCATTCTTTTAATTAACACCTTTTTCATTTTTAGATTTTGAAAGTTTGAGTCTTTCTTGATAAAAATGGTTCATTTCTCATTTTTGCTAGTGTATATGTTATATATGGATGTGTTTCTTGGTGTTGTTTTTTTTGTTTTTGAATTTTTTTGTTTGGTGAAGATTTTGTTAATGTGAATTAGTTCTGTTTGTATAAATGTAAATCTGGTTTGTGGTGATTGTTACTTGCTTATGATGATGGTATGGTTTGTCAACTTGTCTAATTTTCAATTTGAATTTTAAGGTTGATTTTGTAATAATGAAGTTTAGGTATTTGGTAATTATATAATAAAAAAAATACTACATTTCTGAATAATTTATTTTTTTGAGTAAACATTTTTGAACAATTTATTGTAAACTCCATTCTTAAGAATTTGAATCTAATAGTAATAGTATCAAACAGTTTGGCATAGAGGGGATACTATATCTCACTAGGTCTCTCTTCTTTTTGGTTCGGTTTCGTGATCAATGTCTACTTTTAATTGGTTTCTGTTAAAGCTTGGATTTTTCGATTGCTATTGTTCTGTGTTATAAATTGCTGTATTAGATTTTCAGCGGTTAGATCATGCTTGGCCTATTGTTATCTCGTTAATTGCTTTATTAAGGTGTTTATCCACGTTATTTCGTTAATTGCTTGTTTTGGGGTTTACCCGCGTTATTTTGTTAATTTCTTATTTTGGGGTTTATCCATGTTTTTTTGTTAATTGCTTATTTTGGGCTTTATCCGCGTCGCGTCTTGATGATTAATTTACTCCCAACCACCAAATTTCTACTTGACTTGTCCCGTGGAGTAGAGATTAATAAATGAAAGTTGGAATGATTTGTTATACTAGAGTTAAAGTTCATAGTAATATAGAGCTGATGACCTAAAATGAAACTAATAAATGTGTTCTCTCCCTATATACGTAATAAATGAGGTGGTTATACATTATACAATCATGGTATTAGAGAAGGCGGTCCTACATTCTTGTTTGACTGTCACTCATCAACAAAAAGATTTTTACATGCTTAGCCGATAGAAAAGAGGATTAGGCTGCGCGTGAGTGGACATGCTATAATCCTAAATCTATGCCTTAAGCTTTTAGATATGGTGGTCAAATAATTTGAGGGTAATTTTTGTAAAAATGAATTTTTACCTAATTGGTAATCATATAAAATGTACTATGTATCCGAACAATTTATTGTAAACCCATTCATAAGAATTTGAATCTAATGGTAGTAGTGCCAAACAGTTTGGGACAGAGGGAATACTATATCTTTCTAGGTCTCTCTTCTTTTTGGTTCGGTTTCGTGATCAATGACTGCATTTAATTAGTCTCTATGTTTTAGCTGAAATTATCCGTTAGCGGTTAACAGCTTGGATATTCCCAACGCTATTGTTATATGTTATTAATTGTTGTATTAGATTTTCATTGGATAGGGCATGGTTGCCGTGTTGTTATTTCGTTGATTGCTTGTTTTGGGGTTTATCCGCGTGTCACGTCTTGATTAATTAACTCCCAACCACCCCAATTTCTACTCCACACGGCACGTGGAGTAGAGATTTATAGTAGAGTTAGAACAAATTGAGTTCATAGTAATAGCTGATGTTGCAAACCTAAAATCAAACTAATAAATGTGCTCTCCCTATATACGTAATAAATTAGGTGGTCATACAACTTCACATGGTATTCGAGAAGGCAACGGTCCTACATTCTAGTTTGACCGTCACTTTTCAACAAAAATATTTTCACATGCTTAGCCCAAAAAAAGAGGATTAGGCCGCTCGTGAGGGGACATGCTATAATCCTAAAAATAAATAAATGAATAAGTCCAAATTCTATACCTTAGGCTTTTAGATGTGGTGGTCAAAAGCCCGAAGGGTAGCGGCTGTGGGTTCCCTTGTCATAAAAAAAAAAAAAAAGATGTGGTGGTCAAATGATTTGAGTGTAATTTTTGCATAGATGTTACATAGAGACTAAAAGTAATGTGAAACACTCTCCATGTCAAATTGGATTTCCACCTCTCTTTGTTGAGCCATCCATAATAATTGCAATTTTTCTTAAAAAGGAAAGCAATTATGCCCGAGGAAGTATTATGTAGACCAGATAGTACAGGGTACCTTCACTGTGCGGTGCTTTCTCAACCTCAAAAATTCCGAAAATTAAAATTGGCATCCACATGATTCACGTTTGACTTTAGTTGGTTCCGCATTTAGTAGTAGCAATATAAATATACTTATATTTTTGTGAATTTGTAATGGTTGTGCCAAGTTGAAAGTGAACCAATCAATTTGGATGGAGAGGCTATTAGTCTTTATTATTCCCTCTGTTTTGACATTTCAAGTTTATTGTCCCGTCCCAACCCCCCAACGGCCCAACCCCTACACCTTGACCAACCCCTGCCACCCCTGGAATCCCACTCCCTACCCCATCCCACCCCATAGTGTTTTGCTACATTACATGTAAACACTCTTAGGATAATTTTTCTTTTTTGCATACTTACCAAACACTAGAAAATAAGTAAGAAACTCACTTGTTTTCCAAGAAAACATTTTCCTTCATACCGAACACACCCTTAATCTTACTAACCCAACCATTTTAGGCAGTCCATTGTCTATGTACCAGCTTTTGGAACCTAGAACTTACAAAAGGAAAATATGAGTTCAAAAGTTTAAGTTGCATCTTTGGTTGATATGACTCTTTGGTGCATTTTCGTGTCCTTTTGAGTGAAGCATTCATCAGTTTGTGTTTCTGTCATTAGTTTACGAAAGTAAGGACTAAACCTTCCAAACAGAAAAGGCAGGGTCGATAGCTTAACTTCACCACCAGTTTGCTCCATGGCATCTGTTTATTAGGTCAAATAAAAGGACTTCCAAATGGATAGAACTGCAAATTTGCCATCCTCAGTAGTCTTTCTATTGATATATCATGTATAGAGCCCTGAACTTGATGGATTAGAAACTAATAGAAAGTAAAAAATTTACTTTTTGTCATGATAGTTGTTTATTTCCGTGTTCGTTTTCGGAACAGAGATAAATAATCCAGATTATATAGTTTGGTCATACATGTAGGGTGTGTTTGGTATGGAGGAAAACATTTTGCATCCAATTTTCCCATGTTTGGTTGGTCAAAATATTTTCACTAGGAAACAAGTTCCTTAAAATAAGAAAAATGACTTTCCTAGTGGAAGTAAGGAAAAAAAGTTCCATAAGTGGCATTCCAAGTTTGGTGCTATATTAGCAACTTGACAAAATTCCATGTTGTGGATGGTATAGAAGTTATGTTTTGTTGTTTGGCATTGTGTGAGCAGAATACTGCTCCGATGTACTTTGATTATCATTCTCAAACTTGGAACTTGTAACAGCACTCATCTCCTAAAGTAATGTTTCCTCAAATAGGTAAAAGTTCCAACATGGGTTAATGGGAGCGAAGTAACTCAGTTCGTTGGCATTGGGGCTCGATTTGGCCCCACATTGGAATCAAAGGAGAAGCGTGCTAATCAGACGAGGCTTGCCTTTGCAGACCCAGCAGACTGTTGTAGCAAACCTAGGAATAAGGTTGATCTCGCATTTATTTTGAAAAACATGATTCCTTTTATCAGAAACATCAACAAGGTTGTCATATATGTAGCGCAAACTCACCTTTTAGGTCTTCGATTGTGTGATAGCTCACCGGTGAGGCCATCCTGGTGCACCGAGGTAATTGCAGTTTCACCACAAAAGCAAAAGTTGCAGAAGCTGCTGGTGCTTCAGCAATCATCATTGTAAACAACCAAACAGGTTTTGCTGCTCTAATTTCAACATTTTCATCAGTAATTCTCTTCTTCTTTTCCTTGTTCTAATATGAATATAGGCTCTTAACTTGATATGTACTTGTGCAAACTGCTGTAAGCTGCATAGCAGTCATTATAAAATTTCAACCGACTGTGGTGCTTATGCTTGAACGTTCATTAAAATAGGCCCGATTTGGGGAAAAATGAATATCTAATATTTCCTTTTATTGTAATACAATCACCTTTCGAGTATCATTTTCTCGATATGCGCAGTCCAAGGGTTTAAATATGATTTTCTGTTCTCTTATTGCTCTATAGAGCTCTTCAAGATGGTTTGTGATCCCGATGAATCTGATGTGCACATCAGTATCCCTGCTGTGATGCTGCCACAAGATGCAGGAGCAAGCCTGATACAGTTTCTCGTGAACAGCTCTGCAGGTAGGCTTATTATATTTTATTTCTTGTTAGTACCTTTTTTTGGGGGGGTGGGGGGGGGGGGTGTGTGGAGGAGCGGCAAGGTAGACATCCATCTGCTTTTTAAAAAAAAAAAAACTTTTTCCTGCTAGCTGATCTTCACTGATAGCTATTGTGGAATCTATTCATGTGGATTTGTTCCTACAATTGTGACTTACAGACTTCCCTTCTGTTCAGTTTCTGTGCAGCTGTACTCTCCGAAACGTCCAGCGGTTGATGTAGCTGAAGTGTTTTTATGGCTTATGGCAGTTATTACCATAATATGTGCTTCTTATTGGTCTGCATGGAGTGCTAGAGAAGCCGCAATTGAGCAGGACAAGTTCTTAAAAGTAAGCCATAGTCATTCCTCAGTACCTTTCCCCACTCATTAGTGACCATCAATGCATTTCTTTTAAGATAGGCGAATGCTCATTGCAACTCTCCTTGACAATTTGGTTGAAATATGTTCTATCTTGCTCTGGTAGGATGGCTCAGATGATTATGATGGCAAGGAGGTGACTCATTCCAGTGGTGTACTGGACATCAACACGACATCAGCACTTCTTTTTGTGGTGGTTGCATCCTGCTTCTTGATTATGCTTTACAAATTGATGTCCTTCTGGTTTATTGAGGTTCTGGTGGTTCTGTTTTGCATCGGCGGCATTGAGGTATGTCATAGCTATTGAAGACAATCACTCGATTAATTAATAATGTGTTTTCTCTAACAGCTTGGGTTTTTAGATGAGATCGTCACGTAGTTCATCATGGTATAATCTTTGTCTGGGTTCAAGTATCCCTATCACTCCTTTATCAAAAAGAATTTTCACGTGCTAGGCCAAGAAAAAGAGTCAGACCCGCACGTGAGCGGGCATATTGAGGACTAATGAAGTAATTGATTAATAATGTACACTCTCTAAAATTTAAACTTTTAGATGAGATGTATCACACAGTTCAACAGTACTGAATGAGGAGCCCACACCCAAGGATACAATATTCTCCCTCTGTCCCAATTTGTGTCACACTCTTTCCTTTTAGTCAGTACAAAAAAGAATGACATCTTTCTATATTTAGTAATAATTTAACTTTAAGTTTCCCTTCTTACCTTTAATTGGATGAGTTATAGCCACACATATTTATGAGTTGTTTTGACCACAAGTTTCAAAAGTCTTTCCTTCATTCTTAAATTCCGTGTCTAGTCAAACACCTTCACATGAATTGGGACATAGGGAGTACTCCCTCCATTCCAAGATAAATGTATTTCCCACACCTCTTCTACGGTCCAAAATAAATGAATTTTACAAAGTCCAAATATGTATTAATTAATTGCTTTCAAAATTACCCTTCTCTCTAATGGTTTTTTCAACTCCCAACACTGACTATCTCTAGTTTTAAGAAAAGTGTGGGAAAAGTAAAAGGGTAATATTAACACATTACCCTTTAATTAATGCTATTAATTAACTTTCTTAAGGGGTGTGCCACACCCCAAAAATTCATTTATTTTGGAATGAAGGTAGTGTTATATTAGTTCAACTAATAAAGCTCTATAAAAGTAGCAATTAAGGACATTTTCATTTGTACTTCTTAATAACTTCCATCTGTAGGTGATTCAATATAGTTGTGCTGAAGCTAATAACTTGCAAGCATGGGATAGTTAAGCACAGGAAGTAGATGAATAAAATGAATGGAATAAAGATCATCTTGTCTCCACGTGACAACATATGAATTCCATGCTGACACTTTTTCCTCGTTGTGCTTGCAGGGTCTACAAACCTGTTTGGTGACCTTGTTATCATGGTATGTTTATTTTACTGATGTTACTAGTTGTTATCTTCTTAGTTACGGTATGTCAAACAGTTTGTTTGGCAAAATAGAGGAGGACGAAGAGGAAACGGATTGGTAGGAGAATTTTCAAGAAATTTATTACTGGAGTAGAATCGGGACCAAAATGAACTTTTCCCCCTTTTCTATTATTTGGGGTCTTGGGTGGTTGGCTGATTGCATACCCCTCGTTCCTCGTTTTATATTAACCATTGTAGTACGGAATCCCTCTCATTTAATGGATGCAGGTGCTCATTAGGTTTAAGTTTCCACTGTGGCACTTATTTTATTTGGAAATTTAGTACAGAAAGGACTAAGGAGGATCTAAAATTAGCTCTTTCAGTCTTAATTCAAACCTTAGCATTTCAAAAATCTTTTTTCAATCCTGACATTTTTGGACTTAACTTAACCAAATATATTATTCCCCCAATCTTAACCAAATATATTATTCCCCTGATCCTAATTTATGTGAAGGTGTTTGACTAGTTACAGAGTTTAAGAAAGAAAGACTTTGACACTTGTGGTTTAAAACCTAAGTTGCTCGAACTCTCCAAAATTGTTGCCGCACCCGTGTCGGACCTCCAAAAATGCACTACTTTTGGAGGATCCGACACTCACCCATCGACATTTTTGAAGAGTCCGAGTAACAGTTTAAAACATCCCATAGATATTTATGTGGCTACAAAATCATGTCAATAAGGGCAACCTGGGAAGTTCAAAGTTTAACCATTTCTAAGAATAGAAAGGTATCATTATTTTTGGGACAGAATAAAATGGAAAGTGTGTCACAGAAAATAGGGCAGAAAAAACAAACAGTACAACAACAACAACAACAACAACAACATACCCAGTATAATCCCACCAGGTAGGGAGGGTAGAGTGTACGCAGACTTTACCCCTACCTAGTTAAGGTAGAGAGGCCGTTTCCGATAGACCCTCGGCGCAAGAAAAATCAAACAGTACACTTAGTAAACAAGATATGGTGATTTAGCAGACTACTGAGAAGGGACTGTTTTGTGACACTTTTGTATTTCAGAAGATTGAAAAGGTATATAAAGTCTTAATAAAAGATAAATTCGTTCTCCTTGAAGTGAAAAGTGCCTAATCTGTTTAGGACAGGTGGCCCCTTTAAAAATTGAGAGGAGCTTCCTCTGCTATATATAAATTAATTGGCTTCAAGTAGATGTAGGCTTTTGAGGAAGGCAAAAATATTCCCCTAAAGAAGAAATAGCATGATATCGTTTTCGCAGTAGGGTACTTCAAAATTGTTGAATCGGTGATTGTGACTAGGTTTCTATTAGTTTATTATTATTGAAACAAGGTGTAAATTTTACTTACCATAATGTTATTTCATTAGTTGATTCTCAGACATCTGGCTAATGGTTATTATTTATAGTTTCAGATGGTTTGAACATGCTCAAGAATCGTTTATTAAAGTTCCACTTCTGGGGCCCGTTTCATATCTTACTCTGGCAATTTCTCCGTTCTGCTTAATTTTCGCTGTTTTGTGGGCGGTTTTCCGTCGTGTCTCCTTTGCTTGGATAGGTCAAGACATACTCGTAAGAACTATTATCTAGTTCCCTTGTCAATTTTTTGTCTTCATCTGTAAATCCAACTGTCTACCTTCATATTGACATTTCATTATGGTGATATATACTTATTCGGTAAGGAATAAACTCCTTTTTATGTACTTCAAAAGAAAAAGAAGTTGTTTGTGTGAACTCATGATATGTTTGAAAAAGAGTAGACATGTATGTAAGAATATTTATTGTGACAAATAAGGGGTAACCTGCTCCTGTTCTATTATCGAAATATGGGTAAAAATCTTAGCACTTATATTGACGTTCCTCTGTTCTTGGGTACCTTTTCATCTCTCTTTTTATAAAAAATCATTGTAACTTTCTTTCCCTTGGAACTACTATACTTCTGCTGAGGTATCATGTTTTCTGCAAAAGTGAAATTAACTATATCTGTAAGAGAGTCCTTATTTTGTGTTTATGTGGAGAGATCGGGGGGTGTGCTAGGCATCTATTCCCTGTTGGAGTTCAGCTTCTATTTTTTCTTTTTCTTGGCTTGCATGATCACAAAAGACCAAAAATAATTATCATTTTGCTTTTTTATATTTATAGCAAAAATATAAACTGTTAAAAAAGAGGCTGAAAAACATTTAGTATTTGTTAGGTGTTTGGACAATATATGAGTTGAAGTTGAAAAACAAAACAGAGAGTATTTATAGTTGAAGTTGACAAAACGTTTGTGGAATTTGAAATTGTCTTTGGGCATGAGCTTCACTTGGAAAAAGAGTTTGTAGAAGTTGAAGATTTTGTAAGTGGAATCCAGTTTTTCTAACTTGAATACCTTCAGATCAATATTTAAATCACTTTGAAGTTCAAAATTGATTTCGGTATTGACAAATACTCCCTCTGGTTCAATTTATATGTCTTACTTTCCTTTTTAGTCTCTTTCAAAAAGAATTCCACTTTCTATATTAGTAACTTATAAAATTTCAACATCCCACATGGCATGTCTAAGATCACAAGATTCAAAAGGCATTTTTGGTACATTATACGCATCTTTAGTTTAAAGACCACAAGATTCAAAAGTTCCCTTAAACTTTATGCCCAGCCAAACTAAGACACAATATGAAATCGAGGGAGTAGTATATATGCCGAAACAGACCGTTAGACCCAAGGAGAGCTCCAAATCCTCCCTCTCTCCACCACCCTGAAAGAAAAAGAGAGTTTAAGCAAAAAACCTCTCATGACAGTGAATTGTGTAGCTGTATTCATGTTCTTATTAATATTGTGTGTCTTTGTTCATGCTCATATAGTATTGGCTTGAGATTAGACTAAGGAGATCTCTCAACCCTCCCCCTATCCCCTAACACCCTGAAGGGTAAAAAAAAAGGGGAAGAAAAGCAAAAGTCTCTGACGACAGTAAATTGTGAAGCTGAATTCATGTTCATATTAATGGGTGCTTCAAAAGAGTGGTTGGTTCTTCATATGTGGGGTGGGGGGGGGGGGGGGGGGGGGGAGAACCACTTATTGTTGCATTGCTAGTTCAAAATTAGATTGAAGCACAATATGAGATATGTCCGGAATCAAGTGGGTAATGCCAAGAATCATTAGGTGGAGGAAGAACAGGCGGAGGAAAGCATGGGAGGTGATCTTCTTTGTGCTCATGTGAACAGTTTGGAAGGAGAAAAATAAAAGAGCATTTGAGGGAGTTAAAAGTTCTTATGTAAATATAAGGGGAATCATTTTTGTCTTATGTTCACTGTGGAGTACACATGATACTTCAATGTGACAAGGTTTTGGATGTTGTTTGTAAAACATGTTTCCATGTAACTTTTCATTTTTTGTATATACCTTGTATACGTGTGGTGTATATCTTACTCCGCCTTTTGGCTAAGATGAAGTGTAGTCGTGTTCTTGTCGGTTTAACATTGTATATGTGGTATGTCTCTTCTATTAACGAATGATTTACCTTTATCAATGCAAAATATGACTCAAAGAGCGTGATGATCTTATACTCTTTTTTTTATTTTTATTTTTATTTTTTAACTAGGGTATTGCATTGATCATCACCGTTCTTCAGATCATACGAGTTCCCAATCTCAAGGTAAATCAATTCATCGTGCTGCATTTGGGTGGAGTTTGTTATGTAATTGTTTCTGCTATTTTAGATCACAAGCAAATCATTTTTTGACAGAACCTTCTGCCCTTGGTGCTTCTAACTTTGGATTAGCAATTCCTTAATGTGGCGCCCCTAATTTTATTCGTCAACTAATGAGTAGATAATTACTCCTCAACAAGCTAAATTTTACTGACAATACCTTGCAAACATCATGTAACTAAGCAAATTGCAACAATTAAGCACAGTAGGTACTAAATAGTATGTTTTAGAAACCTATTTTCTGGTGATTACTTTTACGTCTTCTTTAAACTCAAACTGTGGGACTTTAACAGGAACTGTCAGTGAAACCATTAAAGGAGATTAATTATTCTTTTCTTTGACATTATCAGGTGGGAACAGTTCTTCTCACTTGTGCATTCTTCTATGACATTTTTTGGGTATTTGTTTCCAAATGGTTGTTCCACAAGAGTGTGATGATAGAGGTAAGCTCAGGCTTGTTTGTTTTGTCTCTACTTTAGGTTTACTTGGGTACTTTTGCCTCTGCCTGTCACACAAAGGTGTTGGTGTTGACAAAGGAAAATTTGTTGTTTTCGGTGCAGGTTGCACGTGGTGATAATAGTGGAGAAGAGGGAATTCCCATGTTACTGAAAATCCCACGGATGTTTGATCCCTGGGGCGGCTACAGCATCATTGGGTTTGGCGACATAATTTTACCAGGATTGGTAGTAGCATTTTCATTAAGGTTTGACCAGTAGCTAAATGAGACTTGTGTTTTATCCATGAATATGGTTCCACGGAGCCCCAAGTATCTAATACTCCCTTTGTTGCAATTTATTTGTCTTAGTTTGACTGGGCACGGAGTTTAACAAAGTAAAGATTTTTTTAATCTTGTGGTATTAAACTAAAAATATGTATAATGCACCAAAAAATGCCCTTTAAGCGTATGGTCTTAAACATGCTATGTGGGATATTGAAATTAAAGAATTTCCAAAGAGGCATTCTTTTTGAAACATACTAAAAAGAAAAGTAAGACAAACAGATTGAAATGGAGAGAGTCACAATTGGTGGAAAGTTGTAAGCCCGACTGGTGCCGCTAGGGGCTATATGTTATGGTTGCTTAAAGCTTCCATGTTAGAGGACTTATACTGGTACTCTCAACATCCCAATTGATGTGGCACACTTTCCTTTTTAGTCTGTCCCAAAAAGAATATCATCTTTCTATAATTAGAAACAACTTAACTTTAAAATACCCCTTTTACCCTTAATGAGATGATTTATAACCACACAAATGTCTAAGGTCTGTTTTAAACCACAAATTTCAAAAGTTTTACTTTCTTTCTTAAACTTTGTGCCTAGTCAAATAGTGCCACATAAAATGGGACGGAGGGAGTAATAAATTATAGAAAATGCTGTACCAAATTTCTTGTTTGGGACTGAGTCGTAGTAGTAATTGTTGTTGCTGTTGTTGTACCAAAGTCGGGGGTTGTGTACTTAGCAATTAAAAAAAAGGTTGATGCATCATTGATTAATGCTGCATGCTTACAACTTGAAATATAAAGGCAGTCAAAAGCTTGTTAACACTCTTTGGTTATTTATTACATTATGCTCTTTGTTGCAGATATGACTGGCTGTGCAATAAGAGTCTTCGAGCTGGTTATTTTCTGTGGACTATGACTGCTTATGGTTTAGGTATAACTTCTGCATAGAAAAATGTGCTTTGATTTGATTTGATCACTTGTCATAATACTCTTCTTATGACTAAGTTTGATTTGATCACTTGTCATAATACTCAAGTTTATACCATCTTCTCTTTGTTAATACATATCATATCAGTTTGTGTTTTCATTTGACTTTTATTTTCTTTGTACAGGTTTATTTGTAACATATGTGGCTCTGAACTTAATGGATGGTCGTGGTCAACCTGCTTTGCTATATATAGTTCCTTTCACACTAGGTATGTTACAGGAAGCATAAAAAGGCATTCTTACGGTCATAAAAATTATAATGGAGCAGCCAATAATTGGTTTGATAGTGAAGGCGGAGTCTACACTACATATTCACTGTGATTCCGCAGGAAAGAGGAAATTAGCTAATTAGGCATTGAGTCTTATGTCCACATAGAGAGCAATTTCGAAGCTGTTATATACATGGCTCCGAAGATGTAATCAGGAGCACCACACCCAGTCTTGTGGCCTAGTTGTCAATCAAGTGGGTGGAAACTCTGAAGAACAAGGTTCAAATCCCAGCAGAGATATTATTAGAAAAAAAAAGATATAATCAGGCGTACGCAACATCAACTTGAACTTTGATTTAGTGGTGTCATAGTGCAGTGTGGATAGTGTTGAACTGTTAAGTATGAGTAGTGTTGACTAATTGCAAAATGAGTGGACGTTAGTCAGCAAAAGAGAAAATTTACAGATCTGATATGAATGAATAGGTTGACATCATTTTTCTTCCTTTTTTTGGTAAATTTTTGGGCAAGGGGGTCAGAGGTGGAGGCTTTTGTCAAATGAGAGATGATAGTGGTAGGATTTGATTAGGGTGTTGATAAGTCCTCATTCTTCCTCTTGTTGCGGTAATGTTAACCTAATTTCTTCCTCGTGAACTATGAATCTAGAGTACACAGGCCTAAGGTTCCTCCCCTTTTCTATGTATTGACCTTTTAGTTACCAATATCTAGGTAGCTACGCAACCCCCCACACCCACACACACACACCACAAGGCGTGGATTTTAAAACAAATACACAGAAATATACTCATCCCAGAGCGAGTCTTTATAGCAGAAACAGGAAGAAATGAAAATATGCCGGTTTTGGAATATAAGGTAGACTGTAGGCATAATTTTTCCCCGTCGATGTGCTTACATGCCTTGCCTTCACAAGGGTATTAAAGCTGAAGGCTGCCTTATTATAACAGCTGTTCTAAACATTAAAATCTCGATCTTTTCATATTTAGTTTGTGGTGTGATTACGCTGAGCTCTATTATTGTTAACTCCAGGCACATTTTTGATGTTGAGTGCGAAAAGAGGGGAGCTGAAGCATCTATGGACAAGAGGAGAACCATATAGGCCTTGTCCGCATATCCAGCTACAACCGGCCGAGTAATTTGACGTTGTACTCTCTCCGTAATCACATATAGCTCTGATTTGTCATATTACAAAGTTAGGGTACATATGTTAGTAATCTGAAAGAGGTTAGAGTTCTCAAAGTCATAGGTTTACTTAGGTTTCTCCCCGACCTCCCTGCCCGAACGCTGAGTATGTTGCTGTTAATGACTGACAAGCGAAGGTGAAAATAGAGCATGTAGTTTACCAGTTATGCGTTTGACTAGAGTTGCAACAAAGTTTTGAGTTTAACTTCTATACACTGATAAGTAACTGTTAATGTAAAGTGGAATTAGTAATCTGGAAAATAAGACAGGTCATAGTTATAACAGTGTAAAAGTTGTTAACGTTGTCAGTGTATACAAGTTAAATCCTAAAAGAGTTATACAGCTCGTGCAGTTTATAAGGCCTTCATGTGTAGCTGTAAAATCCCTCATTATATGGGAGTCCGGAGCCAAAATGGCATATTTTTACAGCAATTAGACCAAAATAGGCTGTCTTTTTTTTTTATACCCAAATGGGTATTTCGTTGATCATTCAACGAAATACCCCAGTTACTGTTCATAGCAGCAACTCTTTTTTTTTTTTTTTTGCTATTTCGTGGATTGTTCCACGAAATAGCTTTTTTTTTAATTTTTTTTTGCATTTCGTGGAACAATCCACGAAATAGCTTCTTTTTTTTTTTTTTTTTAATTTCGTGAAAAAAATGATTTTTTTTTTACATATCATGACACAATCCACGAAATAGATGTTTTTTTATTTTATTTCGTGAATAAAAAAAGAAATAGGAAATTATAATTTTTTTTTTGTTTTTGCATTTCGTGTATTAAAAAACGAAATAGGATAAATTTTTTTCTAATTTCGTTCGTATAAAAAGGAAATTGATTTGTTTTTTTTATTTTTTTTGCATTTCGTAATCTAATGAACGAAATAGGTTTTTTTTTTTTTTTTGTATTTAGTGAATAAAAAAACGAAATAGGAAATTATATACATATATATATATATTTTGCATTTCGTGTATTAAAAAACGAAATAGGAAAATAAAAAATAGGAATATATATATATATTTCATTCATGTACCAATGAAATAGGATGAGTATATATATATTTTTGTGTTTCATTTATAAAAACATTTATATATTCACGAAATAAAAAAAAATCTTATTTCGTTTTTTAATAAACGAAAAAAAAAATAGTTGTAAAGTCAAGACATAACTTTATTTTAAATATAAATATAATTCTAAAAAATATAGGGAGAAAAACTAGTTGTAAAGTCGTCAAACTTTAGATGGTCATAACTTTGCGCTCGGACGTCTGATTTACGCGATTTTTTTTTTGATTTTGGGTATTTTTCCGAGATCTATGCACACAAACCGCCGTAAGGCGGTTTGGTCGAGCCGATTTTTAAAAAAACGCCTTTTATCACATTCAATTTCAATTTTTCCCCAAATTGGCATGAAATTTTCAGTTTTATTTACTTATAGGATGATGATACGCAATAGATTTCAACGTAAAAATCCAGGGATAATGTATCTGTGAATGTCAATTTCACTTCTGCGGTTTCAATTTTTGAAAATAAAGCTGACTAATTTTCTCGATATATAAAGTTGACTAAAATAACCTTACAGTTAAACACTAAGTTTTTTGAAAAATATATTTAAAAAAAATTAAAAAATGGCTTTTAATCAATTTGGAATATATATATATATATATATATATATAAGATCAATTTCAAAAATATATAAAAAAACTGTTTTTTTTTATATTTCGTGGATTGTTCCACGAAATGCAAAATAAAAAATAAAAAAAAACAGTTTTAAATTAAAAAATAAAACAGTTTCGTTAATATAAATAAAACTGTTTTTTTTTTTTTTTTTTTTTTTTGCATTTCGTGGAACAATCCACGAAATATGTTTTTTTTTTTTATTTTTTTATTTTGCATTTCGTGGAACAATCCACGAAATATTTCATTGGTACATGAATGAAATATATATATATATATATTCCTATTTCATTTTTATATAAACGAAATGAAAATAAAATTATTTTCCTATTTCGTTTTTTAATACACGAAATGCAAAATATATATATATATATGTATATAATTTCCTATTTCGTTTTTTTATTCACTAAATACAAAAAAAAAAAAACCTATTTCGTTCATTAGATTACGAAATGCAAAAAAAATAAAAAAACAAATCAATTTCCTTCATTAATACACGAAATAATATATATATATATATATATATATATATATATATATATATATATATATATATATATTTTTTTTTTTTTTCCAATTTCCTTTTTATACGAACGAAATTAGAAAAAAATTTATCCTATTTCGTTTTTTAATACACGAAATGCAAAAACAAAAAAAAAATTATAATTTCCTATTTCTTTTTTTATTCACGAAATAAAATAAAAAAACATCTATTTCGTGGATTGTGTCATGATATGTAAAAAAACAATCATTTTTTTCACGAAATTAAAAAAAAAAAAGCTATTTCGTGGATTGTTCCACGAAATGCAAAAAAAAATTTTAAAAAAAGCTATTTCGTGGAACAATCCACGAAATAGCAAAAAAAAAAAAAAAAAGTTGCTGCTATGAACAGTAACTGGGGTATTTCGTTGAATGATCAACGAAATACCCATTTGGGTATAAAAAAAAAAAGACAGCCTATTTTGGTCTAATTGCTGTAAAAATATGTCATTTTGGCTCCGGACTCCATTATATGGCATCGCGTGTAGAGTACTTTATCGGGAAACAAGCCTCATCAATGTGTTATACAGCATATGTAAAAGGGAAGACGATGTCTGTGATACAGTTTGTACAAGGCCATGGTTAACTTAAACTATTCTTTAAATGTTTTGTTGTTTTTCTCTAATTGTTTGTCAGTTTTTGTTGAGAAACAGTCTAGTTTTACTTTTGGCAGCTGATACCAATGATTTTGTATCCTTGGTACGGCATCAGTGTGTTTCTTTACCTTTATATATGTATAAAGAGTATTATTGACCTATATATGTAGTATTATTTTCTGGCGAAGGGTGTTCAATTGATCACTTTGGTCACATTAGATTTACAATTTGCCCGATGGGAAATAGCCTCTTGACTGCTGCTCTCCGTGTCCAGACGGTTTCTCAAATCTGGGCAGAAAAACCTAAGGGTGTGTTTGGTATGAAGTAAAACATTTTTCAGAAAATATTTTTCAATGTTCTCGTGTTTGGTTGGTTAAAACTTTTGAAAATATATTCTCTAGGAATACATTTTTTTTGCGCGGATTGCCCATCTTTTGGGGTGGTCTTTAAATTTTGCCCCTCATATTTGTGGTCTTTAAATTATGCCCCTCATATTGCTGGTCTTTAATTTTTGCCCTTCGCATTGCAACTCTGAGCGTTCACGCAGAAATCATGAGGTTCTGAGTTTGAACCCCTGCTCAAGCATAAATTAAAAAAAAAAAATTGCAAGGCAAGGTTTGGGTCGTGTGTATGCCGGACCTGGCATACCCTTGTTAAGGAATTATCAAATTTATGCTGGACCCGACATACTCATGCCTTATGGGCAGACTTGGCATAAGTATGTCGGGTCCGGTATAACTTTGGTAATTCCTTAACAAGTTTATGCCGGTGGGGGCATACTTATGGGCAAACTTTATGTCGGACCTGGCATAAACTTGTGAAGGAATTACCAAAGTTATGCCGGACCCGGCATACTTATGCCAAGTCTGCCCATAAGGCATAAGTATGTTGGGTTCGGCATAACTTTAGTAATTCCTTCACATGTTTATGCCGGTGGGGGCATAGCGAAATTTAAACTCTGCCTTGCGATTTTAAATTTTGACTGTGTGAGGGTTCGAACCTGGAACCCATGAGTTTTAGCCGAAGGGCAAAATTTAAAGATTTCAAATATGAGGGGCAAAAGTTAAAGACCACCCCAAAAGAAGGGCAATTCTGTGAATTGCCCCGGGGAATATGTAGTACAATTTGCCGGCGAACACTTTTGCCACATTATATTTACAATTTGCCCAATGGAAAATAGCCTCTTGACTGCTACTCTCCATGTTCAAACGGTTTTTCAGATTTGGGCAGAAAAACTAAGGGTGTGTTTGGTATGAGGGAAAACATTTTTTAGAAAATATTCTTCAATGTTCTCGTGTTTGGCTGGTCAAAACTTTTGAGAACATATTTTTTAGAAAAATAAATTCCTTAAAAATTAAGGAAATGACTTCCTTAGTGAAAGTAAACAAACAAGTTTCATATAAATGGCATTTTACGAATTGTCCAATACCTCCCTACAACACCTCTCGGATGAGAAAGATTAATCCTGAATAAGCTTCAGTTGATTCTCAAACTAAATCTTTTTATAAGCAAAGGAGCTATTTATAGGAAGATAATTGCCAGATCAGTCTGGTCGGAAAGAAGCTTGCTTACACCTTGCTTTATATTGAAAGAAGTCTTCCTCCTTGAGAAGTTAGCCTTTCTATCATTTAGTGGATAACTCCTTGCTCCATTCCGCTTAAGGTGGCGCGCCTTAGTCCCATAAGCTTATGCCTATACCAGGTTTCCCTTGAAATATGCATAGTAAACCACTTTAAACTCGCAGTTAGTCTTGGCCCAACTTTGCCCGGGGGTTGGCCTTTTAGGGCTTATTTCACTTCTTTGTTTCTTTTTCTCTTATTGTTAATTGGAACTCCGGCTCCGGTAACCTCCTAAACCTTATCCATTACCCTTACACGCCTAGCTTCCATGTCAATCTCAATAGTGTTAGTCTAGATTATATATAGATATTTTTGGGACAACATATTGAATTGATTTACTAAACATTAGAAAATAAGTAAAAAAGTACTTATTTTTCAGGAAAACGTTTTCCCTCCTACCAAACATACCCTAGATAGACATCAATTTGTTTGTAAATTCATAAGTAAACAACTATTCACTAGAGTTCCAAAAAAAGGCGCACAGTAAAGGACAGACGAGCACCAAGTTAGTTTTATTTCACTTAGCCTCTTCCATCAGCACGGTTCTAGTTCTTACGAGACAAACTCAAGGTGCACGAGCCACCTTCAGTTTTTAAGAGGGTGCCGGAGTCAGAGGCGAATTTAGAATTTTTAAAATATGGGTGCACTACAAAGAAAAAAAAATGTATAGGTTGGGGTTGATCCCTAAGCCTCTACATAAATAACTCAACATTCAACCAGTGCACCATTTAGCCTTCTTGTAACATGGTTTCAACACAGTTAATATTATACCAATTTAAGAAAAAATTATGTACACAAAATATATGGTTTTACGGAGAGACCATGAGTTCACCTGCCCCAAATTTTGTACACAAATTCACCCCTTACCGGAGCATCCAAGCCCTCCATGGCTTAAGACTCGTCTCCTCCTCCAACTAGAATTTTATTTCCAATGTATTTATGTTAGCCTATTTCTGCAAGGGGTTTTATGTATCCTAAACTGTTGTAAATTCAATAAGAAGCATTATTCATATTTTCCGGTCTCCTCTTTTACATTGCTTTGCTGTGAACTGATACCTGTAATACCCCCATCACCTTTTTGGGCGTTGATTTAAGATCACGAAGATTTCCTATCCCATTTAAAAGGGGAGCGCAATATTGTTCCAAACCTACAATGTTAATCTTCAAAAGAAGAGAGATATTATTTCGGGCCTAAAATGTTAAGAAAATTAAGTGAAATCTACTCGAATATGATTGAATACTTAACAGATGAACCAACCCACACAAATATCTTCGTTGATTGCCCATAATGTTGGTAATGAATTTATAGGTTAAATGCAGGGGGCAAAGGGGTTTAAGAGAGTTCATTTATATTTCCACCGCTGAAAAATTATACCAAGTAAATAGGGTAAAAATATCTTTTGCATTTGTTTAAATTTTTGAATCCACTTGATATTTTGTTTTTCTTTGAATCCCCTTTTTAAAGCCACGGAATGAACTCTTGTCATGTAATGAAAGAATTGGTCTTTAAGATTGGGTTATCCTGTTGACTAAGTCGCAACTCAAATAACTAATTTTTAATAAATTTAAGTTATATCTACACTAACCGTCTAAAATGTTTCTATGATCGAATTTTAGCATGCAATAGTATGTTTGTTACAATTTTTATCAAGCTACTAATTAATCTTAACTTAAAAATCTACCTATAAATCCTTGTAAGTGACTTCCTTATAAGTGGCGTGATTGTGTACCTCAAATAGGAAAGGTAATCCAAAAGATCAATCTATCAAAAAATATTTCTTTTAATTTGCTTTGGATACTATGGATCACAATTATGTTGCTTGACTCTTAAAAATGCTGTGCCAAATCCTATAAAAGTAAAGCATTTTTTGAGGTGCGAAAACATTTTTAAAGAATCCAAACAATATAACATCACGAAGAGGTAATGATTAAATTAATAATAACAATAGAAGAGAGAAAATAAGTAGGAAATATTGTTCTGCACTCTCTTCGTTACCCCCCACCTCCCAATTTACATTATGGTGACTTTTTAGTCCTTGCCAAAATAATGATACATTTTTATATTTAGAATAATTTAACTTAAAACTTGAATTTTTACCCTTAATGAAATAATTTACATCTACATAAATATCTATAACTTGTTTAGACCACAAGTTTTAAAAGTCTTTCCTTTCTTTCTTAAACTCCGTGTTTAATTAAATTATATCACATAAATTGCGACGGACGAAGTATCAATTTTACACAATATAGTCACAAGTCTTGGATAAATAGTTCCAAGAATCCCTACAAAACAAATACAGTACAAGCTCCATTGGAGTACTGAGAATTGGCTTTTTTAGGTGCTCTTAAGTAATTTTGTAGTGTAAGGGTAAAACAAAAAAAATACTTTTAAGCACTTTTTTTAAAGCTAAAATGACAAAAATAAATCAGAAGTCATAAGCTAGAATTTCTAGCTTATGACTTTTAGCCTATAAGTCAAAAGTTATAAACCTATCCAAAAGCGCTGTTCATAACTTAACCTGAACAGATAATGCCATAGTAAGATCCGTCAGCAAGCTATCAGCTATAGGCTATAGCAAATTAGCTTTAACTGTAAGCTGAAAACTACCTTAAATTTTAATTAAGCTGTTCAGGAGACCACTAGCATACTAATATTCTCTTCTTTAAATTAGTCATGTTTTTCAAGTTCTGGGGAGCTAATTTCCAGAAAGATAGCTTCAATTTTATGCACATCGCCAATTCTGGAAATCAACACATTTACTTGTTTTTACCCATCAATGTTGCTCACAGATTCCACCATTACAACCCCATTACAACAACATATCCACTCGTTAAACCCCGTGAAAAGTAAATAATATTAGGTACACTGAAAGCAAACCTAAGCTATGACTTGCACGCAGACAAGCTCATTTTCGTCATCATCATCTTAACGTTGTGCTGATGCACTCCCTCGGATAAAGGAACCAGGGCGACCACTCCCAATCATCACTTCTTTCAATCGGGATATGGGACTAATAAATGCCCTGCTCATTCTCTGTCGATGCAAGGAAAACAAGTCGTGATTCAAAGATGCAACTTATCAAAGAAAGTAAATATTTGAGGCATAGATATGAAATGCAGTAGTATGGTTTAAAAGAATCACAAAACACAGAAATCGTCCATGTTAGGCCATTTTCATCTAGTTTACAAAGAGTAGGCTCTTAGAGGTTCTATTTGGCTGCAATTGTCTCAAATTTGTAACCCTAAAGAAAGGATCACTAAACCGTTTAGAAGTCCTTATTCTGTCTTATTTATATATGGTTATTGACTAGATCACGAGAAAGCAGCAGAGTGAAAGTTCTGTCATAGCACTGGCCCTTCCAAGAACCAATCCTATTTGTTGGGCGCTGTGTGTTTGTAAAATAGCCTTACTTCAGTCAACTTAAGAAGAAAAACTTAAGGCTGCAAAGGGAGCCAAAATAACTTCCAGTCGCAGGTTATAGAATTGAAATCACACCTGAAACACTAAAGGAAACCAGCTAAATAAGAAAAATCTACTGCCAAAGTTGAGCCCTGAACTTTCCACATAATTGGATAATCCCCCACTCCCTACGCAACCAATGCTACCTACTGTTAGCATTGCTTATTCCAGGAAAAGCAGAACAAATATTTCAACAGTACCACAATTATAATGGTATTTGAGAGATTGAAATCTCCGAATAACACCAGATTCAAGCAGTAAAGAAAAGATGAACCACTTAGCAAGCAACAAAAGGGTGAAATGGCAAGTAAGGTATTTTATTATCCAGCGAGTACCACTATTATTTGAAACGAATGAGATGGAATCTGGACACGGGGGGAAAGAATTAGAGCAATGGAGAAGTGGAAGGAGGAAAGCTAAAAAAGTCACGTAGGTCTGTTGCGTAAGACAACTGGCCTGCAACCAAGCTGAAAGTTTATTATTTAACTCCAGCAAACAGGAGTATAGGCCAGTGTTTCTTCCTCTGATTTGATAAATACCACCGACATAGGAAGTATTGAGATCAGGTAATCACCTCCTTTTTCAGGAGGCATTAACCAAAACAATTAAGGAAAAAGCTACATTATCAATTACTTCAACGTTTATTTAGCTGATTGGTTAATAAGCTCACTAACAAAGTAAGATCCAAGGTAGAACATGATCAACTTAGTGAAGACACCGGTTTGAACTATTTTCAAGTAGAACTGTCATAAACTTACCTCATCATGTCCTCCAAACTTCCAATTCATTTCCAACACCTGCCACCTTTCCAGCTGCCATCTCTGGCCAATAATCACAATGCCCATAACAGCTGCAGCAACGAAAATGGACCAGAATGCATTTGCATCTTTAGCATGGGCAATAAGTGAAACAGCCCGCCTTTTCCACCAGGCTTGACAAGGAAGATTTACTGCATCATCGTTATCTTCATCTTTAGCCTTTGGCAAATTAGATATGCCTGAATCTTCTTCAACTGGTTCTGCTACCATATTGTTTTCTTCTGTTGATGCTGACACACCCATGGGTCCTTCACTATGGAAAGAACTATATGTAGCAGAACCAAAGAAATTCTGCTCTTTGTCCACCAAACTTGCCCCCTGCAAGGCTGCATCTTCTTCAAATTCTGCACCACTTAACGATAAAATGTTAATCTTTTCATCAAAAATTTGATCTCCAGGAAATTCCATTGTGCTCAGTCCTTTAGTTTTTGTACTTATTTCACATGTATCTGAATTAACCCCTTTGTCAGCAACAAATTCAGTAGTAGTATCTTCTCCACCCCTCTTATTAAGAACCTCATCATTATCTGGTTGCAATGCTGAATTCTCAGCATGAAATTCCGTTGTGCTCAATCCTTTAGTTTTTGTACTCTCTTCATATGTATCTGAATTAACGCCTTTGTCAGCAACAAGTTCAGGAGTAGCATCTTCTCCGCCCTGCTCATTCAGAACCTCATCATTACCTGGTTGCACTGCTGAATTCACGTGCTGATTTTGTGGAAAGCCAAAGTGCCCCGACATAAACATTGGATCAGAAGTTTCAGCTACATACTTTGCATTACTATCATCAGCGAGATCAACCTGTCTTGGACCAGGGGCAGCAGCATATGCTGACTGTGTGAGCGACACCACTTCCCACTCATTTCTAGGAGGAGCAGTTTCCTCATGTTCCTCTTTGTTTTCCATTTTCTGAAATTGGATCATAGAGAAAGAGAGGGTAAATGGAACAATGAATAGAGATTAGAGCTTAGGAACTAAAAAGCACGAAACGCCAGTGAAAAATCAAATATGCCCAAGAAAAATAAGAGAAGGTAAAAAGGAATTCAGAGACTTTTCACTTTGCAATATTTTGCACCTATTCCAGTCGCTAGTTTAATATCAACTGATGCTTTACAGAGATAAACAAGCTACCAGTGAGTCGCCAAATATCAAAACTGAAGTTTCAAGGAGAATACTTTTCTCTGAAAAGAAAAACATAATTATACTTCTAAACCAAAACTTAGAATCTCCACTACTTTCAAACATCTCCAAACTTCTAACAAACATCTCCAAACTGCTAACAGACTAGAGTGTGATCCATCAAGGGAATCTATTGTGTTAAAATACATAATTATATTGTGCAAATAAAAGTGTGACCTCTCCGATATTTAACTTTCAATGAGGTGATCACATACTTCAAGACGGTATCACATTGTGATACTATGTTGAAGTCCAACCACCAGCAGCGGAGCAAAAAGTAAGTAAGGGGGTTAAATTGAATTCCTTCCATCCAAAAATTTAAGTAGGTAGTGGTGTAGCCAGGAATTTATAAAAATTCTGGAATGTCACAATTGGGATATGAAGCTATGAGCTACAACAAATTTTAAACCCCCTTTATCACTATAGTAGAACTTTTCAGTCAAGGGGATTCAACAGTCAGCAGCATATAAACCAAAAATATTTTTATCCTATTTGTGCAGTATAATTTTTCGACAAAGAGTATTCAAAGCTATTCATTCTACTTAGTTCTGCCACTGAAATAGGGTAAAAATACTTTTTTTAATATATATATATAAACTGTTGAATCCTCTTTTTTTTTTTTTTTTTTTGAAACTGGTACTATTAATACTGTTGAATCCTCTTAACATAAGCGAAGCTTCTAGATATAGCATTTTTACATCTTCTCAAATCGCTTGTTAAAATTCTGCCACCACCCATATAAAAAAAAAAAAATCACAAGCTTAGCCCATAAAAGAAGAATAAGAGGGTGTTGAAGACATATAATATATATATAATTTTAAGTCAATGAAAGTTTACCATCTCTCACATGTTAAGCTTTTAGATAAAGTGGTCGCACACTTCTAATATACTTCCTTTGTTTCAATTTGTTTGTCTTACTTTCATTTTTTTAGTCCGTTTAAAAAAGAATATCTCTTTTCTTTTTTGGCAACTCTTTGTTCCAACTTTCCACATTGTAGGTTTAAGATCACACAAGATTCAAAACACTCGTTTACTTTCTTAAACTCCGTGTCAAGTTAAAACCAGACAAACAAATTGAAACAGAGGGAGTATGCCATTTAACGAAATACATAATTCATCCCTCTCTTTTTGAGAGATTAACAGCAAGCCCTTTCTCTCTCTTTCTTCATCTAAGGAGCCGTTTGGACATGGTTTGAAACCATGGTTTGAAACCATGGTTTGAAATCCCAAATCATGCCTTTTTGGATGATTTGGGATTTCATTTCATGGCATGAAACCATGAGATGAAATGGCATATCCAAACACTGATTTCATCTCATGGTTTCAAATCGCATGTCCAAACGCCTACTAATTATAACTATGCAAAGCACACATGTGTATGTGTATACCTTATAATACAAGTTCTTAACATTCAATTTGAATAAGCAGCATCACATACGAGAGATGATAAGCATAACAAAAATTCTCAACCATCCGCCAAAATCATCAAAAGGACATGCAGACACCCAAAAAACCATTTGGTAAAGCAGAGTACGTAGTAACTGATACATAAGTCAATGATCATATAATACTATCTAAAAACCATAGGAGAAAAAGAATCATACAATCAAAAAAAAAAAAAAAAAGAGTTGAATTATGGAATACTTACAAGAAGTGAAAGGCAAGATAGATAGAGATGAAGAGATAACTGTGAGAAATGATTTATTAGAAACTGTCTCGAAGAACGAGCTTAGATGATTATAGGGACACGATATTTGATTGAGTAGGCTACCGGGATAGCCGGTAACTGTGTCAAAGACTTTTGAGGAAGTAACACATGACAAAAATGGTCCCTTATGATTGAGGGTAGGCTCAAAATAGTCATTTAAGTATGCACCGAAAGGTTTTAGTTCTTTAAGTTTGTTAAATGCCAACACTTTTACTCTCTATCAAATACTTATCAAACTCTGTCGATTAGATTTGCCGGGAACTATAAAAGAAATGGATTAGCGAGAACTCACATTTAAAGGTATAATTTTTGTAGTTTCTGCTATTTTTTATTTATTTCTAAAACATGGTACAACTTTTCGATATGTAATTTCTGCTATATTGTATACTCCCTCCGGTTCAAAAAGAGTGTTCACATTGTCATTTGCACACCCCTTAAGAAAATACTAACTCCTAGAAAAAAAAATCACTAAACTATCCCTAATTAAATAGATATTGAGATTAGGACAAATCTGAAAAAATAAGATTAATTCTTTTTTTATTTGATTAGCTGACACTATTTTTGAACCAAAATAAAAAGACTAAATGAACACTTTTTTTATCCGGAGGGAGTATCTTTTAGTGTCTGGTGTAGTTTTTGCACATTTTAGGATTTGATGTGACTATTTTTTTGTTCTCCCACTGTTCCTGAAATCTAACAAAACATAAATTATTAAATATTTGACTAAGATCAAAATTGATAACTTATGGCAAACTTAAACGACCAAAACTGTTCAATGCATACTTAAGGGTCTATTTTGAATGTACACTCAAAACATAAGAGACCATTTTTATTATTTTTCTCTTTGAGGAAGTTTTGTTGTCAAACGGTGTCGTTTGGTTGATTAATTAGGACATAATCTGTGGGTCTACGTCAGTGTCCCCGGTTTTTCTTTTGATTGCTTGTGCCAGGAGAGAAGCATCCAGCGTGGGGCACGCAACCAATTCTTGTTTTTTTCCTTTTCCTAATTGATTCTTGTTTTTTTGCTTTTTCGTAATTAATTCTTGTTTTATTTTGTTGAAAAGAAATTAATATTACTCTATCCTATTAAAATATGTGTCACGTTTCGTTTCTCGAAATTGAAATTCAAATAATATGAATTTATATTAATGTTTTAGAATATTTTCACTATATTAATATAAAATAAAATTACAACCAATTACATATATAGTATTGTTCGAGTAGTTTCAATCTCTATATTTTAATTTAAATATTAAATATAATACAATTCAATTTTAAAATTTAGTTAAATTAACTCTTGAAAAAAAAAAGTGACACATATTTTGAAATTGAGGTATTAGTAATTTTCTATTTTTTGTACTCTCATACTAATATATTGTACATAGATATGCTATCGTTTAATAAGCCCATTTTATGATCTGATAAAAAATTTAAAGTGGCCTAAGAAACATCAAACATAAAAGAAAAGGAATAGGTTTCATCTAGTTTTGATTTCTCTTCTTGCACAATTTAGTCAATTCAAAAATTCATGTATAATATTTAAAAGGAGAAATGAACATTGGATGAGCTTATAGCACAACGCGTGCAAGAAAAGGATAGATTAAAACAAGAGAAAGATTGAAAGTGCTCAGTTGCCATCCACTTTTGGTATTAAAATCGCTTCGCATTTCACACAAGAGAAATAGGAACTACAGACCAAAGAATATCACAGCCTAAGGTTCAAAACAAACAGAATTCAGGACTTCCTTGTTACTTTTGTAAGAAAGTTGATCACACAAAAAAAAAATTCTCAAATTATACATTGCTTGGTGTAAAAAAGGGTGAACTTTTCAATCTTATATGTTCATAAGTTAATTTGATTTGTAGTACCCAAATGCAGAGCTAGAGTATTGGCAAAATTAAGTGCTTCTGATCAAAATTTTATTTGCGTTGAGAAATTCACTTAATATGTGTAAATAATTTATTTTGAACCTAATAGAACTGCTTTTCCTAGAATTCATAACTCATAAATTTAAAATTTTGAATTCATCTTTGATGGTACGTACCGGCACTTGATGCATTGATATGGGTGCTACTATTCATATAAGTTTCACTAGGTAGAAAGGTTTAAGGAGCGAATATCAATTAATACAAAAAAATATATCTTTGTGGGCAATGGAGAAAAGGTAGTTGTTGAGCTATAGATATCTTTAGGATTCTACTTGGATATTTTTTGTATTTGGAATAAGAGGAAACTTTTATTATATAGTCACATAGACGGAATTTATTTTCTATTTCGTGTTTGGATAAAATCTGAAATATTTGTTCTATTAGAAATGAAAATTATAGTAACAACAACAATATATGCAGCGTAATCCGACAAGTGAGGTTCGGAGATTTCTTTAAATTCTAATATTATTAAAACTGGCATTGTGGTTAATAAATTGTATAAATTAGAGAATCAAGCTTCAAACAATTTTAAATTTGCATTTAAGAAATTTTGGCACTAAGGTGCAGATTAATCAATGAGAATTCATTGATGTAATGGAATAAACAATCAGATCATATTTCTCAAAAAAAAAAAAGAATATAAAGGTTTGTGTAAAAAGAAATTTTGATCCCATTGATTTATCAGACTTTAAAATACGTATAGAAAGCGTAAAGGGATAACGAACATAAGAAAAATGATGCTATTAGGAGTAAAGAACCTTCAGAGTTCACACATACAAACAATTGTTGTCCTTCAGTTCACGATCTTTAAATGCTTTTGGAACAGTTTAAGCTGAAGCTAAAACTTAATTAGGCTAGGAAATTCAAGTTGTCAATCTAATCATGAAGGAGAATACTACGGCGGATATGATGGATCAGGTGAACAAAATTTTTAACTTCTTGCCAAATATTTTAACAAAGTGTGGGATCTAACTCAATATTCTATGCTGAATACTCAAATCAGAATGATATAGTTGAAAGACGAAATGAACTGTTAATGATATGGTAAGCATGTGATTAGTAATCGTATTTACCTGAATCGCTTTGGGAAGAGGAATTAAAGACTGCATGATAGCTTTATGGACAAGGATGAAGCTATTCAAGCCCTAAGAAGACAATTTTCGAGGTCTCAAACTAGAGAGACTCAAGCCCAGGTTGTTAGGCTTCAATGAGAGGTCAAGAAGATGTTTATCGTGGAAGAAGAGTTCAAAAATTGTAGCAAAGAAATGGCGCAGTGCTACACATATATCATGGTCAGGTGCAAATAAAATTGAAGATTATGCCCATATAGAACTAAAAAAACACGCCCTATTACACATATATTTTGGTCCAAGAAGGGGCACTTCTTTCCTTATTTTGTTAGATGATTTTGGGGGAAAGTTAAGTGTGACATTAATTTTGCTTATTTTCCTCTATTTCTTTTTGGGAAGTTTTTACATGTTTTCTAGATTCGTAGTTTCCTAGTTAGGTTTTATTACTTATTATTTTCATAAAAGGATTTGTTATCCTGAGTAGAGTGGGATTCCAATCCAATAAAATTAGAGGAGGGTTATATGGTTTTTCTTTCCCTATTTATATGAGTGAATTTTATTTTTATATTAGTGAATTTTATTTTTTCAAGAGACATTATTAGTAATATTATTGCGAGTTCTTTTCTTTACGCGTATGCCTTTGTGTATTGGTTACTAGAGAATTATTTTACAGCCTTATAAGAACGATTGTTCTAAGAGATAAGATTAGTTCTTTTAACTTGATATCTTTGATTCTTATTCATTTAATTAAAGGAAGTACTTACTCTTATATTAATGAGATCATCCCTATAATAAATTAAGGGTCTAGATCACTTTTCATTCAAGTTCTTGAATTGAATCTGTTGATAAACATGAGCCCTAATTTGCTAGTTTTTTCTACTATAATCACTTAGGGTTCTTAGAGATTACTTTCAAAGTTTAGAGATTTTATTCTTGAATTTTGACTATCTTTATTTTTTTGTCTTTAATCTTTGTATTTTCGCTTCCGCATAGTTTTCTTATATTTTTCTAATCTCGATTATTATCACTACAATTTGGAGATTGAAAAAAGTTTCAAACAAAGCGGTAGTTAAAAATTCGTATACGTTATGGGCAGTTAAGAAGTCAGTATTAGGTACTTACATGTCTCGGAATGTCCAACCGGGGTTAAACCTTACAAGCCTAAGGAAAAAAGACGGATTCAAAAACCGTTACCTGCTTCTTTGTAGTTACTTAGAAAGGTCGAGAGGTTTCAAGTTTTACAATCCCTCAAACAAATCCTATTTCAAAATAAAAAATGTCAAATATATTGAAGATGTTGATTATAGTGGGAGTTATCAAAATTGACAAATTGTGTTTGAAGAGAAATTTGTTAATGTTTCATCTACAATTACAATTGAAAATGATTATGTAATTTTATCTAACACATTTCAACTTGTAAATAAGGAAAATATAGAGAACGCAATGATACCTGGAAAAAACCCCCTTCTATCCAAGTCAAGTTGAAGAGTTTCGATAACCTCAAGTGAAGTGCTCATGAAAAAACGTAGCAGAAAATAGAGAAAAGTCATTTTAAATAATTATGTCAATTATCTCCCGGAGCATAATTTTGACATCAGGTAAAAAGATGATTCTATCATTGTCAATCAAGCACAATCATATAAAAAAACTGCTAATTGGATCAAAGTCATGAAAGATTAGATGAAGTGTGGATATTATTTCTTTAATTTTCTTGCAACAGAGTTTCATAGATAATATTTTTTATGTCCCAATTTATGTGATGTTATTCGATTAAACACGAAGTACAAGAAAAAAAGAAAGACTTTTGAAATTTATGGTCTAAAATGGTATTTGATTAAACACGAAGTATAAAAAAGAAAGAAAAAAAGACTTTCGAAATTTATGGTCTAAAATGAGACATAAATATTTGTATACATGACTAAAATCATGTCGTTAAGGGTAAAACTAGCATTTTTAAAATTAAATTTACTAAATATAACAATGTGTCATTCTTTTGGAGACTTACTAATAAAAAAAGATTGTCAAGACAGAGGAACTAATATGAATAATAGGTTAGGTTTTTCGTTTAAAATTCCACACTTTCTGAAGACACATTTTTAAAGAAAAAAGTATTTAACTTTTTCAAATACTATTTTTTTCCGAATTTTTTCAAATAGTATCAATGCCATTATTTTTGGGAGTGAGAAAGCACTAAAAATAAAATAAAAATTAGCTAAGTAAGATGCTTAAACTCTTCTAGGCCCTAAAGCTATAAAAGATTAATGGAGAATATCTTGATATGAAACTTTACTCAACGTGAATTCGGATTAATTGAGTCAATTATCATAATTCCAAAAAGAAAAAATAATGTGGGAAAGAGTTCGATTGGGCATGTCTTTCGGGTCGGGTCAGGTCAGCGAAAAAAGGCCCATGAAATCAATAAAACGATGATTTATCTTAGAGCCCGTTTGGATGGACTTATATAAATCAAAAGTCATATGTTAGGAATTTTAGTTTATGGGGTTTTTTTTTTTTTTTTTGCGCGGATTGTCCTTCGTTTGGGGTGGTCTTTAATTTTTGCCCTTTAAATTGGTGGTCTTTAAGTTTTTCCCTTCGCCTAATATCCTAAAGTTATGGGTTCAAAACCCTACTCAAAAAAATAAAATTCGCCACACAAAATTTATAAAATTAGCCATGCAACAGAATTTGGGCCTTAAGGGCAAAAGTTAAAGACAACCAATTTGAGGGGTAAAACTTAAAACCACCCCAAGTGAAGGGCAATGCTAGAAATTGCCCGCTTATTTTTGTCATTTTAGCTTAGAAATTTTATTTATTTATTCAAATATTACAAAAGTACTTAAAAACTGTTTTGGCTTAAAAGCACCAAAATAAGCCGATCCAAACAGGCTCGCAGGCTTACAAGAAATCAGCTTTCAGTTTGAGTCAAAGGTATTTGATGAAATTTGATTGGCGGGTATTGAACATATTTAGATTGAACATCCAAAAACTAGAGGCACAAGTGGCATAAAGATGGGGGATTTGTATGCCTTAGATTTTGACGGAGTTCTCTGTGATAGCTGTGGTGAAAGCTCTCTTTCTGCTGTTAAGGTCTCATTTCTTTACTTGCACTAATTCATTTGCTTCCTAATATTATTCACTTTTCATTTCTCTTTCTTTTTTTATTTTCTTTTCAACTTTCTTGGTTTCGCACGGTAGCGGAGCTAGAAGTCCGGATACAGATATGACCAAATTCAGTACTCTCTGTCTCAATGTGATATTTTTTCATTGTTCCAGAGCCAATTTGACTTGAATCTAAATTGAAGTACATTAGCTCAATATTAAAATTTATATATAACTATATGATCTCATTTCTTTACTTACATATATAACAATTCATTACCCCTTTTGCTTCCCAATATTATTCAGTTTTCATTTCTCTTTTTCTTTGTTTTTTATCTTTTCAACTTTGTTGGTTTTGTGGGGGCGGAGCTAAAAGTCCAGATACATGTTTGACCAAACCCGGTACTTCCTTCGTCCAAATTTAAGGACCCGTTTTGCCATGAAAATTGTTCACTTTCTTTAGGATTTTTTTTTCATTTTATTTGAAAATTAGTGTATGGCCATAATGTTGTATTTGGAACTTGAAAAACACCTAAAACTCAGTTTTCGCTTTTTTCACTTTTAGTATGTTCAAACAACTAAATATTTCTTTTGCAAAAACTATAACCAAACACAATTCCATTTTCAACTCCAACAATAACAACAACAACATATCCAGTAAATTCTCACAATGTGGAATCTGGGGAGGGTAGAGTGTACGCAGACCTTACCCTCACCTTTCAAGGTAAGGAGGCTGTTTCCGAAAGACTCCATTTTCAACTCCGACTTTATAAATTCCAAATAAAGTGAAAAATATTTGATTTCTGAGGCAAAACACCTACTAAGTGTCTTAGTTTGATTGGGCATAGAATTTATGCAGATTTTTGAATCTTGTGGTCTTTAAAGATGTGTGTGATATAAATATCCTTTGAATCTTATGGTTTTTTTCAAATAGTGTATTTGGTGTTAAGAAATTTATTAAAATCAAATATTAGATTTAGAACTCAATTATTATTACTTGAAATCGTTATTCTAAAATTCAGAATCCATAAAGTTGAAATCTTGACTCTGCCCTCTGAACTTTTGCAGGCTGCTAAAGTGAGATGGCCGAGTCTTTTCAATGGGGTGGATTCTTCTTTGGAAGATTGGATAGTAGATCAGATGCATGTGGTAAAGCTTTTTTTTTTTTTTTTTTCTTTCTTCTTTATTCGCATAGCTTGTTTAAGCATTACTCTTTCCTTGTTGAAGTATTACTCTTTCTTTGTTCATTTCCTTTTTGAGGTACATGTAATGAGGCTAGACCATGTTTGTCTTCCTTAGAAATTGAAAGTGTAGGTGAAATAGTGAAAAAAAGCTATTCATGTTAAGGAGATATACATTTGTGTTAGTGGTTGCTTTGGACAAGCTTTTGCTTTAATTTACATATGCCTATAAAAGGGCAGTCCGGTGCACTAAGCTCCCTCTATGCGCGGGGTCCGAGGAAGGGCCGGACCACATGGGTCTATTGTATACAGCCTTACCCTGCATTTTTGCAAGAGGCTGTTTCCACGGCTCCAACCCGTGACCTCCTGGTCACATGGCAGCAATTTTATCAGTTACGCCAAGGCTTCCCTTCAATTAATATATGCCTATAAGGTATATATATGCTGTAGGGTTGTGTTAAGCATGATTCTTTGATAGAAAACAAAGTCTTTTCTCATGAGAACAGGTCACTACCATATAGGGTGCCAGAATGCACACATTGGTTCATAAGAGTTTTGCTTTTCCATAAGTGATTCTTAAATATTCTTAGCATATCCATTTGGGGTTGGACTAGGCTAGACTCAGAAGCGAAACCAGTATTTGGAACTTTATGGGTTCTAAATTCTAGGATAATGATATCATGTGTTAGTAATTGGATTCTGAATTTAATTTTTGTACGTATTTAGTAAATTTCTTAATACAAAAGATAGTTTGAACTAAAGCTACTGCGCTCGGCCGAACCCATATGTCAGCTTCTAGCTCCACCCCTGGGCTAGTAGAGTTGGTGTGTCGTGTGTGTATAATCCTGTGAACTGTTGAAATCAGTGTTTTAGTGAATAGACCGATGAGCACCTCTGGGATGCTATGAAACTGCAACCAGTGAAGTATTCATTTCAAGGATATAAATGTGTCATTCTTGAAATGATGGTGGTGCTCTGAAACTTCCATGCTTTAGAATATCAGCAATTGATTTTCCGACTATGTTGTGCAGAATGGAGTTACAACCACTAGACTGCTACACCAATTAATCCCGGATTATATTACTTTTGCAATATACTTTGTATGAGGGATACTTCCTTTCCCTTTTTTATTTTTTTGATAAGTATTTCTCTTTTCTGTCGACCTACTCATATAATACTTATTCTTCCTTGGCTGCATAGTTGGCATTCTTAGAACCAATAAGCATTCCCTTAATAACTTAAGCATTAGTGTTTCGAGTCACATTTGGTAATAATTGCATATACACTGTTTTAATAAGTGATTATTTCCGATAATAATCTCCATCTTGGTAGAGTAAATCTTTCGTTAGCAAGCGTACTATTTTCTACTATAGTAATAATCATATTTGAGATTCATATATGTGTGCTGATGGGGTTTCAACTTACAGTCATGTAGAAGTGCTAAACCTTCAAACTTTCTGCAGGTTAGACCTGTGGTGGAAACTGGTTATGAAAATCTTTTACTTGTGAGGTTGCTCTTGGAGTCAAGAATCCCTTCTATTCGCAAGTCTTCGGTGGGTACACAAAAATATTAAAATTATGTGTCTTGGATATGATGATGCAAATCTTACAATTCGTCGAGGTGATAGCTGTCTTAACGTGATAGGTTGCAGAGGGTCTAACAGTTGAGGGGATACTTGAGAATTGGGCAAAGATTAAACCCATTATAATGGCAGAATGGGATGAAGACAGGGATTTTCTCATAGATCTTTTTGGTAAGGTTAGAGATGAATGGATGGACAATGATTTGGCTTCTTGGATAGGTGCAAACAGGTAACTGTAGCTATCGATCATGCTTGTGAGACCGAATTAACCACTTGAGGGTCCTGATTAGCACCTAATCTCTTGGCTAATGTATAATCTCTGTACCAACTTAAATAAATACAGAAAAACAGACACTGTATAGATTACTTACTCTGAGTGGTGTACCCCAGAACAAGCTAAAAATCTATCTGCTTATCAGTTTCCTAGCTTGATAAACTTTTAGGGGTCATTTGGTTGCTTTATGAAGTGAATTATTCCTGTATTAAAACCAGTATAACTCCTTGTTTGGTAACATTTTAGTTGCTATGTATAAAGTTCAGTACACCAAGTACAATGTTTAGTTATCAGTTTACAACCTCGCATATCTAAAACATGTATAAGTTATGAGTTAATTTATGTATTAGTTTATGAAAGGTAGAAGACGGTTTAACTAATACATGAATAACTAAACTCTGCATAACTAATCATTGCATACCTTGATAAACTTTTAAGACTTCGAGTAGTAACACAAACCTATAAGTTGGTTGATGCTCATTTTATTTTCATTCTCTAGAATCACCTATTGTTTACAGTTAGTACTCAATCGTGTCAAAGAGCATACTGTATTTTTGAAATATACTAAAAAGTTTATGCTTTCTCTACAGGTTTTATCCTGGAGTTCCTGATGCACTTAAATTTGCAAGTTCAAAGCTCTATATAGTCACTACAAAGCAGGTTTGTTACAATGTGCACATTCATCAGAATAAAAGGATATTTTAGTTCTTAAAATCTTTTGCTAGTTCTTGAGGAATGTTGAATCTAATATTTGTACTCCACTGCTATTTGTAGGGCCGCTTTGCAGATGCATTACTTAGAGGGCTTGCTGGGATAACTATTCCAGCTGAAAGGATCTATGGTCTCGGGACAGGGTAAGTTTACTTTTCGCGTGTGAAGTTGTATTAAGCTAACTGCAATATTAAAGAGATGTGATCAATTCATGTTGTTTACGTGAAACTTCTTTTTGATCAGACCTAAAGTAAAAGTGCTTAAGCAACTTCAAGAAATGCCGGAACACAAGGGTCTGACCTTACAGTAAGATTTTTATAGCATAAGAACTACTCATACTTCTTTTTAGGTAAGTACTTAGTTCTACTGGATGAAATTAAACGCGTCCACTTTTCTCAATATTGATCAGCTTTGTGGAGGACCGACTTGTTACTTTAAAGAATGTGATTAAAGAGCCCGAGTTGGATGGATGGAACTTGTATCTAGGTGACTTATCATACTCTCTTGGCTTCTTACAGATGTGTCATACTAATTCATTTTTTTTCGGTCTTCATGTTCGCGTTAATTGGCTAATTGTTATGCTGTATTTTTTGTTGATCTGTTTTTCTTGAAACAGGGGATTGGGGTTACAATACTCAAAAGGAGAGGGAGGAAGCTGCTAGCATTTCCAGAATTCGCATTCTCGAGCTCTCTGACTTCAGCAATAAGCTGAAATGATCCTGTGTTCTTTCAATTAACTAGCATTATTTTAAAACGAGAGGGTCTGCTGCAATATCCTCCGGTATCCATTATTTTTTCATACAGAATTATGTATTGATCATCTTGCCCACTCTGCTCATCCCAATGTATACACAATTTAGTTTATGGGATGGTTTATATTATGCTTGAATTAAAATAATTTTATGATGAGAAGAACACACTTTAGGAATGTCATATAACCATCTAGCAGATCTAATTTTCAGGACTAGAGAATGCTCTCTAAAGGGGAGGATTGGCTGCATTATGGAGATATATTAATTGTCCTCTTTGAGGCATAATACACAGAATAGTACTCTAATTAGGCAACAACAACAACATACCTAGTGTAATCCCACAAAGTGGGGTCTGGGGAAGTACTCTAATTAGGAACTAGCACAAATTGTGGAGCTTGAGTCAATTATGCATAGCCCGATAGGGCAAACCTGAAAAGACCATACAAGGGTACCATTAACAGTCCCTAAGCTCCATTCATTTATCATAATTGGTGAAGACATGGATAGATTTAAACACCATCATTTCCTTATAAGTGTCGTTACTCTTACTACAGATATTTCCCAGCACAAGATGTTCATTGATCGAAAGTCAGAAGAATTCACTGATTATTTGGACAGAGCTTTTAAGCTCACAGTTTCAAATGTATAGAGAAAAAAGAATATGTAAGATGCCAGCCGTGTACCCTTGCCCTTCTGATAATACATGTTAGAATATAAGTGATCAAAATTAGCTGTAAAGAGGATGTTTTTTCTGGTGATTACAACTCATTATGCCTATTCTTCTTTTTTGAGCTGGCACGATCGGCTTTGCTTTTCTCACTCTGCATCTTCTCAAAAGCTTCTTCAAAAGGAGGATCTCCTGGTCTTCGAAAAAGTTGGTCACCTAGTTTAATCTCATATGCTTCTGGTTGTTCCAACAAAAACTCTTTCAACTGCAAAATGGACGATTAAGAGAACCTCAACTTTTCTAGCACACGTCGTCCCAAAGGAAGAAGAATTAAACCAAGTAAAACCATGAAATAAAGAGTGCATTTGGAGGGCTAAAAATTTAAAGGAAAACTAGAGCCTTGACTTTCTTTATACAAGTGTTCTGATATTGTTCGAATGATTCAACTCTTTGCTTCAAGGATCAATAGGTAAAGTTAGCAAGTATAGAATAAGACACCATATGGCATATATGGGAAGTGAGAACAAACCTCTATAGAGTCTTGACCTTTCTCCATGGTGAACATGATCGTGCTCACATCGACACCCATGAACTTTGCCTCAATTGCTCCAGTTCTTGCTATTTTGGACCATCTCATGGCTATTTCTGAAACTTTTTCCTGGAAACATGTTTTTATCTCAGTTAATAATACAATACAATTACTTCACAATCCCTCCCCAAGTCTTCTTTGCAAACTATATATCCTTCCATTCAATCAACTATGGCTCAATCCAAATCAATTGAGGTTAGCTTTAGTAATCTTCCATATTTATTCTGTTCTATCTAGGTCCATTTCACTGTTAATACTAAACAATTTGGCTTCTAAGCTAAGTTGCTCGGACTCTACTGCGGGTGTCCAATGCGTGTAAAGGTTGGATTCTTCATCACATAAAGTATATATCTCGATTAATTAAAGTTATTGAACAGAAACTAATAGAACTTAATTCTTTATAAACACCTAATAAGTTCACAAGATATCTTGTGTAGCAAAACATTCTCAATGGGTTTATGTCATATATATATATATATATATATATATATATATGACATAAACCCAAAAATCAAACCAAATATTCAATCAATCTATACTTCTCGGTCACAAATGCAGTCAAAGAACCCAAGGTAAGTTGACCAAATCCGATATGGATCCACACACATCCACACCCACACCCATGTCGTGTCACCACGAGTGTGACAAAGATTTTGAAGAGTCCAACCAACATGGGAGAAGACACATGAGGAGTTATGTAATATCAGACTTTTCTCTTCTCAACCCAACCCAACCCGAATGGGAAGGGAGGCCTGAAACATCATATCCCTTCCAAAAAAGAAAATAGAAGCTTCAGATCTTCTCCCTCCGTCCATTTTTACTTGTCCTAAAAACTAGTAAAATCACCCAAAGCAATTAATAAACATAATCAGTGCGTAAACACTGCCCCATCAACCCCACCTTGCACTTGACCTCCATATGAAACCCAATAAGAACTAAACCAAGTAGCTGTAAATAGTGGTGGATCCAGGACTTTCATTCAGGGGGTTCGGAAAAAACAACAAAAGCTAAATATAAAAAAAACAATGTTGTCAATGGGAATCGAACCTAGGACACTAGAGACAATTTTGAACACCCTAGACAACTTGAGCTAACCTTTTACATTTGTTCAGGGTGTTCAAAAGTTAATATATGTACATAAATACAGAAAATCTACCCTACATATACACTGTAATTGTTTGCCGAGGGTGTTCGGGTGAACACCCTCGGGCGCCTTTAAATCCTCCCCTGGCTGTAAACACTACCAATATTAGAAAAAGATTCGAACAAGAATGACCCAAAAAAACAAATGAGGGTTGGTTAATATGTCCTTTTTATAAAAATAAAAACTTTTAGGGTAAAGATTGAAAATAGCAAAACAAAAGTAACGGTCCAAAACAGAAAATGGAAAAAGTGAAAACAAGGTTTTGGTTGTTTTGCAAATTCCAAATACAACTTCAACTTGTATTTGGAATTTTTATGGCCAAACACTAATTTTTGAAAAAAGTGGGAAAAACAAATCGGGAAAGAAGTGAATAATTCTCATGGCCAAACGGGTGCTTAATCTTACATATTCAAGGTTCAAAATTCTTTGAAAATATGGGTCAAAACATTATATATGTACTAATTTTCACATAAGGTCTACATTTAAAATTGTAGGTTCAATTGAACCCATCCCTAGCTAGAACTATACATCCACCACTGCAAATGTATATAGAAAATTCACATTATGTACTCGAACTAGCTTGGAATTGAAAGGTAATTGGTGAATTCTATTAGGGTTATGCTATAAAATAAAAAGAAATTGGCAGATTACTCTTTCAGCAAGGGAATTAATGCTCTAAGCAGGAACATCAATTTAGCGCATCATTACTCATCACATTATTCCGTCATAGTCAGAATTAACAAAAAAATAGCAACAATTACGGTAGAAAAGCGAAAAGTGTCAAACAATTTGGGACGGAGGGAGTAAGAGGTAAAGCAAAGAGATTACCGGAGTGCGAGGAGTTCCAAGTCGGAGCTTAACAAACCCGAAAACAGGACCCGATTGCCCCTTCATCATTTCCGCTTGAATTTCCGATGGACTCATTTTACTGAAATCCATTTTTGGCGGATCGAAATCGGAGTTTTTCGATTTCTTCTTTCCCCATTCTTTCCAAGCTTCGTCTTCTTCATTGTCAACCACGTCGTCTAGATCGTCGGTTACTTGGATTCTACGTTGCAATCCATTGGCAAATCTGTAGATGGTTGAAGTTTCACTGGCAATTAATACAAGTAATGTGTAGACAAGTATTTGCTTTGGCATTGTGTTAGTGATTTAATTTCACTTTTTTTTTTGTTTCTTATCATAATAATGGTTTGGTTGTGTATAAATAGTTTTGGAAATTACGTGCTGGAAAGTGGAACTGTGCATCAGTTGAGTTGGGCATGTTAAAAAATACGGAGTATTAAGCAGGATTTGCATGAATGTTCTAGTTCACCATTTTTCCTTTTTCTTTTTGATGTTGAAGAAAATGGAATTAATAGCTCTTGAGAATTTTTTTTTAATACTGGACAAGCATAAATCGTGCGGGATAAAAATTTAGTATCGTCTTATTCCTTGTTATGTTAATAATCCAGGAAAAGTTATACCGCGATTAAAAATAATACTTCTTCCGTCTCATTTTATGCGAGGGTGTTTGACGCACAAAATTTAAGAAATAAGGAAGACTTTTTTATTTAAACAAATTATAGAAATTTGTGTGGTTCATTAAGGGTAAAAGATAAATTTAAAATTGAATTTTTTTTATGTATAAAATTGTGTCATTATTTTTTTGTCCGACTAAAAAGAAAAAAGTAGCATACAAATTGAGACTGAGCAACTATCGGGATAAGTTTTCCTGGTCAGATAGTGAAATAACAGTACAAGAATTATTAATCGGTAAATATTTCCTGTTTCAGTGGCAATTAATAGCAGCAATGAGTAGAGAAGTGTAGGTGAAATATTCTGTATTTGCTTTGTCATTTTGTCAATGATTTACTTTCAGTTAGGGATTTGGTGTTTTTATAATGCTTTTGAGAAATTACGTGCTGGAAAGTGGAAGTGTGTATTATCACATGAGCATGTTAGGAATTAGAAATTAAGCAGCACTTGCATGAATGTTCTAATTCACTTTTTTATCTTTTATTTTTATTTTTTATTTGAGGTTGGAGAAATGGAATTAATGGTTCCTAACTAAGTTTATAATTATGTGAGGAGGGATGTAAATTTTCCCCCTTTCACTACTTATTTCTTAGATCATGTTCTTATAAGAAGGTTTTTTACATAGTTAACATGAGAAGATGTCAGTAGATTATGTAGAGAACTTTTAATTTTAGAGATTTGTTTGTTATAATACCTTTCGTCTCAATTTATGTGGCACAGTTTGAATTTCATGATTCAAACTTCTAAACTTTAATCATGAGTTAGGAGATTTTTTTTTTATATATTTGGAAACTACGTATAAAATATTATAAATCACAAAAATTAATAACTTATTATAAGGCATATAGAAAAACTCCGGTAAAAAAAACTTGATTGACTCTTGAAATTTCAACTGTACCACATAAATTGGGACGGAAAAAGTATTAAATTGAAACGAGTTTAAATAAAATGGCTTGTGTGATGAAATTTTATATAATTGAGTTCAACTAATTTAAGATTGCATACTTACTATGCTGCAGAGACCATCAGGTAACTAAGTTTGAATTAGTGGTGCATTTTTATACTTGGCCAAGGCCCAAGGTATTAAAAGTGTTTAAACTATTTTCTTTAACTTCTCAAAAATAATTTATTTACCCATAAAAACACATTTTTTTTCCTCTAAAAGCTAAACCAAACACTTCACCTCTATAAAATAAGTACTATTATTTAAAAAAATTACTAAATTTGGTCAAACAGGCTATACACCTACGAATCTGCCAATTGCCAAAGCACAATATACCACTTCATTTAATTGCACGATTTCTCCTTCAAACGGGCTGGTCTTTATTTTGCCCGTTAAAATCGAACTTATGCGGCATAAGTTCTTTAAGTACATGAGATATAACTTGTGAGATATTATGATCTGAAAATATAAATTTATGTTCCCGAAAAAGTACTCCCTCCGTCCCAATTTAAATGTATTACTTTTCTTTTTGGTCTGTTCCAAAAATATTATCTCGTTTTATATTTAGTAAGTTTTCCAATTTCAATATTCTATATAACAAGTTTAAGACATAAAACTTACAGGATTGCACACATCTTTAAATTAAGACCACAAAATTTAAAAGTCTCCTTTTGTTTATTAAATTTTATGTCCAATTAGACTGAGACGCTTAATTTGAGACGGAGGGAGTATTTGTTTAAGGGAAAAAAAATTAAAGACCAATAAAAAATACGGACAAAAGTGCAAATGACCCATACCACTTCGCCTCTTTCTTTACTGCAATTTGCACGATTATCTTTATTGGGGGATGATCTTTAATTTTTGGCCCTCAAAGTGCTGGTCTTTAATTTTTACGTTCATCTAATACCTTGAGGTTTTGAGTTTGAACCCCGGCTTAGTAAAAATAAATAAATCATAAGCCAGAGTTTTGTAGCAAAATTAAACCTATTCAGGCAAACGTTAGGCCTTAAGGCAGAGGTTTGCCTTAAAGCAAACTTTTCCCCAAAATTAGGTCTTAAAGTAAACATCTGCCTTAAGGCCTAACTTTTTCCTGAATAGGCCTAATTTTGGACAAATGTTACGCCATAAGGCAGAGGTTTCGCGAAAGTCTTGCCTTGCTATTTTTTATTATTAAGCAGGTATTCGAATCCAGAACCTCAGGATATTTTCAACCATTTTTTTTAAGCGAAGGCAAAAATTAAAGACCAACTCCTTTGAAGGAAAATCGCGCAAAAAATGGCAATTAATTGCACAATTTTCCCTTCAAATGTACTAACGTTAATTTTTGCCCTTCAACTAAGCTGGTCTTTAAATTTTGTCCTTTAAGCTCGAATTTATGCCTATCGGCTCATAAATTCTTTAAGGATGCTGGCATAATTTGTGTACATTATGATATGAGAGGCATCAGTTAGATTTTGGAGGGCAAAAATTAAAGACCAACACATTTGAAGGGAAAATATTCATTTTTTTTTTTGCGCGGGGTATCCTTCATATGACTGGTCTTTAATTTTTGGCCCTCAAATCGTTGGTCTTTAAATTTTGCTCCTACTTGAAATTTTTTGGGCCGAAGTACCCTTATTCGCTGGTCTATGAAACCAGAGATTCGGGTTCGAATCCCAGTAGAGTCAAAAAAAATTCTCAAGGCAAGATTTCATATCAAATTTGCCGGAATAGACATAATTTGCTATGAAATCTTGCCTTGCGATTTTTATATTTTTACTCTGCGGAGGTTTGAACCCAAAATGTTAAGGGTATTTTTGATCACTTAAAGTGCCGAAGGCCAAAAATTAAACACCACCCCCGAAACATGACATTTGTGCGAATTGAAAGACCAGCACAAAATAGGGACAAAGTGCAAACGACCTTTCTGTTGAGATTTAGAGATGGGTTGGGCCAGGCAACTTCAACCCAAGCCTAACCCTTTTCAAGTGTCCATTTCTAGGTTCTCGTCAGGCCATGGTCTTCTAGTTTCTTTCTTACAAATATTCAATTTTAACAATTTTGTTTCCAAGTGAAATATATATTAAAACATGACTTCAATTTCAATTTAACTTCAACTTCAAAAATTGTATCTTTCAACTTCAACTATAATATTGTCAAATTCAGACGCTGAGCCATGATTTGAAACTGATGAGTTCTGAATTCTAATCTTTTGAAGTTACTGAGTTCAAAAGTAATATATTCAATGAATATTTAAGATAAAAGTTTTAACTAAAAAGAGTATAGAAAGCTCCGCCCTGATCCAAATGTCTGCTAATCTGCACTGATTTGTTAGCCGACCCCAATAAGCCATGTGTTTTATATTGTAAAAAAGAGTATAGAAAGCAAAAAAAAAAAAAAAAAAAAGAAATAAAAAATAAAGAAAGCAAATATGATGGTCAGATTTGGCAGAAAACGAAATATAGTAATGGGGGAGCAGGACAAGTGCAAAGCACTTGCCCCTACAACTACAAGAGAGCCAGCAGCCTATCAACTGTGCTTTAGAATTTAAAAGAAAAATAAGACAACCAATGGACAAAGCATGTGCACCAATTGATGAAGTCATTACATATGAATCTGGTCTACTGAGGAAGCTTACTATATGTTAAACACTTAGGGTCGTTTAGTAGAAGGTATAAGCTGGAATATCCCAGCATTAATTTTTATATCATGTTTGGTAGAAAGTATAAATTTATTCTGGGATAAATTTATACCTTATACCAAATATGGTACAAAAATTAGTGCTGGGATATCCCAGCTTATACCTTCTTATCGCACTTATACTGGGATTATTTTATACCATCTTTTAGATGGTATAAAATAATCCCAATAAATGGGATAAATTAGTCCCTGGATTATAATCCCGGGATAATTTCGACTATCTACCAAACGACCCCTTAAACGTATAACTTAGGCAAGTGCACGGTTTAGGAAGCTCTTTGTTATTTATGATATGATAATCATCCGTTATCTACTATTCATTAACTCAATAAAATTAGTGGCCTAAAGTTAAATCTTGAAAAAAAATCTTAAGCTTATTTAATAAAATTGTTGGAAGTTTATTCTTTTTTGTTTTTGAAATGCATAGTTGTTAATTTTTCTTATAATTAAGTTATTATGAAACTTCTTTTCATTTGACAATGTACCAATCAACTTATAACTCCAATCTATTTCTTGTTCTAAATAATTAGCTTAAAGTGAAAGGATAAAATTATCATATTAGAAAGCTAAGTTGAAACAAAATTGATTCAAGTAATTGGAAAAGACAAGTAACTACTAATTTAATTTGTCATATTCTTTAATCATATTTACCTTAACCCTGAAAAATTGAACTTTTGATTAATGATAGGATTAATTTGTTGGGGCTAAAGCTTATGCTTTAGTGGCTTGGGAGTTAAATCGGGACTGGGAAGTTTCATTTAGTTACATCATTACATACGCACAAGCTTTTGAAAGCATCACTTTTTTTTTTTTTGTGGAGGGTGGGGGGTGGTGGTGCGGGGGGGGGGGGGGGTTGGAGGTGTGGGGTTAAGTCTGGCAGGAAGGAAAGATTAAGTTGAAATATGGAATCTTTGATCAAAGTAAGTCATTATTTCAACCAATTCACCAAAATAATACGTTTTTAATTTTTTTTACAGAATTAGAATAAACATATTCCGCAGTAACGTATTAACCATAAAACGTAACTCACAGTAACGAATTACCCTTTAACACTATTAGCTATTATCTTTTTTGCCCATTGATTTTTTTGAATAAAATAATGACTAATAAGTTACTGCGGTATACGTTTATTCTACTTCTATAAATTTTCAAAACTATATATTATTTGATGAATTGACTGAAATAATGACTTACTTGGGTAAAAAATTCTGAAATATGTAGGGACGATTGCCTAGATTTTGGTCTTATTCAAGGTGCACTAAAGTGATAATTTTTCTGCTAATTTTTTTTTTTTAAAAAGTATTATTTTTTATGAGTTTAAATAATATATATTATTAATATAATTGATTTTCACTTATCAGATATTTTTCATATTTTATAGCAATATGAACATTTAACTTGATGGAAAGAGAAACTCGTTAATGCATGAGATAATATTTTTAATCTTTTGAGAAATAAAACTTGGAATTGGCCTTAGACCAATGACCATAGCGGCGGCCAAAGAGGTGCATGCACTGATGAGTGCACTGTTTTATGCGTGTCTTTAGCCAGTTGAGCCATCACAGGTCATGTTGGCAATTAAACGTGATTTATTTACCCAAATAGGTACTTTTGGAAGAGACAAGAATTTATATAATTAACTAACTCAAATTTTTGAAATTGAGGTACAATTATTGTTGTTGATACTCCACTTTCGTACACCATCATCAAAGGACGTGGTGCAGTGGATGGATTCTTCTTCCCTTAAATAGAAGTCTTGAATTCGAATTATGGATATGAAAAAATCTTTGGCAGGGCGCACTTCCCCCGAATGAGCCCTACGCGGCACGAATCCTGAATAGTCGGGCTCTAATGCGGATACCGGACACCGGATGAGAAACCAAATCATTATTTCTCAATCCCTAATTAGAAATCCTTAATTTGGATTATAGGAATGAAAAACCTCTTAGTAAAATTAGTGAGTATTTGAATTTGACCCCTTAGTGAATATATGTAACAATCGAGTTAATACATTGGATACCTAAAGTGAAAAACAAAACTTCCGTGTTTCTTTCTTGAATAATGATTTGGATTTAATTTGGTGTTTGGTAGGAAAACTAATTAAAATTTTCTATGTACAATACATGTTTTCAACGTTTAAAAGTTTCGGAACTCGGAAATGAAAAAAAGTTAAAAAAAGAAAATAGACCTTGTGACTTCATACATTTAATTTAGTCCATGGTGTACCAAAATAAAAAGGGTCAACTACGTATATATACATCTTAAGGAGAAATATTTACGAAACGTGACGATAGTTTTATATTTACAAAACATAACATTACAAACCCTATACAAAACATGCTTTTTAAAATATTTTTTTTTTTAAATTAATCTTTTTAAAATAAAAAAAAAATCGCTAAAAAATTTATGTATGAAAGTTGTATATCTCGCTCAAGGCTTAAAAAGTTATCTCAAAATTTAGTGTATGAAAACGGTATGAAAAATGTATGAAATGTGTATATCTCGTTCAAGGCTTAAAAAATCCGCTCAAAATTATGTGTATGAAAACAGCATGAAATTTGTATCTCGCTCAAGTCTTCAAATTTCGCTCATATTTTCGTATATAAAGTTCACGTTAGATTTCTATAAAATTAATACAACTACAACAACATTGTATACAACTTACAACATTCAAGACTTAAAATAATAGCTCAAATTTTTGTGTATGAAATCTGTATATCTTTCTCAAGGCTTAAAAAGTTCGCTCACATTTTATGTATGAAAAACGTATGAAATGTGTATATCTCGATCAAGGGTTAAACATCACGCTCAAAATTTTATGCATGAGAATAGTATGAAATGTGTATATCTTGCTCAAGCATTAGAATTTCATTCGCATTTTTCGTATATAAAGTTCATATTAGGTTTCTGGAAAATTAATACAACTACAACAACATTGTAATAACTTTCATACAATATTCAAGGCTTAAAGTTTTCGCTTACAATTTTGTGTATGAAATTATATTAAAAAATTCGCTCACATATACACATTTCATATAGCTTTCATACACAAAAAAATTGAGGTAATTTTTTAAGCCTTTAAGCATTTTTTTTTTAAATATATAATTTTTTTTAAACAATTAAAATATTTTTAAAAAAAATATATATATATTTTAAAAAATATATATATTCTGGAAAAAAAAACCAGAAATATATGAAAATTAGTCATGTTTCGTAATATATCATTATGTTTTGTAAATAAAGAAAACTATCGTCACGTTTCGTAAATATTTCTCCTTAACATGTATATATATGTAGTTTTCCCAAATAAAAATACATTTAGTCCATGGTTAAGATGAAAAATATCTTACCAAAGTTGGAATTGCCTTTTCAAAATTTATTTCCTTTAACTAAACTAAATGAATTTAATCTAGAACTTTAAAATTTTAGATAAGACAAATGCCACTCATTCTAATAAGAACTCAAAGAAGTGAATAAATATATAATGGAGCGAGCTTATCCCTTTCTTTTTATCTTTTCTACGAAAATATACGTATGTTTGCATTCGAAAATTTTATAATTTTAAACTTCTCATTTTATTCTTAATCACATGAAATAATAGGCTATATTGATAGAAATGTTTGATGTATTTGAAATTTCAAGTGATAAGCGCATTTTTGGTATATGAAAGAAGTCTTTCTTTCCTTTATTACATTTTATATCTAGTCTAATCAAACGCCGCTGCGTAAATAAAAGTGAAGTATTTCCTCCATTTTAATTCATGTGAACTTATTTTCTTCTTATTCCATTTTAGGAAGAATGATTTTTATTGGAAATAATTTAATTTACACTTCTCATTTTATATTTATAATCACATAAATATTATGGCATAGTAAAGACCAGATCACAAAATATTATTCCCTCCACTTCAAAATAAATGAATTTTTGGGGTGTGGCACACTACTTAATAAAGTTAATTAAAGACATTAATTAAGGGTAATTTGTTACTAATATCCTTTTTTTTCTTCCCAAACCTTTCTTAAAACAAGAGATAGTCAATATTGAGATTTTTTTGGAAGACCTATTAAAGAGAAGGGTAATTTTGAAAATAATTAATTAATACATTCTTTGGATTTAAAATTTATTCATTTTGAACCATAAAAAAATGTCAGAAATCCATTTATGTTGGAAGAGCGGGGGGGGGGGGGGGGGGGGGAGGATTTAAGATATTTAAAATTACAAATGGCAAGAATCGACATTTCTTTCTTTAATTTCGTTCCCAATCAAATAAATTCGTGTAAATTAAAATACTCCCTTCGTCTCAAATCTTCCGTCTCTTTTTTGCTTTACACGCCCCTTAAGAAATATTAATTAGGAGAGGTGTTTGACTACTTTACCCTTATTTATGTCTAGATTATAAACTCTCTCCATGAAATATTTATTTTATTTATGTGTCATCTCTACATTAATGACAAAAATCTACTAAGCGTAAAATGAGAAAAAAATAATTAATTATGCCTTGAACTTCTAAAACGGTAAATAATTAAAGACAACTAATTTTAATAATCATGACAGATAATTTGAGACGAAGAGAGTTGCGGAAGTAATAACGGAAAATGGCCAAAATTACCCCTGAACTTTGGGAAATAGTTCATTCATACCCTTCGTTATACTTTAGGGCCAATTATACCCTTACCGTTATACTATGGGGTCAATTATACCCTTATGTCTAACAGCTGCCATGTGGCATCATCCCAGCCCTTCAAAATTATTTTCGCCTCAAATAATTTTTTACCCACTAAAATAACCCAACCCGACCCGATTTTTTTTTTCTTTCCAGCCAAGGGGTATTGGGTTGGGTCCGTATCAGTTTGGCTGGAAAAACAAATTCAGGTCGGGTTGGGTTATTTTAGTGGATAAAAAATTATTTGAGAGAAAAATAATTTTGAAGGGCTGGGATGATGCCACGTGGCAGCTGTTAGACATAAGGGTATAATTGACCGCAGAGTATAACGGTAAGGGTATAATTGACCCTAAAGTATAACGAAGGGTATGAATAAACTATTTTCCAAAGTTCAGGGGTAATTTTGGCCTTTTTTTTTTCAAAAATAGAATGAAAAGACAAGAAGAAAGAAAAAAAAAATAACAGTCTCATTGCAGAGTCCATATTTCCATTATAAAAAGGGTGTTTCCATCTTTCAAATTTCGAGGTGTAGATACAAAGTCACAAAGCAGAGAGGCTTAGTTCTCTGAACTTGCAGAATAATTTCATCAATGGCCTCCATAAGCAACTACTAATTACGAAATGACATACTTGAATAGGCTAGAATTATAAAATAATAGATATACTTTTCATATATGTCGTAAGGTTTTTTGTTTGTTCGAATAAACTCCATATTTGGTCTAGTCAAAGATTATTATATAAATAAAAATGAGATATTCATTCAGTTTTAATTTATACGAATCTATTTTCTTTTAGTATAATTTTTTTTTTTAAATTTAAAAATTAATTTAAGCTTCTCAATTTACTCTTAATAATTCTTTTTTATCAACATACAAATATTATGATATATTATATTAAACAAAATTATAGATTATGGCATGTTTATTACTAGAAGTTCCAAGAATCATCTTCTTTTTTTTTCCTTTAGTGCGCAGTCAAATGAATTCACCTAAATTGAAACAACAGAAGTAGTTACTTAGCTAGCATTTGGCCATAGATCCCAAAAAATATTTAAAAAAATTTGATTTGGGTGAAGTTTTTTAAATTTTGAAAATGTGTTTGGGCATAGTTTTTCAAGACATATTTCACTTTTTTTTTTTGAAAAACATGAAACCTGACTTATACCCATAAGTTTTAAAAACTATCAAGAAACCCAACTATACCAAACAAACATATTTGCTAATCCCAAATTATTTCTATCTGTGTTAATTTTGTTGTTGAATTTGTTTTTTATACTCTTATTTTACTGATTTTGTAATTTTCTTGTTGAATGCATCTCAAATTGTGTAATTTTGCTCTCGACTCATACCGTTTTCTGCATTTCAATTAGTACAAATATGAGAGAGGTCTTTCGATATGGAGACTCAATAATTAGTTATTGGACATTACAAGCAATTACATAACTTTGGGGATTAAAACAATACTAACTGCTTAGGAAATAGTTTCAACTCTTCAAATAATTCTAATTTTTTGAAGTACTTTATTCTTGATTAATGGGAAAACATGACAAATACGAATTAGTTGGGTTGTAAATAGATGAGGTTATTCTTATAAAATACAAAAGTTTGGGAGCAATTTTTGAAAAATTTATAAAGGCCAAATTATAGATCTTGGCTCAAAAACAGGTTTGAGGCAGAATTTGAGATTTGAAAATTTATTTTCAAGATGTATTAAAATTTTATGGCCAAACAAAAATTTGAAAAAATATTTTGAAAATATGCTCTCAAAATTTATGACTGGGAGCTTAGTATTTCTTTCCTAACATAAGATGGGAAAGAAAAAAAAAATAAAAAGTCCCATTGGAGAGTCCATCTTAATTTTCCATTATAAAAAGGGTGTCCCCCCATCTTTCAAATTACGAGGTGTAGATACAAAGTAGAGACGCTTTCAAGTTCTGTGAACTTTCAGAAAAATTTCAATATCAATGGGGTCCTTAAGCAACTTACTTAAGAAGAGATCTAGCATTAATGATGTAATTAAAAGCAATAGATTTTTCTCAAGTGAGCCTTTAGCTGATAATTCTTCAACATCATCATCATCATTTGCTCAAAGGTTAAGAGATCTACCAAAGCACCTTCCAGGCACCAACATCAAAACTGAAGTTTCTCAAGTTAGTATAATTTTCTCTATCTCCTTCTCACAATGTGTCTAGATACTAGTAATTATTTCAGGGGCGGAGCCAGTAAGAGGCTAGCGGATTCATCGGAATCCCTTCGGTAAAAAATTACACGGTATATATAAGATTAATTTTTTTTTCAAGTATATATAATAGATGTTGAATCCCGTGGCTTCTTTTTGTGTTTATTTCTTTTATATTTTTGAACTCCTTAATCAATGGCGGAGCCACCCTATGCCGAGGGTGTTCATCCGAACCCCCTCGGCGGAAAAGAAAATACTATTTTTACAAGGTTAAAATTATTTTTTATGTATATATAGTAGATGTTGACCCCCTTAGGCTTCTTCGGATGTCTACTTTTTTATATTTTGAACCCCCTCGGTGGAAATTCTGGCTCCGCCACTGTCCTTAATAAACATTCTAGCTCCGCCTAGGGGCAGAGCCAAATAGAGCCCAGGGTTTATTCGAACCTCCTTCGGCAAAATTTTATGTTATATATACAAGATTAATGTTATTTTTTAAGTATATATAATAGATGTGGATCCCGTGACTTCGTGTGTTTATTTTTTATATTTTTAAACTCTTTAGTAAGCATTCTAGCTCCGTCACTGATAATTAATTAGCTTCAGCCTTCTTGAATCACATATATCCTTCTTCTTCCTTTTTTTTTACGGTTACCTATATGCTCTTTCGTATTGGGGGAGGAAGAGGGACTTACACATGGTATTCATCGACCTAGAAAAAGATTACGATAAAGTTCCAAGAGAGATCCTATGGAGATGCTTGGAGGCTAAAGGTGTACCTGTGGCGTACATTAGGGTGACCAAGGACATGTATAAGGGAGCCAAAATCAGGGTAAGGACAGTAGGAGGAGACTCAGAGCACTTTTCAGTTGTGATGGGGTTGCATCAAGGATCAGCTCTTAGTCTGTTTTTATTTGCCTTGGTGATGGATGGTTTGACGCGGCAAGTGAGGTGCCATGGTGTATGCTTTTCGCGGATGACATAGTCCTGATCGACGAGACTCGTAGCGGAGTTAACGCTAAGCTGGAGGATTGGAGATAAAATCTGGAGTCTAAAGGGTTTAAGCTGAGTAGGATCAAGACAGAGTACTTAGAGTGTAAGTTTAGTGAAGCACCTCAAGAGGCTGACTTGGAAGTGAGGCTTGGTACCCAAGCCATCCAGAAGAAAAGTAGTTTCAAGTATCTTGGGTCTATTATGCAAGGCAGCGGGGAGATTGACGATGATGTCACACATCGTATTGGGACAGGGTGGATGAAATGGAGGCTTGCTTCCGGAGTGCTATGTGACAAGAAGGTGCCACCACAACTTAAGGGCAAGTTCTACAAAGTGGTGGTTAGACCGACTATGTTGTATGGGGCGGAGTGTTGGCCAGTTAAGATTTCTCACGTTCAAAAGATGAAAGTTGCTGAGATGAGAATGTTGAGATGGATGTGTGGCTACACCAGGAGTGACAGGATTAGGAATGAGGATATTCGGGACAAGGTGGGAGTGGCCTCGGTGGAAGACAAGATGCGAGAAGCGAGATTGAGATGGTTTGGGCATGTGAAGAGGAGAGACACAGATGCTCCAGTGCGGAGGTTGGCCATGGATGGTTTCAGACGAGGTAGGGGTAGGCCAAAGAAGTATTGGGGAGGGGTAATTAGACACGACATGACGCAGTTACAGCTTACCGAGGACATGACCTTAGATAGGAGAGTTTGGAGGACCCACATTAGGGTAGAAGGCTAGTAGATAGTCTCATTATCCTGTCTTATTAGTAGTCGCATTATCGTAGTATAATTTCTTGTTCTCTGATTTATGCTATTATCTGTTATTTTCTGTGCTTTGATTATTCTATGTTATCTGTGTCGCTTGCGTTACTTCATTTCCATATTGCTTTGAATCTCTTAGCCTTATCTGACCTCTTTTTATGTTTTTTTTTTAATATTTTTTTATTATTTATTGAGCCGAGGGTCTTTCGGAAACAGCCGTCCTACCTTGGTAGGAATAAGATCTGCGTACACTATACCCTCCCCAGACCCCACGTTGTGGGATTTCACTGGGTTGTTGTTGTTGTTGGTTACCTATATGCTCTTTCAGTTCATTTTTATGTGGCTAGCTTTTCTTTTGATCTGTGCCAAAAGTTTTGAGAAGATATTTTGTCATGTATCCGTACTTAAATTGAGATATTTTGCCGTAATTTCTAATGATTGTTAAATTCTTTTGTCGGGCTTTGACTTGGTATGGACTTTTAAGAAAGTAAATAATTTTTTTAAATTTTGCGATATTAAATTAAAAATATGTAAGATATATTAAAATGTTCTTTTTTTATACACGTCACGTAGAAAATAAAAATTAAAAGTTGTTAAAAATGAAAAGAAATATTCTTTTTAAACGGAGTAGAAATAAAAGTAGGACCAACAAATTAAAACAAAAGGATTATAAAATACATCATCGTTTATGAGAAGAAAAAAAAATACGAAAGAACATACGAAACTCTATTTGTCACCCATTTGATGGTTAATGGTTAGAACAATCTGGTTAATTATAAGTTGACACATAAATAATATGTGCATAATTTTTTTTAAAAAGTATCATATTCTGGCACACATTCGGGTAAAATGAAAAGCATAAAATTATCTGGAAATAATTGATAAGAGGAAGCTTTGTCTCTAAGTGATTTTTATTTTATAAAATTATATTAATCAGAGTCTTAAAATGAGTATCAATAAAAAGTTTTTTAAAAAAGACTTATCATTATTTGGGACTTTGTCACGTGGTGTTACTTCTCTAGGATTTCTCGCTGAAATGACGAAAACCTGCATGGGTCACCGCTTTTTCCCGGTTACAAAGCTAGCGTCTGGTCATAGATTCTCAATTTGTTTTTGAAAAATTTAATTCCTATTTAGTTTTTCAAGTTTTGAAAATGTGTTTGATCATAGATTTTCAAAATAGATTTCACTTTGAAAACATGAAATATTACTTATACCTATAAATTTTAAAAACTATAAAAAATATCCAATCATACAAAACATACATACTTGCTAATCCTAAATTTTGCAGAACATGATATTTTAATAACAACCGTTAATAACACACTTATTAACTACTACAATTCAAATTATAATACAAAAATCTATTTTTATCTTTGCAATGGATTTCTACAGAGCAATTTTTCGTAAGGTTTCTTCTTCTACTGTTTGGGCACAACTTAGCTCGTTCACTTTATAAAAGAGACTACATTAATTGCGAAAACATGATAGATACGCCTTTAATGGAGAAACATGATAGATAGAATTAGTTTGGTCATAAATAGATGGAGTTTTTTTATAAAATATAAAATTTTGGGTAGTTTTTACAAGATTCGAAAAGGCCAAAACATAGATTTTGGCCCAAAAATAGGTTTGAGCTAGAATTTGAAATTTAAAGATTTATTTTTAAAATCTGTAAAAAATTTATGACCAAATAAAAATTTAAAAATAAATCTTCAAAATATGCTCCCAAAATCTATGACCAAACGGGAGCTTAAATTTAAATATGAGCATCGCCAACTCACTTTACGGGTTACAGAAGAAAAGAGGAAAAAGCCAATTCTCTATTCCACTCCTTCTCTGACATTCTACATTATTATTCGAAAACAATTCTTGTGGATTCTTTTTCTTTTATTTTCTATTTTAGCTAAAAGGTTAAATATGTGTATTTACCGATCTAATTGGAGTAAGATTGTCACTTTCTATATTCATTATATATATGCATTTTTACAACCCTGCTTAGCTCAATGGTCAATGGGTTCAAATATACTACAAGGTCTCTATTTTAGTTCTGGTATTTTTTTGAGATTTTAGTAGCTCAGTTGGTTGGTTACTTGAACTTTTAATTAGTTGGTAAGAGTTCAATTTCTCACCTTTAATTCCCTCCCTTATTTTTCCTTCCCCTAAACTATGCGAAATTAAACAAAAATGCCCTGCGTTTTTGGACCAAACTATTAACGACAGGGACATTTTTGGACCAAACTATTAACAGAGGCCATTTTTGTTCAATTCGCATAGTTTAAGAGAATTTTTACCCGTTTTCGATTAAAAAGATATTCAGTTAACTCTTTATGCCAACATCCTACCTAACACATCTAAGAATTAAGATAACAAGATTCAAAGATATTTTGGTACATTGCACACACCTTTAGTTTAAGATCATAAAATTCAAAAGTCTTTTTTAGTTTCTTAAACTCTGTGCCGAGTCAAACTAACACAAACAAATTGAAATGGACGGAGTGTAATTGATATCCAATTAAACGGGTCCGGTTGGATATTATTTTATGCAATGTTCTCTTGGTTAATGTTTTCATTTCTTCTTATATAATATCAGTAATAGTTGATAGAGTTAAATAGTTTTCTTTATGATTTCTCAATCTTTACTAAGTAAGTACCGACGAGGGTTGTGGTGTAATGGCTGGTACTACTCCATCCTTAACCAAGAGGTCTCGAGTTCGAGCCCCCTTGGGTATGGAGTCACCCTTGTTTGGGAGTGCTTTGCCCCCCAATGTGGGGCTACCCGGCACAAATCTGGATTAGTCGCCAAAAACTCTTTACTAAGTATTTTTAATTTAGGAAATATTAACAAAAAATATATTTACAAATTTCAAATTAATAGTTTCTAAATTAATACCGGAATTTAAATTAAGTGAACGATAAAATCATTACTTTCAAGAATTAATAACTTTACCACTTCAGTGGTTCGATTCATTCACAAATTAAATTCAATGGTGAAATTCTATCTAAAGGATTCAAAAAGAATTGCAAGAATATCACACTTAAAATTTGAACCTACACCTAAAGTAATTTAAGTCATACTTTTTCTTCTTGGTAATTAATGATTTTAGTATTAAGTGAATAACTTTACAGCACAAACACAAAACAAAAGGCTAAACTTCGGACTCCCATGCACTAATTTAGTGTTCTGTTCACCTACAAGACCTCCACATCTACTAACATCATACAAACAGGAATGCATATACTGTTTTGTGTACAAATCTGTATCATATTGGGAAACTCCAATTCTCACAATGTTATAAAGGCTACGGTTTATGTCCTCCGTATAATTATGTTTTTTGGTAAATATACAGGTCAGAGTCATGCCAAACTCCTCCATCGTATGGATGGAACTATTAAGTTAAAAAAAGGATAAGTATCAAAACCTTGAACATAGCTTGCTAGTTTTGGATTCAAGTGAGCTTTGAACAATGCCTCCTGTATGATCCTTCTAGCAATACACTCCACTTCCCTTTGCTTCTTCTGAAATATCCTGATATTTTGCTCCTGCCACACATAATAATATACTGTAGCTGATATTGATTTTTAAGTCGTATTTTTTTTGTCAAAGAGATTCGACAATTTTTATATATACAAAAAATTATCCTTACCATGTTTGTGTTGTATAATTTTCTAACATTTGAGATTTAATTGAATTCCTTCAGACCATGCAACTCCGTGTCATTTGTTTATGCGATGGATTTGGTTTTTTGGTGATAAATTTATGATAAGCATATGTGATGGATTTGTAATATTTTCACATTTTCATCAGCTCATTGGGAAAACACCATTGGTTTATCTTAACAAAGTGAGTGAAGGATGTGGTGCTTATATTGCTGCTAAACAAGAGATGATGCAGCCTACTTCTAGTATCAAGGACCGGTAAATTATTTGGGAATTTACTTCTTTTGTTTCTACTTCTTTTCATCTTTTCTAAATATTAACTTTTTCCTTTTCCACCAGACCAGCATTTGCTATGATCAATGATGCAGAAAAGAAAGGCTTAATCACACCTGGAAAAGTAAGTAAACATGGTTCTTTCTTTTTTCATCCTCAAAATACTCTGTTCATCTTTTTTTTTTTTGGTCAAATAGAAGCAAATTTTATTCAACCAAGTAGGCAACAAGTACAGCTAGCTCGTTTTGACTCTTGAGCTAGTTCTCAGAAATTAAAGAGACCACTACACTAACCTACTGCTACTCTCCTGGATTACGAGGGTGACAGCTAACTTGGACATCTATTTAATCTATCTAAAGTGTTCTGCCATTTTCTATGACTCTGTCCCACAATATGTATTTGCAGGGCAATCTCCTTGACTCTGTTCATAGCTTCCCTTTGCACTTGTTGGAACCGCCTGCTATTTCTTTCCAGCCAGACATGGTAGATAGTAGCAGCAAAGAGAGACCCCATGATCATAGTTTTAGGCTTTGTGGCTCTGATTTGTGATGACAACCAGTCCACTTCCTCAGTCCAAGTACCAATTTGCCTTGTGATGCCCAGCCAAGAGAGTAGAGAATTCCACATACATCTTGAATAAGGACATTCAAAGAACAAATGAGCATGTGTTTCCTCTCGGTCTGATAGGCATAGTACACAGTCCTTATCAACTTGTATTCCCCATGTGCTGATCCTATCGACAGTTGCCAATCTGTTGTATAGGCTCAACCAGAGAATAAAATGGTGTCTGGGCAACATACCTGTTGCCAGGACCAGGGATTTCCATTGCACTTTTGGGTATTGGGGGAGCATTTCTCTGTATATCTTCTTGATACTAAACTTACCTGTTGTAGCAGCTTTGTCCAGTTCCAGTTTCCAGTTCACAGTACCGCTCCACCAGCATCTAGCTTCAAGTATTTTTCTAACGACCCAGCAAGCCTGCTTAGGTGTAGCTAGTGTTTCAATATCTCTGCCCTTTATATAAAAGGTGTGAATCCACTTAATCCACAATCTTTCCTTCTTCTTTGCTACTGCCCATAGAAGCTTGCATATTGCAGCTTTATTCCAAATGTAGAAATTGAGAAAGTTGAGCCCCCCCAGTGGCCTTAGGTTGGCACATAGTTTCCCAAGATACTAGTGCTTTCCTAGAATATTCATTGCTACCCATCCATAAAAAGTTTCTGCACACATTAGTGACCATATCTAGGATCTTTTTAGGTAGTAGGAACACTTGTGCCCAATAGGTTTGCATTTCAAAAAGGACACTCTTGATAAGCTGAACTCTTCCTCCATATGACAAAAATTTTGAGGTCCAGCATTTAACTGTAGCTATGATTTTTTCTACTAGTGGTAGGCATTGACTGATAGTAAGCTTCTTTGAGGACAGGGGGACTCCAAGGTACTTAAATGGGAGTGTACCGAGGGAGAAATGCATCTCATTCAGTAGTTGCTCCCTGAGTTTTGTAGATACCCCGGCAACATATAATGAGCTCTTTTCCATGTTGGCCTTCAGTTCAGAGACTTCTGAAAAATGAGTAAACCTTTGTAGCATTAGTTGCACCGAAGTGCTATCTGCTTTGCAACACATGAGCAAATCGTCAGCAAAGCAGATGTGGACCAGGTCCATCTTGGCACATCTTGGGTGATACTTGAAGCTAGGTACAGACTTTAATTGCTTCAAAGATCTATGCAGGTATTCCATGACAAGTACAAAGAGGTAAGGGGACATAGTGTCCCCTTGTCTTAGCCCTCTCTTGGCTTGGAAACTGGGGGTGAGTCCTCCATTGAGCAGCAGAGAGTACCTTACAGTTGACACACATGCCATAATCATTTTCACCATCTTACTCGGCAGCCCATATTCTTGCAGGACCATTTGTAGGAAAGGCCATTCGACAGAGTCGTATGCCTTTCTGATATCCACCTTAACAGTACATCTAGGAGAGACATTCTTCTGTGAGTAGCATTGGAAGATTTCACGTGCAATGATGACATTATCCAAGATGTTCCTGCCTTCAATGAAAGCTGATTGGGTTTGTCCCACGAGAGTGTCAACTATCAGTTTCAGCCTTGATGTGAGAACCTTAGCAATGAGTTTATATAGTGTAGAACAACATGCAATGGGCCGGAAGTCCTTCACATAAGTAGGATTAGGCACTTTTGGTACTAAGGTGACTGTAGTAGTGTTGATGACCTGCAGTAGCTTCCCATTATGGAAAAATTGTAGCACCGCTGCTATGACGTCCTCACCAATGAGTGGCCAGAATTCTTTGAAAAATTCCACAGGGTACCCATCAATTCCGGGTGCTTTATCATTTGACATTTCTTTCAGTGCCTCATAAACCTCCTCTGCTGTTACTGGAGTGATTAGTTGTTGTTGTCGAGTTAAGGTTAAGCACGGTCCATCTCTAGCAATATTGACATCAAGACAAGGAAGTTCTGAAGCTGCCTCTCCTTGTAATTTCTTAAAGAATTCCACAAATTCCTTCTCAATCAGGTCTGGACTTGTGAGCTTCACCCCTTGTTCTGTGTAAACACTGGACACTCTATTCCGTGCTTGTCGTGCTTGTAAGTGGGCATGAAAAAATTTAGAGTTTGAGTCTCCTGCTGCTATCCATATTGCCCTTGATTTTTGCCTCAGCACTCTTTCTTGTATAGCATCCCATCTCCTAAGCTGGGCAATAGTGTCCCTTTCCTTCTCTATCAGCTGCGGATTGAGCAGGTCCTCAACAATCAACTCTTGTGTATCTCTGAGATTCTGCTGTAGCGTGTTAAGTCTGTGTTCAATGCTAGAGTATTGCTTTGTCATATTCCTGGTGGCCAACTCTATTCTCTTCAGTTTTCTCCATATCACAAACATATGACACCCTCTGATAGATTGCGTCCATACCTCCTGCACGACTAGTTTGTATTCTTCCTGCTCCAATAGAACATTAAGCAGTCGATAAGGCCTCTTGACTCTGCAAAAAGAAACCTCAGTATCTAATAGAATCGGGGAATGGTCAGAACATTCTGGATACTTGAAGTCAGCTTCAAGCCCTCCATATATTCGAAACCAGTCGGGATTCCCAAGCACCTAGTTGATATGGCTATATACCCTAGCATCTCTCTTGTTACACCACGAATATTGGCAACCCCTTCTTGTGATAGGTCCTATACCCAAATCATCAATGCAATTCTGGAAATCTACAGTCTCAGAGAGGTGCACAGGGGCCCCTTGAAGTCTATCTTCAGATGAAAGCAAAGTGTTGAAATCACCTATCAATAGCCAGGGTCCTAATAAAGTAGAATGGACACCTCTCAACTGATCCCATAGTTCCCTTCTCTCCCCAAGAGTGTTCAATCCATACACAAAAGAAATAGAACAAGCAAAAGGAGAGTTTTTATCCTGAACTTGGCAATGCACGAGTTGGTTAGTGACCATTTGCACTGAAACATCCATTTGCGATGATCTCCATCCAACCCAGATCCTGCCATTAGGAGCAAAAGTATAGTTTGTTGCAAACTGCCAATCCAAACCAAATTTTTTCTGAATTTTCTCTGCTTTATTCATCTTTACTCTAGTCTCCAATACAGCAATAATGGAGACTTTATTCTTTAGCAAAAATGCTTTCAGTTCATTTTGTTTCAAGGGCTAGTTAAGCCCTCTAATGTTCCAGGAAACTATGATCATGACCTTTTGCAGGGCCTGGGTCATGTTGTCCTTTACTTGCTAACCCAGGTTCGGCAGGGATCCCTCTGTTCGGTTTCTTTGTTCTGATTTCTTGGAGTTTCATTGTGTCAGCACCACCTACTCCACCATGAACCACAGAAGCCTTCTTCCCTCTGTTCTCAGGCACTCTCTGCACCTTGCCGGGTTGAATCAGCTCAGGAGTTACCCCGACATCCATTGCAGGCTGCTTACCCACGGGCTGAGCATCAAGCTGCATTAAGGGAGGGTTCTCCGTCATCACAGCTTGATCCTTAGTCTCCTTAGGAATAACACTAGTAGGAGCTTCCACAATTGTACTAGAGCCCATTTGTTCAATCACAGTTGTGGAGTTCTCCTTGCTGGTGCCCTCCTCCGCCTTAGCTTGCCATGCTGGTTGAGTTTTCTTCCTCCTTCTCCTCTTAACCTGTTTACCTGGCCCCTGTTCACCCTGTTTATGGTCATTTTTACACCCACCAGTGTCATGCCCAAACTGGTTACAGTCTTGGCAGAAGCTTGGCGTCCATTCATAATCAATCTCCTGTTGGTGAATTTTACCATCAGGCTTTTCAATCAACAGTTCATCAGGCAGGGGTTGGGTAATGTCCATTTCGATAAGAATTCTAGCGTAAGATACCCTTTCTTCTCTCGCAATCAACTTATCAGCACAAATGGGTTTACCAAGGGAGCTAGCAATTCTCCCTAAGTTTTCCTCTGTCCAATACTGCAGTGGTAGGCCTGGGAAAAGTACCCAAACTGGTAACACTCTCATAGACTCCTTTTGGAATTGAAAATCTGGTTCCCACTGTTTGAGTATCATAGGTCTGTTGACAAAGGTGTAAGGGCCACTTTGCAGTACCAATTCCTTATCTTCTTCTGAATCAAACTTGAAGATAAAGTATCCATCATCATGAAGGTAAACCTTAGGAGTCTCTATTGCCCTCCACACACCATAAACAAACTTCAACATTTCCTTAAAGGTCGGCGTGCCACCAAGAACATAGCCTATTAGAGTTCTGCTCCATTTCTCGCATTGAGCCTTTACCTGTGTAGGGTTTACTCGCACTAATTTCAACCCATCCTTCATAACAGGGGGGTAATATTGGAGTTTCATACCATTTTGTTGAAGTCTATTTCCTTTGACAATCTCTGCTAGCGTTGGGACATCCTGCCGCACCTCCGATGGGAAATCCAACTTCCGAGCCGCAGCCGAATCAATCATTGCCTCATCTTGTTCAGCTATAGAAGGGGTATGACCAGCAGGTTCTGTTGCAATCTCCAACGGGGTATGCTGGTCCTCAATCACCGGTGTCGTGGTAGTATCCACCGGATTAGAAGGTTGGTCACTACTTCGGCAATCGTTATCCATCTTCTTGGAGTTTGAAGGTGGGTTTGAAGTGCTCGAACTTGGAATCCAGCTGCCAAGCTGGATTAAGCCCAGTGGTTGAGGCACTCCAGATTCTGGGGTTACATCGCGAGATGCCGTCGTTGATTGTGGAAGATTTGCAGTGGATCGAGTTTGTTTCCGGCGAGCCATGGACTCGGGTGCACGTTAGTCAGCCCTAACTAATCGTGCGCCGAGAGCATTCTTTTTTCTATAAGGTTCATCTTTATTTGCCTACAATGTTAAGATGTTTATTTGACTTGTATATTATATTAATGATGATCCAAGTAACTACATGTAACAGTTGAAAAGGTAGTTTAGAGGGAATTTCACATCAAAAGTTTAACGTTTGCAAAAAAATTTAATTATGGCATGGTATCAAATATTTTGAGAAGTTCCAAAATAACAAGAGTGTCATATATGTAAAGAGCAAAGAAGTACTCTCTGAGATCCCAAATATTAGTCTCTTTTGACAGACTGAATTTATTTCAAAATATTTGTGTCGTTTTAGAAAAGAAGAAGTCATTATCACTCATAATTTGTTGTCAAATCCACCATTACTGTTTCAATTAGTTGAGTGTTAATTAAGTGAGATGTTTAAGGAAAGATATAGGGTAATTAGACAAATATCCTTCTGATTAAATTATTAAATAACTTTCTCAAGGGGTGTGCAAAAATTGAGATAGATAATAGGGAGCGGAGGTAGTATTCGTTTGTCAGTTGCTCACCTCAGTTTGATGTTTCTGTTTGCATATACATTTTTGTCACTTATCTGTTTTATGGATGATCTGCAGACAACACTAATCGAGCCAACATCGGGCAATATGGGAATAAGCATGGCGTTTATGGCGGCCATGAAGGGCTACAAAATGGTTTTGACAATGCCCTCCTACACAAGCATGGAGAGGAGGGTGGTTATGAGAGCATTTGGAGCTGATTTAATCGTAACTGATCCAACTAAAGGAATGGGAGGAACAGTTAAGAAGGCCTATGACCTTTTGGAATCTACACCTAATGCTTTTATGCTTCAACAATTCTCCAATCCTGCTAATACTCAAGTAACTTCCCATCTTCCGTTTGCTCTTTTTCCCTTCTGTTACGTACTAATAGAAATCTCTTTTATCCCTTTACTGTACAAAATATTCTAGTTTTACTATCTGTCATATTTTACGATTATTCATACATTCTCATTAGGGAATTATCTCGTATTTATTCTTGACCTTAACGGAGCTCCAGTGGGATTCCACGTGTCAAAATATTCACTAGCAGAAAATTGCTAGTTTCTGATGGAATCCATCAGAACTCGGCTCGTCGCTAATGATTCCAACAGATTTCCTGTTGGAAATCCCTTACCGATGAGCCGAATTTCGACGGGACGTCCATCCAAAATTAGCATTTTCTAGTACCGATTTCGGGAAAAAGGTTCACATTTATTCCCTCTATTTTTAACTATGGTTTAAAACTGAGCACTGATTACACTTCAGTTGGAGTCCACGCTGGAGCCCGTTCAAAGTCAAGGACAAGTACGAGGCGATTTACTGACGATAAGGTTATGAATGACCTGAAAGTACAATGGAGATTAGAATTAAGATATTTCGTAGATTAGAAGGTCCTTTTAATCTTTTCGGTTCTACTAAACTAAAACTTCTTCAACATTGACATTGGACACAGGCTCATTTTGAGACTACTGGGCCTGAAATTTGGGAAGACACTCAAGGTAATGTTGACATCTTTGTCATGGGAATAGGAAGTGGAGGCACTGTCTCTGGTGTTGGACAGTATCTGAAATCCAAGAATCCTAATGTCAAGGTAAATTTATATAGTTATTTATTTGTGATTGCAAGCTTAATTAATGTGTAACAATATAACATCATCAATCTTGTTCTCCTGTCTTGCTAGATATATGGAGTTGAGCCAACTGAAAGCAATGTATTGAATGGTGGAAAACCAGGTAATTAACTTGACATTTCAGAAACAAAATCTGTTTTTTTTTTTTTTTTAATTTGTTGTGGCATGTGTAGAATTTGTTTTACATAGATTTCTAAATCTTCAGATGACCTTGTATACAGGTCCTCATCAAATAACTGGTAATGGGGTTGGATTCAAGCCAGATATCCTTGACATGGATGTAATGGAAGAAGTTCTTATGGTATGCTGAGCTCTTAATTTCATTTCTTGCATAGCAGAAGAATTATATAATTGCAGAATTTTGTTTAGGCGTATGGAGTGTACTGTCTACAGGTTCAACTAAATCCAATATTTTTGATACGGAACATAGATATATGTCTGTGAAAAGTTACTAAAATTTCAACAAAGATTAAATTCTGAACCCATAATTTGAAGTAACAATGAATCAAGTTTAAATCTTGGTTCATCCTGTGACAACAACTCGTCATTTTGATAACTTATACATGACGCATAATTGTTCTATTGCAGGTTTCAAGTGAAGAATCAGTAAACATGGCTAGGGAGTTGGCATTGAAGGAAGGGCTTATGGTAAAAAATTTAAATAGATGCATTTTCTGCTATTTCACTATCTCGTCTTCGATGAAAATTGATGGATCTTTATTTCAATATTAAATTGTCAGTATATGAATAGTTCAAGTAAATGAGCTTATACAGGGCGACATATTGGTCAGTCAAGATTCAGGTTGATTTCTTAGATGGTCACTCAACTAATAATTATTTCCTCATAAAGTCACATTTCTTATGAACATCTAAGAAATCAACTCATGAGGGTTTATATATCTGTTCCCAACTTCTTGTGATTGAGGCGTAATAGTAGTAGTCGTTGTGTTGTTGTGTCAATAGTACAACTTTGTTATGATTGCTTAAGATCATAGAATGAAACTTTTGTTGTATAGGTCGGGATATCATCAGGAGCTAATACAATAGCCGCGCTGAGACTCGCCAACAGACCAGAAAACAGGGGAAAACTCATAGTGGTATGAATAGATAAGTTGCTTTTAAATACTCTTCTCAATGTTCTCTGTCTTTTTTACTTCTCTCAATTTTCATATGTTAACTAGTTGAAGTTGTTTATTTTGGAATTTCAGACAATACATCCAAGTTTTGGAGAGAGGTACTTGTCATCTGTCCTGTATGAAGAGCTCAGGAAAGAGGCAGAAAACATGCAACCTGTTTCAGTTGATTAATGTTCTATTATTGTAATACTAGTAAACTAGTACAAGAAAAAAATATATGAACTACATGGAAACATTTTCTGAAATGATGTTTCTGCATAAAATGATAATTAGGGAGCTCATATTGGTTCTGTCAGCATGTAACTATGACAGTTATGGGTTCGGTGGCAAGTTTAGAACGCATAAATTTTAAATTCTGTCTCTGCCTTTGTACCTTGTTACTAGAGATTGAAGTTGCAAGGAAGTAATGTTTTCTGTCAAACACCAAATGGGTATTTCAGGAGCAAATCTCATTTCCTCTTCCTCTTTTTATTTTTTTTTAATAACGGTGATATCCGGGCTAAGTCGCACAATTATCTTGTCTAAGTACTTGCTACTTCCCATAGCACATGTATGGGTAACTCTACACACTTATACAAGTGAAAAGAAATCACTAGTACTACTTTTAATTACCTGCCAGGATTTGAGGCATTATCATATTGTCTATCCACATCATTCCTAATTACCTTTCTAATCTTTGAGTTTCATTGATATACTATATTCCCTCTGTTTCAATTTGTTTGAACTTATTTCTTTTTTAGTCCGTGCCAAAATGAATGACCTCTTTCCTAATTTGGAAACAAATTCACTTTATGAATGATTTACAACCACACAAATTTTCAAGGCTTATTTTGAACTACAAGTTTCAAAAGTCTTCCCTCTTTCTTAAATGTCGTGCCCAGTCATCTTAAATGTCGTGCCCAGTCAAATGGGTTCATATAAATTGAAACGGAGGGAGTATATTTTATTCTCTTTCTTATTTCAGTTTTCCTTTTTTTTTTTTTTTTTTTCTGTGGGATGGTACATTTTTGTAGAGTCAAGCCAAATTCAGTTATGAAGTACAAAACAAATACTGCAGTACAAAACAGTCTAGTTCCTCTGCATGAATTAATAAAGTGTAGTAAACAAAAAGAAAAGCCTTTAAAAACTCACCAATTTTAAAAAATTAACCTTTCACCATCACAGCGATGTCTTTCAAGTAAACAGAATCAACTTATATAAACGCATGAGTTTGAAAGGAATAGAACTATAAAACTAAAAGGCTAAAGATTACTCATCAATAGGTCCTCCATTTTGATAAAATCACCTTCTCATTTAATCAAGTGAGTTGCTTTCTCTGTGCATGCATGACACTAGGTTCAGGAAAATAGAAACTCACAGAACATATCTGAATTATGTTATGTTTTGAATCATTGGATATTCGAACTGGCTTAACAAATTTATGTCGTGTAGGATCATAGATGACAAGATGTTCAAGCTCCCTTCCTACTTGAAAGAGAATTTCGTCATTTCTCGTGCAGCCAAAAAGCACAATATTCCATAAAAATTGATCGCGAAAGATTGAATTGTAGCAATTAATTTTCATTAACCTAGTCCATACACCTTGTTCCATTATCCAAATGTTCACTTCTTTGCTATAATTGCTGCCACCACATAAACCAATACGACCCTTTAAAGAAGTCAAACGAAACGATTGATGTGCACCTATAAATCTGGTTTCGGAAGCTCCTTCAGTTCATCTCACTTCACGTTGAAGTATATAATCGTAGAAGAACTATATATTGATTGTTTAAATGTCAAATGCAAAGGCCAAAATGCACAACCGTCAACACTAATCCCCTGAATGCACTCCCGTGACCTTGCCTCATGTACTGGTGCTACTGTTTTCTTCATCCAATTATTCCTCTTTACATGATAGACAGCACAAAAAGATTTATAGATCAATATAACCTTGTAGTCATCGTCACTAGAATCATAACACAATCCACAACGGCGTGGATTGATTACTTTCAAATATGGACATACCAAGGTTTGATATTCGTTGGTACAAGGATTCCACAAAGCGTACTCGTTATAATCCATAGGTGTCTTCATTAGTATCAGCCAATCACACGAGCACAAGGCCGTAGGATTTTGGAATCTCTTTTGAGGAGACTGTTGTTTCCCTATTGCAATTTGGGGATTTTTTCCAAATCTCTAAACTCGAATGCACCATCATTCATTTGTACCAATAAGAGCTTTTTGGTACTCGACGCTTTGGATTGATCGATGTGAGTTTTCTTGAATTCTTTGTCGGATATTATAGTATTCCATAGCTTAGAAACAGATTGAAGCATAACAAAGATTTCAGTGGAAGCTTAATAATGATGGGAAATAGAATATCATAGGATTCCATGGCAGTATCTTTCTTGGAGGCAAGGAAAAAAGCTTGTATTAGGCTATGAAACCTAGAAGTAATTAATCAACCTAATATATACTTATATTAGCATATACAATGTATTGTAATTGGGTGTAGGACAATTTTCTTTTTTCGGAAAAGTACTTCTTAAAGCTATTTAAGGAAAGAAAATCTGACATATGATTATTTTTATCAAAATGAATCTTCTAACTGATGAATTTTGCTCCATTATTTGTTGCTCAAGTAACCGTCAATATAGCATTAGATGAATGTCATTTGTCCTTGTATTTTTAAAGGTTTAGGATATGTTTTAAATATTTTCTCTATGTTATTGATTAAACCTCTGTTATTTATTGGTAAGACTTGGAAGAGAAAAAAGACTAAAATCTGGCCAGTCCAGCAAGAGAGTCTATAACTTTCTTTTCTTTTAATATATACTAATCACTTGTTTAGGGATTAGGCTCTTCTCCATTTCCATTCTCTCCATTTTCTCCAAGTTCTATCTTAGATTAGGGACACATGGCATGTGTTAGAATTAATGGCTAAGATTTAATTGACTAAAACAAGTCCCTAACCATGGTTTACATAATTAATAACTTGTCCATAAATATATTAAAATATTCTCTCTCTTCCTATTTTACGTTTCCCACCTTTTTTTTCTTCCAACGCAGAATTAGACTCATTATTCAATTAGTGATATACTAATTCTGTGATATTACAAATTCACAGAATATATTCCATTATTCAATTACTAATTCACAAAATATATTACTAATTATATAGGATATCACCATTATTCAATTGGTGATATCTCTTTCGTTTTTCTTTATCTACAGGATATCACCATTATTCAATTGGTGATATCTCTTTTGTTTTTCTTTATCCAATCCCTCTTTTAATATTTTTGAATTGATAACTTACACTCTATCTTCCAATTCCTTTTTGAGTTAATCTTTTAGTTGGGAAACGTAAAATAGGAAGAGAGAGAATATTTTAATATATTTATGGATAAGTTATTAATTATGTAAACCATGATTAGGAATTTATTTTAGTCAATTAAATCTTAGCCATTAATTTAACACATGCCATGTGTTCCTAATCTAAGGTAGAACTTGGGGAAATGGAGAGAAAGAAAATGGAGAGGAGCCCAATCCCTTGTTTAGTAATCACACAACACTGTTAGCCGATTTTTAAGAATATATATGAAAGTTATAGACATAAATACAGTTATTCGATTTTTAAGAATAATGATTTCTTTTATTCTCCTTCAAGAACTGTTTTTTATTTGTTTGTAGGCATGCATTAGATTATATGTTAATACTTCATAAGATAAAATTAACATTTCATGTAACTAACTATTTGATTGTTGATTTTTGCAGGTTCTGAACAATATCTAACCACGTTGTCTTTAAACTACTAAGTCACTACCCAATTATATTCATCATTTAACAAATTTGTAATTTGTTTTCAATATTGATTTTATTACTTGAAAAATTGTCTTATGTAATACCCCTTCTGTCTCAATTTAGTAGTATTTTTCATTTTTCGAGATCCAAACTATGTAAACTTTGACCAATAATTTAGAATATATTTTTTCATCATATTGATGTGAGAAAAAAATGGAACATATAGTACTTTTCATATAATTTTGAATATCTAATTTTAATTTTGAAACATTAAGTTGATCTAATCTAATTTAACTTCAAAGATTAGTTAATTAACTTTCGGGAAACAAAATGTGCCACATAAATTGGGACGGAGAGAGTAATTTTATATGATTATTCAAAATTTATTACCAAATGAATCGGGATAGAAACTAGTACTAGTATCAATGGTAACACACTATTTTGTGGTTAGACTTAACAAAACGAAAAAAAATAATACGGAGAATAGCTATTATGAGAAGAATAAAATATATAAACAAGCTATTTGGCTAACAAGACCGACCTTAGCTCAGTTGGTAGAGCGGAAGACTGTAGTGGTACTGCTGACATCTTTAGGTCGCTGGTTCGAATCCGGCAGGTCGGATTTCATTTTTTTTTAATTTTTTCTTTCTTGTTTTTGTAGTTGCTTTGCCTTTTCATTCATTATCCGGAAAAAAACTCTAATTGCTATTTTCACTCAGTTTTTGCAAAAGATCTATGTTTTCTTTTCTTAATTCCAATTTTGGTGGAATACAACAATTAGTGCGAGTGATTTGATGTGTCTCAATATTGTGTTAAAAAACATCAGTTTGTAATTTTTTTATTTTTCAAAAAATCAATCTGTTTGTTTCCACTTGTATGATAATTTGGAAGATTGGCACACGTTAGACAACCTGCTACTTACTGTCTGTCATGCCAAAAGATTGCTCCTATTTACTTTCAATATGTTGTTTTGCATTGTTATTAAAGGCGGAAAAAGCTCAGAAGTCTATATAGAGGCTTTAAGCGCTAATAAAGAGTGAGCTTTGTAGGCCTTTGGCCATAGATTTCAAATATTTTTCATTTTATTTAGAATTTATGATGTTAGGGTCGAAGATGGATTTGTATCTGATTATACTTTTTGGTAAGGAGAGAACAACATCAACATAACCAGTATAATCACACAAGTGGAGTCTAGGGAGAGTGTTGTGTATACCCTCTATCAACATACCCAGTGTAATCTCACAAGTGGAGTCTAGGGAAAGTGGTGTGTATGCAGACCTTATCCCTACCTTGTGAAGGTAGAGAGGTTGTTTTCACAATAGACCCTCGACTTAAGCAAACATTTTATTTGGAATTTATGGAGATGGAGTTGGAAAAACAAATTTGGAGCACATTTTCAAATTTGGAATCCAACTCTAAGTTGGATTTGAACATTTTATAACAAAATACTAATTTTGAAATAACATGATTTTTTTTTAATTAAATGACCACCGTATGCGGTGTCTATATTATTAATATAATAATATGTACAAACAAAATAAAGCAAAAGACAACAAAAGGAAGTAGAAAAGTGAACGGACAGATCTAGAAACTGCACTAAAACCCAACAACTACCCAAACAATCGATGAGCTTCCAGGTGGTATCAGTCGCCGGTGAAATTCTGGCAACACTTGATCCAGCCCATTTCGCAATCAGTCTAAGCTCAAGTAATACCATTGTTGCTTTCTATTGATAGATCTTTCTTTTCCTCTCTTGCTTACCATTCTCTTATACTTTGTGAATGAGGTGCTTTTGTTTATTTCTCATGAAATCAATATTGTATCCACTCTCAATTTCTTAGTCGATGATTGTTGTTGTTGAATACCCTATTTTCGATTTGAGTTCATCAGCATAAACTGACTAATTAGGCTTCTAAATCATCTACACCTCTAGATCCTGTTTGTTTATGTAAGTAGCATGTGAATCTTTGATTGATGCCAATTATATGTCCCTCAAAACTCTCATTAGAGACTTGGCTAACAATCATAAGGAGTACGTCTCCAGATTCAAAATGGACCAAATATCACAAAGTTTACTCTCTCTAACAGTGGAGATTCTTTAGAATAATGCGTACATAGGTCTTCAATTCATACCACTCTCTGGATGCCACTTTTGAGTATGCTATCTTATATGTTTCTCTAGTATTCATATTTCTTCAACACAATGAGCCAAGCTAATACCACACATTTGAAGAAATGCCAATACCTGAGTCATAGTTATAGTCTTGCACTCCCTAGATGCCCCAACTCACTCTTTGCTAATCCTTAGGTTAGGTATTAACTGTTTGTCCAAATTGAGAATTCCCCCCCCCCCCCCCCCCCTACACTAGGCAGTTCAGAATAAGAATAAAACTTTAGAGTACCTGTAAAATCAAAAGTAATGTTAGTTAAAAAATCAGCCAAGGTGTTGCCTTTTCTGTACACATGTTGGATTACCACATTACAATTCTCTTTATTCCCACAACATGTGACATAATACACCAAGGAGTCACCCATAACCCTTCCACAACATTTTTAAGCAATAAAGAGTCTGTTTCCACAATTAAAGGAAGTAATTCATTGTCAATGCAGTACTTCATCCCTTCCAATATTGCCCTTGCTTCAGCTACAACATTTGTGGTTTATCTTATTTCTTCACTTCGAGCAAAAATAAGATCTCCTTGCCAATTTATAATACAAAACCCATAGGACCTAGCACTAGGGTTCCCTCTAAATGCTCCATAAATGTTACACTTAATCCACCTATCAGGAGGCAGCTTCCAGTACACTACCCCGGTTATAAACCTGTTACAAGCTGAGGCCATAGAAAAGGAACATTTTTAAGCCAGGGATATCTCATCTTTGTAAGAAAAAATAAATGATTATTTACCTCATGCACCACCTTTATAAAGCTAACCCTTTCTCCATGATTAATCTTATTCCTCCTCTTCCATAATTCCCAAGTAACCATAGCAGGAAAAGCTTGTATAATTGGCTTTAAATTTTCACCACATTTTAAGTTCCAGAAATGTCTGATTACTTGTTGTACTTGAACCAAGTTCATCCGTATACCTGCTGCCTGCATGAAAACGTGCTAGACTCTTTTTGCAAAATTGCTACTCAGGACCAAATGCTGCATTGTTTCAATGTGAGGGTAGTCACAACAATAACATCTAGAAACAATAGGAATCCTTATCTTTCTTAAATTATCATCTGTAGGTATAATGTGATTCCATAGCCTCCATATGAAAAAAGAAATCTTAAAAGGAACTCCCTTAATCCACAAATACTTATATTCTTCATGTTCTTTACCTTTATGTGTCATCATGTCCCAAGCACTATTTACAGTAAAGTTTCTTGTACTAGTTGTCATCCGCCATGGTTTATCCCATGCCCCTTGCAACTGTTTAATATGAATCTCCTCCCTAATATGCTTAACAATCTCATTTGGGAATGATTGTTGTAGTATATTGTCCTTTCATTTCCCATCTTCTATCAATTCAACAATATCCACCAAATTCTCATTAATGTAGAAATCAGCTGGAACCACATGATATAGAGCTCCCAACTTTTTCCAGTCTTCATGCCACACATTAGCAGTTCCTGCTTGATACAATCCAGAATGGCTCAAGTGCTCAATTTTATTCAAGGACTTGTACTAGAAGCGGAGACAAGGACTTTCAAGCTTTAGAAGTCATGTTCATGGAGAATGAAGCTATGGAAGCACTTAAAGAGAGTCATTGGAGGGCCTTCAAGCTATGGAAGATATCATGGAGGAAGAAGTCAAAAGACCAAGAGCCCAAGGCCCAAAGCTCTCTGATACGCTCAAATTACACCTATTAATGGCGTAAAGCGGACGTTGTCAAATATAGTAACCCAAACAAGGTTGGGGTCGAATCCCACAGGGAATATGGAGAGAAAAAGGGTACTAATTGTATGCGATACTAGTCTTTAAAGGCTTTAATCCTATTCCGAATATTTTAAAAAGGAGATTTGGTTTGTATTTGCTATTTTGAACTGTTTGAAATTTGTTTGGATTTGGAGAACCAAAGTTGTGTCCCCGCAATGAGTAGACGCTATGCTATGGGTATCAATATGATATATTTCTAATGGGTCGCGGTTATCTATGCACTTAATCTCTAACACACTTTCTAATATTTTCCAATAGTTAGAAAGTATTTATTTTCATGATTTTCCCAAATGCAGAAAAGTTATAAATAAGGTTGATTAAATATGCCAAGTAGAACTCATCTTATTCCTAAGCGAGTTCATTAAACGAGGGTTAGCGCCCCGAGTCCTTGTTATATTATTTCAAATCACACCCTAATTCATCTTTCCAAATAAACTAGGGTTTGTGCATGAACAAGTGTTTGCAACCACTTATAGAACAATGAATATGAGAAATAATAAAATACATCACAACCCATTATATATATATATATATATATATATATATATATACAATTTTAGATACCCATTACATAGCACCCATCATTTGGGTCCACAACTTTGATTAAAGAGACTACTCACACATTATGGTCTCAAAAGTAGTAAGCAATAAATGAGACATAAAGCTTACAAATGCAATAAAGATGATGGAATATAGAATCTTGTGTCTTCACTAGGCTCCAAAAGGGGAGTATTCAATGCTCACCCACCAATGGGACTTTTTAGTTGAGTATAATAAAGTCTGGATGCATAAAATGACCTGAAATGTTCTTTAAATAGGCTCCAAAAACGCATAGCAAAAAATGACAAAATTGCCCCCGATAGCAAGATCGACGGACCGTCGATCGTTCGACGATCCATCGACTTCTTCGTCTTTTGTAACTTCAGCACTGTGTACCGTTCGACGGTACCGTCGACCAGTTCGACGTTCCGTCGAGTATTCCGTCTTTTTCTCCTCTGTTGAGAGATCCTGCTTGATGACACAAACGACGAACCGTCGATCAGTTCGACGCTTCGTCGATGCCTCCATCCTTTGTCGTCTTCAACTTTGTCATTACTAGAAAATCAGGCTTTTCGACGATTCAAAGGACGGTTTGTCGACTGATCGACGGACCGTCGATTCTCATTTCTGGCCAATTTTTCTGTTGTTCTTTGCTTTTTGCTTTTGGGCCATTATTTTCCTAAAACAAAACATATTAAAGAGAACCAGACTTACTTGAAAACAACCAAAATTCATAGTAAAAAGGCGTCGAATGTGCCACAAATCTGCGGCACATCACTCTCCTAAAGTGGCTACAATTGCAAGCTGGGTGGTTAAAGGCCGAAAGGTGGCTATTTATGTAAAATGATTAATTTTCGAAAAAAATCCATCATCCAAGAAGACCAAACAAGGCCCTTACTTCATTAAGGGTATTTTTGTAATAAGCTAGTTTAGTCTTCTTTAGCCTAGTAGTATAAATACTAGACTTAGTCATTTCATTTACTTAGATTATGTTGAATTGAGATGACTAAATTGAGTGATAGTTTGTTTGGTAGAATTAATGCTAATATAATGTTTAGTGATAGTTAATCATGGTCGATTTCAGTGTTGGCTATGAAACCCTTTTCCATTGTTTTTCAATAGAGTTGTTCATTTGGATTACTCTTGATTGATTATCAAATAGTATAGATTCGTTAGTAGGAATCGATTAGGAGGGTTTAGGTTTTATAGACCTAAGTTTGACTATAATTCCTTTACTAATTCGGTCTTACTCTATCTTTCTATTTCTCATCCCAATTTCTTCACTTTTTAGTTTCAGCGTATTTGTTGTTGAATCCGTGTCTTCCACAAGCCGGATCATATCATTGCTTTTATTTGCCACCAAATTTCATGTTCCACTTCTTCTCTAACTGCAAGCATCTTCTTCCAGACCTGTGTCCCTTCTTTCCACTGTACCAAATTAGGCATCTCTTTAATTAGCCCACAGAGAATTTGTAGTTCTGAATCTCCACCAAAGCTTAGCAAATAAAGCATTGGACACATCAAATAATGATTTAAACCCCAAATCTCCTTCTTGAATTGGAAGACATACTGGCTTCCAGGTTATCCAATGTCTACTCCTTCCTTCAGATTTGTTACTCCAAAAGTATCTAGCAAAACTCTTATGGAGCTCATTTAACACACATTTAGGGGGTGCTAGGACTGAAAGTAAGTGAACTAGCATGGTATGTAGTTGTTACACCTCGGAAAATTTTCCGTTCATGCACAGTGAATTGACTGACGAAGGGCATGATGAATATGATGTTTTGATAAGTAAGAAATGGTATTTAATGATTCTAAATGAGATTTCAAAGACATTGGAGGTAGGAGACGAAAGTTGTTAAGGAAAGCAAGGTATATGTTGTGTATCGGGCCAGAATTACGAGCGTAGAATTAATGGTGTCTTAATGGCAATTTGGAGAAGAGTTATAATTTCTCTTATATTGGTAATGAAGTGTTAAGTAAGTTTCAAGAAGGACCCATAAGCCAAATATGGGCATAAGCCATCCAAAAGGGCGAGTTAAGGAAAACGTTTTCGGATGATCTGGTTTGGAGGGGCCAAAACGTTATTATAAAGTTGGAATTTGGGAAAAACACCACAGGATTAAAGTTGTAGATAATTGAAAGAGATTTCTAACCATAAGTCGTGGGCCCCCACAGCATATCGGGATCAAAAGTTATGGCCATTCTACGACAGACTGTTACGGGCACCATCCGCGACACCATCCGCGAATCGCGGATGACCTGCGACTCGCGGACACGACCCGCGACAACGCCGTTTCATCGCAGATTGTGCCAGTGAGGTTCGGTCATCTGGCAAGCTCCGCGACACCACCTGCGACTTGCAGATCATGCTCGCGACTCGCGAAGCGTGTCGCATGTTGTGTCAGTCCAGAATCTTCTGGACAATTATATATAGACCCAACTTCGTTTTTAACCCATGTTTTCACCATTTTTGGTCCGAAAACCCTCTAGAACCCTCCCTAAACTTCCATCCACAAGAAAAATCAAAGGGAACCAAGATTAACAACATCAAATTCATGAACCCAAGTGTGTGAAACTCAAGTAGGATTCATCTTCTTCAAGAAAATCCTAAGGAAGGTGAAGAAGGGTTTTGGTGATAAAGGGAGGATTCAACTCTAAGCTTGTTCCACCATCATCTAAGGTATGTTTCATAGTTTTATTGTGCTATTTAAGGTATTGTAAAGCTAAGGTGCTTGTATTGTAGAAAAGCATGGGAAGTGGGTCTTGAATGGATGAGATTACATGAAAATCATGAAAATGGATATGTTGAGATTACAAACACGTTATAAATGCTATTTAGACCACGAAATAAGAATTAGATATGCGAAAACGCGATGATGAACCATAAACCATAAATGTGAGTTAATTGGAAGAAAATGGTGGATTTTGCTAAATGTACATAAATGACGATTGTGGATTGTGATATTGTGAGTAGTATTGTGAGTGTTGGGAGTTGAAATATGACATGGGAAAAGTAGTAGAAACGAAGGAAATGCTGCCCAATTTTCCCTAAAAATAGTAGTCCGTTCTTATAATTGCTTAGCTAACGACGACATGAATTCTCTTGAAGGTATACATGAGTGCATCAAAGGAGAACAAGCAAGCGATAGAATAGTTAAACGTAAAAGGTATGTGAGGCTAGTCCGTTCTTTCTATGGCATGAATCCGATGGTATGATTCTCCTTTCTTTACATGAATTCTTTATATATACCCCAGAAAGTCAAGAGTCTATGATCATGAATAGCTATATGAGATAAGAGATATGCTATGAGTACAACGATGATAAGCTTGAGTCTAAAGATTCTAGAGTTCATGCTATGACGTTCCTATAACGCTAGTGATGTCGTATGTTGTATACACTCACCTCATACATTGTTCCCTCCGAGGTGAGGCAGAATACCACTAAGTTAAAAATGTCTTGTATTGTATACACTCACCTTATACACTACTTCCTTCATGGTGAGGCAGGATACGTATAGATGTCCATAATGAAGTCGGGGGATCATGACCCTATGTCACTCCGACAAAGTATAGTTGTCCTTGAGCTCTTATGCATGTATTATGATGAGCATATTATGATATGTATATGTACATAGGGGATATGGGGAAAGGTGAGGCGCTATAGACGCATAGCCACCTGATCAGCTGGCATATCATGATTTCATCCCGGACGCGGGATATATGGGTGATGGATCGGGCCGTACGTTCCTCGGCACTACCATACTATATTATTTATGGATCGAGCCGTACGTTCCACGGCAATATATTTATATATGATGATATATGGATCGGGCCGTTCGTTCCGCGGCAATATATTTATATAATGATGATGTATGGACCGGGCTGCACGTTCCGCAACAATATATGCTAAAATGATGGATATGAAGTAAGTCAGCATGTGCTATTTCTTTTATAAGTGACAATCATATACAGTTGCTCCTTATTGATGCTTCCTTTATCTCATTGACGTATTTTCATTGTTATGCCTTACATACTCAGTATAATAATCGTACTGACGTCCGTTTCCTTGGACGCTGTGTTCATGCCCACAGGTAGATAGAGAGACGGCGCAGACTTATAGGAGCTATCAGCAGATTTACAGGAGCACTCCACTATTTTGGAGGTGCTAGTCGAGCTATGCTTTTGTGTATATATGTATATGTCTAGTACTCCAGTAGAGGCTCGTAGATACGCAGTGTGGGTTAGATGGTCTCACGAGATGCTATTTAGTATAAATGTTATTTTGATAGCCAAGAGGCATATATATAAGTATTTATGTTTTATATGAAATATGATTTTCCCTACGATTTGAGTATAAAAGTAATAAAAGAGCATGAAATGAGTATGATGAGACATAGAACGAGTGGTGCTCGGTGGTTAGCCCCGGGTACCCGTCGCGGCCCCTAGCTGGGTCGTGACAAAAGTGGTATCAGAGCGGTTCAGTCCTAGGAAGTGTCTACGAGCCGTGTCTAGTAGAGTCTTGTTTATGGTGTGTTGCGCGCCACATCTATAAACAGGAGGCTACAAGGCATTTAGGATGGTTACTCTTCTTTCATCTCTAAGATCGTGCGATAGAGTTAAGCCGTAGGAAATGAGATTCCTTATGCTAACCCCTGATTGCAGTAGAAGAATGGTAATGATAGAAGAAAGTGATTGATAACAATGAAAGCTACAGAGGTAAGCCCCTTCATGGAGGCTACATTATCGAAATATGTAATACTATGATGATGAATTGATTGTCAGAAAGTAAGTCAATGTTCATATGATAGAGAAATTGATTAAATGCGGCTCTCTATGATAAGTTCAGCTATAAGTTGGGAATACAGCAAATTGAATGAATCAGAATAAAGGTAATCGATGGTACGAAAGATATGTGTCGAATAAAATAAGAATATTGAGATATGATGGAAATATAAAGCTGAAGGATGAAAAATGGAAATTAAATGGGAAGAGGTAACAGGGCAGATCGCTACAGGATCAGGTACATCTCGAAGTGTGAGATATGAGGTACGTTATGACATCTTTGTGCTTTTACTTGAAAATGGGAGCCCTGTGTGGCTGAGACATGTCGTGTATTTATGTATATATATTGGCCCTGTGAGGCATTGTTGGTATTTGCTGCGTGCAGGTTTGGGATAGTAAGAAATATAGAAGAAACTCTGCCGAAATTTTCCTAAAATCCAAAAGAGATAAGAAATAAACTTGTAATATGTCCTAACAAGAAAAGATGATGTGCAAAAGAGTAATGGCAGAATGCGATTAAGCTAGAAGTATCGTTAATGACTACAAGAGTAGAGTTAGATACTATGAAATTGATAGTAATGGCAGTTATAAGAGCGACATTGATACGGTAAAGAGAAATACTAGAGTGAATAAAGGAGATTATTAGCACTAAAACATGACATGGATGAGAAAGTGTAACTCTAATAGAGTGCGATATTGGAGTAGCGACTGGATACATAAGCACGAGTAAAATATGATAAGTTTATTAGCAAAATAAAGTAGCAGCATCACAGAGATAGAGATACGAATATGAGGGGTTATAATGAATGTGAATACATTGGTGAGATAACTTATGTGGTAAGTAAAGTATAGGGAGGAAATGACTAAAGACGTGACATGTTCTATATGAATAAAGAGTGAATGCAAGTGTGAAACCAACAAGCGAGCCCTGGAGCAGTAGATGAGAAAGCTTATAAGACCTTGTTAAAGGAAAGTCCAGCATAGAGGTTCTTCAATGACAAGAGATGATAGAAAGCAATGACAAAAAGGGAAGCCAACTTGAAAAAGAAATTAGAGAAAAATGATATGGCAAAGTCGTAGTAGTTTGTGATTGGTATAATCAAGAGTAAACGAGCATGGGACATAAGGGATATATGAATTAAATATTTGAAGGTGAGATAACGGATTTGAGAATGGTACAAGTAAAATCCTAAAGGGGGGAAGCGAGTAAAGGTAATATAAGTGTAGAGATTGAAATGATGGATTCTAAGATGTGACAGATATAGACTCTAAAACAAAGAGTGAGAGTTGTGCATAAATAAGCCTAATGATGGGTAAATGAGTACGATTATGAATACATATACGGATGTGGATACTTGTACATGTATAGAAATGTATGTACACGAATCACGTAAGGACGATTATGCGACTTGCAAGTGCTTATGCGTCGCCGATGAAACCAAGTGAGTACTCGGAAAGAGGAATAAGAGGTAAGAAAGAATAGTGTGATCATGATACTCCGAGTCAGTTAAAGAAAAAAAATATATGGCGAAAATTCGTAGAATCCCGAATAGTTTAACATTCGAGGACGAATGTTCCCAAGGGGGGAAGAATGTTACACCTCGGAAAATTTTCCGTTCATGCACAGTGAATTGACTGACGAAGGGCATGATGAATATGATGTTTTGATAAGTAAGAAATGGTATTTAATGATTCTAAATGAGATTTCAAAGACATTGGAGGTAGGAGACGAAAGTTGTTAAAGGAAAGCAAGGTATATGTTGTGTATCGGGCCAGAATTACGAGCGTCGAATTAATGGTGTCTTAATGGCAATTTGGAGAAGAGTTATAATTTCTCTTATATTGGTAATGAAGTGTTAAGTAAGTTTCAAGAAGGACCCATAAGCCAAATATGGGCATAAGCCATCCAAAAGGGCGAGTTAAGGAAAACGTTTTCGGATGATCTGGTTTGGAGGGGCCAAACCGTTATTATAAAGTTGGAATTTTGGAAAACCACCACAGGATTAAAGTTGTAGATAATTGCAAGAGATTTCTAACCATAGGTCGTGGGCCCCCACAGCATATCGGGATCAAAAGTTATGGCTATTCTACGACAGACTGTTACGGGCACCATCCGCGACACCATCCGCGAATCGCGGATGACCTGCGACTCGCGGACACGACCCGCGACAACGCCGTTTCATCGCAGATTGTGCCAGTGAGGTTCGGTCATCTGGCAAGCTCCGCGACACCACCTGCGACTCGCGGATCATGCTCGCGACTTGCGAAGCGTGTCGCATGTTGTGTCAGTCCAGAATCTTCTGGACAATTATATATAGACCCAACTTCGTTTTTAACCCATTTTTTCACCATTTTTGGTCCGAAAACCCTCTAGAACCCTCCCTAAACTTCCATCCACAAGAAAAATCAAAGGGAACCAAGATTAACAACATCAAATTCATGAACCCAAGTGTGTGAAACTCAAGTAGGATTCATCTTCTTCAAGAAAATCCTAAGGAAGGTGAAGAAGGGTTTTGGTGATAAAGGGAGGATTCAACTCTAAGCTTGTTCCACCATCATCTAAGGTATGTTTCATAGTTTTATTGTGCTATTTAAGGTATTGTAAAGCTAAGGTGCTTGTATTGTAGAAAAGCATGGGAAGTGGGTCTTGAATGGATGAGATTACATGAAAATCATGAAAATGGATATGTTGAGATTACAAACACGTTATAAATGCTATTTAGACCACGAAATAAGAATTAGATATGCGAAAACGCGATGATGAACCATAAACCATAAATGTGAGTTAATTGGAAAAAAATGGTGGATTTTGCTAAATGTACATAAATGACGATTGTGGATTGTGATATTGTGAGTAGTATTGTGAGTGTTGGGAGTTGAAATATGACATGGGAAAAGTAGTAGAAACGAAGGAAATGCTGCCCAATTTTCCCTAAAAATAGTAGTCCGTTCTTATAATTGCTTAGCTAACGACGGCATGAATTCTCTTGAAGGTATACATGAGTGCATCAAAGGAGAACAAGCAAGCGATAGAATAGTTAAACATAAAAGGTATGTGAGGCTAGTCCGTTCTTTCTATGGCATGAATCCGATGGTATGATTCTCCTTTCTTTACATGAATTCTTTATATATACCCCAGAAAGTCAAGAGTCTATGATCATGAATAGCTATATGAGATAAGAGATATGCTATGAGTACAACGATGATAAGCTTGAGTCTAAAGATTCTAGAGTTCATGCTATGACGTTCCTATAACGCTAGTGATGTCGTATGTTGTATACACTCACCTCATACATTGTTCCCTCCGAGGTGAGGCAGAATACCACTAAGTTAAAAATGTCTTGTATTGTATACACTCACCTTATACACTACTTCCTTCATGGTGAGGCAGGATACGTATAGATGTCCATAATGAAGTCGGGGGATCATGACCCTATGTCACTCCGACAAAGTATAGTTGTCCTTGAGCTCTTATGCATGTATTATGATGAGCATATTATGATATGTATATGTACATAGGGGATATGGGGAAAGGTGAGGCGCTATAGACGCATAGCCACCTGATCAGCTGGCATATCATGATTTCATCCCGGACGCGGGATATATGGGTGATGGATCGGGCCGTACGTTCCTCGGCACTACCATACTATATTATTTATGGATCGGGCCGTACGTTCCACGGCAATATATTTATATATGATGATATATGGATCGGGCCGTTCGTTCCGCGACAATATATTTATATAATGATGATGTATGGACCGGGCTGCACGTTCCGCAGCAATATATGCTAAAATGATGGATATGAAGTAAGTCAGCATGTGCTATTTCTTTTATAAGTGACAGTCATATACAGTTGCTCCTTATTGATGCTTCCTTTATCTCATTGACGTATTTTCATTGTTATGCCTTACATACTCAGTACAATAATCGTACTGACGTCCGTTTTCCTTGGACGCTGTGTTCATGCCCACAGGTAGACAGAGAGACGGCGCAGACCTATAGGAGCTATCAGCAGATTTACAGGAGCACTCCACTATTTTGGAGGTGCTAGTCGAGCTATGCTTTTGTGTATATATGTATATGTCTAGTACTCCAGTAGAGGCTCGTAGATACGCAGTGTGGGTTAGATGGTCTCACGAGATGCTATTTAGTATAAATGTTATTTTGATAGCCAAGAGGCATATATATAAGTATTTATGTTTTATATGAAATATGATTTTCCCTACGATTTGAGTATAAAAGTAATAAAAGAGCATGAAATGAGTATGATGAGACATAGAACGAGTGGTGCTCGGTGGTTAGCCCCGGGTACCCGTCGCGCCCCCTAGCTGGGTCGTGACAGTAGTACACTTTTTATCAGTAGTGCCTTTCCTCCAAAAGAAAGAAGTTTACCTTTCCATGAATGCAATCTTCCTTTAACCTTCTTGATCAAGTCTGAATAGTACTCTTTTCATTTTCCTAGCATGAAAAACAGGACAACCAATATATATGAAAGGGAAATGACCCCTTGTAAAACCAGTAATATCTCCCACTGATTGAATGATATCATTGCCCACTTTAGCATACATGTAATATGAACTCTTATCTTTATTAATGAGCTGGCCTGATGTTTTCTCATAATATCTCAAAACTGTCATAATTCTCTGAAGTGAATCTGAGTGAGCTAATGCAAAGATGATTGTGTCATCAGCATATGCCAAATAGTTAAGAGGATTAGACCATTTTGGCATGCCATACCCAGTGAACTCCTTATCATCAAATAAGGAATTCAGAGCTCTAGATAGTACCTCAGCTGCAAGAAGGAATAAAGTAGGAGACAAAGGATGACCCTGCTTAACCCCTCTAGAGGACTTAAGGAAGCCAGTAGCTTGCCCATTCAGTAATATAGAATACCAATTATTAGAAATCAACTCCCAAATAAGATTAATGAAATGTTCTGCAAAACTCAATTTCCTTAAAACATGCAGGAGTTATTTCTAAGAAACTCTCATAGGCCTTTGTCATATCCAGCTTTATCACCACATTAGCAGGTTTCCCCTTAATTCTTATATCAGAAACAATCTCTTGAGTAAGAAAAATGTTCTAAAAAATGCTTCTGCCTTTCAAAAAATCAGATTGATTTGAAGAAATCAAAGCTGGTATCAATTTTTCCCTTCTTCCAAGAACCACCCTAGATATCACCTTATAAATGAAATTGGATAGGCTGATTGTCCTCATATCAGAGAATGAATGAACAGGATGGTTTTTGGGAATAAGCACAAGATCAGTATGAATGACGGATTTTGGAAGTTCAATTCCATCAAAGAAAGATAATATCACTGCATGCTCACATCATTACCAATAATGTCCTAGCACTGTTGATAAAACAAACCTGTAAAACCATCAGGCCCACTAGCACTATCCCCATTAAGAGCAAAGACAGCCTATTTGACTTCCTCATGAGACGGATAGGAACATAGCTCCATGTTTTGTTCATGAGAAATCAAAGATGGAACATGCTTGAGCATATCAAAATCTGTGTGCTCATCCTTCGGAGTGAATTGATTTTGAAAAAATCGGTCAGCTTCCTCTGAAATTTGCTCCATATTAATATATTTTTATCATTAGAGAAACTTCTTATTGCTAATTTCAGAAAAGAAAATTAAAACATCAATTAGCAAATAAAGCTTTGGCTTTAGATCCCCAAGTTTTTTGAAAAAATTACATAATACCATATCAAATCTTTTGTTTTTATATTTTCTTTTTTCATATTAATATATTTTTATCATTAGAGAAACTTCTTATTGCTATTTTCATAAGAAGAAAAAAAAATATCAATTTGTATTTGATTTGTTTGTTTCGGTTTGTATGATAATAGTATAGTTTGTAGGATTGGCAAATGTTAGATAAACTGCTCACGGCTGGTTTAAGGCCAAAGCAGACAAAACTTTAACTTTAGGCCCCCAAATTATTGGTATTTAGTTTTAGGGAAAATTACATAATTGTTTATCAAAGATAAAGTATTTACCCGAGCATGTCCACTTATTTTTTTGTCCACCAAACTAATTGTTTGTCTGCCCATTCTTCATTAACCCCGGTTTTCAGCGCAAAAAACGTGAATCAAAATAAAACTGAACAACATGAGATCAAACCAGAATCCTACTAAAACATGATATTAGCTCATAATTCAAAAACGAGATTTGTGGATTAAAGAACAAAACCAAAACAATTCAACAAATCGAGTTCAAAACCTAAAGGCAGTCTTAACAGAATGATGGAACACGAATAAGAGACCAAAAACTTCTATACTTTCTTTTTCATTTGGGTAATTCCCTTAAAGGATATCAAAAATCTATGAAATTGGGGCATAATATGCAATTATTGTAGAATAAAACTTGGTACAAAACAGGAGTTCCATTATTTTAAGAAATTTGTGGGTGTTTCGATTGATTGAGGGTATGTGATTAGTTGATTCTTTATTGAGTGAAATCATATATAGGTGGATCTCTTTTCTATTGATCCATCATTTTTTACAAGTAATTGCAGATTTTAATTGGTTGGACAAAATAATTATATAGTGTAACACGAAACTTAGATTAATTTTGGGACAAAATACTCTTCTTGGATAGTTTTAAAAGTTCGGTGTAAAACTTGATGCTATCATAAATATGTGACAGATTTCATTTGCAAGGTCATGACATTTTTAGGAAATTTTGTTTTAAAAAGGAGCAATAAACTATGGCAATTATGGTTGTTTATATGTATATCAAAAATAATAAATTAGTAGCAATTGAGGTATACTCTTGCATTATACTATGACACTCACATTGTATATATCTTAACTAGTTGATTTTTTCTCCCTAGTTCTCTATGATACTCACATTATATGTATAATATACTGACATAATATCTTAGAGGTCTGGTTCATTCCTTAGAATGATCACCCAGCCATCTATGATGTCGACTGATATATATCATATACTGATAGGATATCATAGAGGGCATATTCATTTCTTCCAAAAGGAGCACTGCTCAGTCTTCTATGATACGTACATGGTACATAGTATATAATGACAGGGAATCATACAGGACCGGTTCATTTCTTCAAAATAGAGCTCAGTCCTTTATGATAGCAACCTGATTTAGATAATATAATTAAAGGTAGTATTATAGAGGGCAGATTCATTTTTAAAAATATTACTGCTCACTCCTATATGATACTCACATGGTATATATCATATACTAACAAATGACTTATTTATTCCTAAAAAAAAGCTCAGTCCTATATGATGCCAACCTGATTTACATTATATACTGACACAGTATCATAGTAGCTGGTTCATTCCTTAAAAAAAACTTTTCAATCCTATATGATACTCATATATTATATACTATCATATACTGACATGGTATCATAAAGGACAGATTCATTCTTTTAAATGGAAAAAAATTATAAAAATAGATTTAAGCTTATTTGATATTTTGATGATTATTTATATCACTTTTAGCAAATTTTACTTGTGAAAATATACAAAAACAAAATAGAATCATATTTTAGAAATAAATTTTGTTTTCATTTGCAAACGAAAAAGAAAATTTATAAAATATATTTTCTACTAGTTTAGGTTTTAATAAATAAGCTAGTGACTTTGTCATTTTTCTTATCACCTCTTGTTATAGTCTAATTATTTTATTTTTCTCTATTTTTATTAATCTAAAAATAGTTAGCTACTATTTATCGATGTATTTTATTTTTATCTTTGAAAAGAATAATAAAAAATAATAAGAAAAGAAAAAAGATAAAAATACAGAAAATGGCAAAAAAAAGGTAGAATTGGCGCAGAGGCCATTAAAGCCCCCACGTCACCAAAAAGAAAAACAATAAGACAAGGAAAAAGCCAAAATAGGAAAAAAGATGAAAAGAGAAAAGAAGAATTGGAACAAAGGCAAAGAATCCCACGTGCAGCTAAAGGAAAAGGAAGCAATGAGCTGACTAATGAAAATAACGAATAACGGGTTGTTAGACCATATATGGACAAAATCCTTTTTTTGTTTTGCGTGGATTGTCCTTCATTTGGGGTGGTCTTTAATTTTTCTCCTTTAAATTGGTGGTCTTTAATTTTTCTTCTTCAAATTGGTGGTCTTTAAGTTTTATCCCTTAAATTAGTGATCTTTAACTTTTGCCTTTGCAAATTTTGCTTTAAGGCATAATTTTACAAATCTGTCAATGCAGACAGAATTTGAGCTTTAAAACAAAAGTTACTTCGACAGAATTCTGTCTTTGCCTTAAGACAGAATTTGCAAAGGCAGAGGCCAAAAATTAAAGACCACCAATTTGAGGGGCAAAAATTAAAGCCAACCCCCGCGAAGAGCAATCCTGCAAATTGCCCAACAAAATCAGCTTTGTGGCAGTTTGTATACCTCTATTGATGCTTTATGGAAACATATCAGTTATCTTAAGGAAGGTTAAATACTGCCAATAAGAAGGAAAAAATACATTTGACACTCATGTCACAACCAACGGTTAGCCCCCAAATGTTGTCAGTAAGCTCCTAGCAACGATCAAAGTAAAGCCTGACCCGCTCTCTATGTCACTGCAATTTAAGTAAAAATGCATATATTAAATATTATGGAATAGTTAATACAACGACAAGTAACTAGTGTACTTTAGAATATATAATGATTTATCTGATAACTAGTTAAGTTTTGTGAGAATTAAAATGTACTTGTGATCGGCCTGTGATGCTAGAACACCAATGCTTTCTACCTCTGATTCCACATAGTGGCAAATTTAGTATTTAAAGTTCATATGTATTATTATATCATTCTTATAACTCATTTAGACAAATCGTGTTAGCGGAAACGTAAAAGAAAGAACACAAGATTTAACGTGGTTCAGATCAAAATGATCCTACATCTACCAAGAATAGTTGCCTTTATATTATTAGCAAAGAAAGGGGAGAGATCCCAATTACATCTAAGAGAATTGCTCTCTCAACTCTCTACTCACTACAAAGGATTTATGAATTTTTTTGGGATGCTAAACAAAGAAGATTTGCCTCTGATTTTATAGGCATAAAATGACTTGGGCTCCAAGTGTGCTACATGAGCTCTTCAATTCTCCTCCACATCTTAGCATTCTTTGGCTCCAAGCAATGCATCCTTTGGCTCCAAGTAATTGAGCATTCTTTGGCTCCAAGTAATAGAAAATCATCCAACACATGAGTTTTTCTATCACATAACAAAAAACCAACTCTTTCAATCTCCACCTTGATTTGCGTTCCGAGCATGCATATGAACAACTCTGGCCAAAACTTCTAAGCTTATTGGGAAACCCCGTTGTAAGAAACAAGAAGGATCAAACCATTGTTGAACATACCACCTCCACCTAACAACTGTTCTCTCGGAGTTGCATCAATTGATGCGTATTCCCGCTAATTCCTTACAGTGTGCAAACTTAGCGAGCGGGACTATCTTGGTCAACATGTCTGCAGCGTTATCATCTGTGATAACCTTCACGACCTTGATAGTTCCCTCTTCAACTACATCTCGAATAAAATGAAATCTGACATCAATGTGCTTAGTGCGTTTATGAAATCTCTGATTTTTAATCAGATAAATAGTACTCTGAATATCACATCTAAGGGTTGATTCTTGCTGAACCAAACTCAATTCCGCCACCAAACCTTTCAACCAGATAGCTTCTTTCATCGCCTCCGTTGCTGCCATGTATTCTGCTTATGTCGTAGATAAAACGATAATCGACTGCAGCGTCGATTTCCAACTAACGGCACTGCTAACAAGAGTAAAGATGTATCCAGTTGTGGACCTCCTTCTGTCAAGATCCCCTGCATAGTCAGAATTCATATAATTGAGAATTGAAATACCTCTAAAACCTTTTTGAAAGGTCAGACAAACATTAGAAGCTCCCCTGAGATATCTCAATATCCACTTGACAGCTTCCCAATGCCTCTTTCCTGGGTTGGACATGTATCTGCTTACCACACTTACAGATTGAGCAATATCTGGACGTGTGCCTATTATAACATACATAATGCTACCAACTGCGCTGGCATAAGGAACCTTTGACATATGCTCCACCTCATCTTTGGACTGAGGCATTTGTAACTCTGAAAGTTTAAAATAAGGAGCTAACGGTGTACTTACAGGCTTGCACATATGCATATTGAATCTCTCGAGAACCCTTTCAATGTACCTCTTCTGAGAAAGATGTACAACACCATCTTCTCTTGAAATCTCCATACCAAGAATTTTCTTTATAGCTCCCAAATCCTTCATGTCAAATTCCTTACTCAACAGTTCCTTCAAAGCATTTATCTCAGTAATGTTTTTAGCAGCAATAAGCATGTCATCAACATATAACAATAAATAAATCATTGAGTTACTAGACATCTTTTTGTGATACACATAGCTATCAAAAGCACTCCTTGAGAATTCATGTGTAGTCATAAATATATCAAACCTCTTGTACCACTGTCTAGGGGATTGCTTCAAACCATATAAAGATTTCTTCAGTTGGCATACATGATCTTCTTTTTCCACAGCTAGGAAACCTTCAGGCTGATCCATATAGATTGTCTCTTCTGGATCACCATGTAAGAAAGCAATTTTGACATTAAGCTGTTAAAGCTCTAAGTCAAATTGTGAAACCAATCCTAGTAGCACGCGAATTGAATTATGCTTCATGACTAGAGAGAAAATCTCATTGTAGTAAATTCCCTCCTTCTGACTGAAACCCTTTGCAACCAATCTCGCCTTAAACCTAACATCTTCCACTTCAGAAATTCCCTTTCTTTTTGTAGACCCATTTGCATCCAACTGTCCTCTTCCCCTTTTGCCTTTTCACTAAGACCCATGTCTGATTCTTGTGAAGATACTCCATCTCTTCAGTCATGGCTAACCTCCATTGTGCAACATCCTTGCAAGAAGTTGCTTCAACATACGAAGAGGCCTCTAGATCCTTAATCTCTTCTTCTGCAGCTACGAACACATATGTAATTAGGTTTGCTTGATCTACAAGGCGTTCCGGTCTTCGTATCTGCCTCTTCTCCCTTCCCTTCGCAATTGTGTATGGTTCATTGACAGCAAGTTCTTCAAGATCTACATATTTTGACTCATCATTAACCTGAGTCTCTTGATCCTTTGCCTTGGTAAGCTCCACCAGAAGCTTTACCTGCTCGTTGTTCTCGTTTCCTGAAAAATTCCACGGAAACTTTATGGGGATCAAGTATAGAGAATTCATCAAAGGTGATATCCCTACTATCTATAAATTTGAGTAAAAACAAACACCAAAGTTTGTATCCTTTTACTCCATCCATATACCCTACGAATATGGCCTTCTTAGCCCTTGGTTCAAGCTTTCTTTCATTAACATGATAATAAGCTGGACACCCAAATACTCGTAAGTATGAATAGTTAGGGGGTTCACTTGACCATACCTCATTCGGAGTCTTAAAGTCAACCGCCGATGCTGGAGATCGATTGACAATATGAGCAGCAATGTGAACTGCTTCAGCCCAAAATACTTTAGACAATTTGGCTTGTAGGAGCATACAACGAGCCTTTTCAAGAAGAGTTTTGTTCATCCTCTCGACAACTCCATTCTGCTCTGGGATGTGCCTGACAACCCTATGTCTTGAGATTCCATGAACCTTGCAGAAATCATTAAACTCTTTACTGCAAAACTCTAAGCCATTGTCTGTATGAAAATATTTGATTTTTCACTCTATTTGATTCTCAACCAAAATCTTCCACTCTCTAAATGCTTCAAAAACATCTCTTGTTGCTTTCAAAAAACGCACCCAAACCTTTCGTGAGAAATCATCAATAAAAGTGAGAAGATATCTATTTCCGCCCTTAAATGGAAGTTTAGAGGGATCCCATAAATCTGAATGGATGTAGTATAGCACCCCTCCTATCTTGTACTTGCCAGTGCTGAAGCTGACCTTCTTCTGCTTCCCTAGAATGCAGTGCTCAAAAAATTCAAGTGTGTTGATCTTCTTACCTCTCAAAAGTCTACGCTTGCTCAACATCTCCAGTCCACGTGCACTCATATGACCTAATATCATGTGCCATAATCTTTCCTTGTCATCATTAGATAAGTGCACTATAGACGCATTTGCAGAGCCAACAATGGTGCTTTATGCCAATGTGTAAAGGATATCCTCCAGCTTGCCTTTCAGCATGACTAAAGGACTTTTAGTCACCTTCATAATTCCTCCTTTGCTCATGTACTTATAGCTTTGTTCATCCAGAGTACCCAGGGAGATCAAATTCTTCTTCAAATTAGGAACATGACGGGCTTATGTAATAGTCCTCACTGCTCCATCATGGCAGCGAACCCGAACTGAGCCAATGCTAACTATTGCACAAGTTGCATTATTTCCCATTACTACGGTTCCTCCACTTTTCTCATAGCTGCTAAACCAGTCTCTTCGGAACGTCATATGCAGAGTGCAAACAAAGTCTAACACCTATTTGTTTTCATAACTTCTATTATTGCACGATTTTGTAAGTGCATAATCATTATCAGAATCATGTACCTGTTCAACTGTTGATGCACTCGCCTTTTCCTTAGACTTTGACGGGCAATCTCGTTCAAAGTGCCCCTTCTTGCTACAGCCCCAACAACCTACATTCTTCTTGTTCACACGAGACCTTGATCTGTGCTTTGACTTGCTCCTTCCCTGTTGGCTAGTCCGGCCCCTCACAAAGAGCCCACTTGCTTGATCATCTCTGTCTCATTCAAAATGACTCCGCACATTACTAGAGTTAAGTGCCTTCCGCACTTGCTCAAGGTTGATAGGCTCCTTTCTATACATCATTGAATTCTCGATATCACGATATCCTGAAGCTAATGAAAATAGCAAGGCACATGCAAGCGTCTCCCCGTCATTTTTAATGCCGCTAATCTGTAAGTCCATGACAAGTTTATTGAACGCGTCTAAATGATCTTGTAACAAAGTACCTGACCCCATCTTAAATGTGTAAAGACGCCGTTGTAACAACATCCTTGTTGTTACTGATCGGTCCTGGTAAAGCCCTTGTAGCTTGCCCCGTAACTGCATAACCGTCTCTTCGGTACTTGTACTCACTTCACAAAGTACGTTAGGTGTAAGTGACATTTGGATTACACTCAATGCATCCCCTTCAATCTTCTCCTTGTCGGAAGCCGATGTACCATCGGGATACTTTCCGTCAATAGCATGGATTGAGCCTTCCCTCCACAGTAACGCCATCATCTGGATCTTCCAGATATATAAGTTTTTGCGTCCACTGAATCTATCGATTTTAAACTTCATGGAACTTATCTTTGCTTGTTCTTCCTCCTAGGATCTTTAAAGATTCCTAATGCTCTGATACCAATTGTTATCGAAAACGTAATAGAAAGAACATTCGGATCAAAATGATCCTACGTCCCCAGAGAACAGTTGCCTTTATATTATTAACAAAGAAAGGGGAGAGATCCCAATTACATCTAAGAGAATTGCTCTCTCAACTCTCTACTCAGTACAAAGGATTTATGAATTTTTTTGGGATGCTAAACAAAGAAGAATTGCCTCTCATTTTATAGGCATAAAATGACTTGGGCTCCAAGTGTGCTACATGAGCTCTTCAATTCTCCTCCACATCTTAGCATTCTTTGGCTTCAAGTAATGCATCCTTTGGCTCTAAGTAATTGAACATTCTTTGGCTCTAAGTAATAGAAAATCATCAAACACATGAGTTTTTCTATCACATAACAAAAAACCAACTCTTTCAAATCGTGTAAACGAAACTTTCTTTAAAGAAAAAAATAAATCTATTTGGAGAAAGAAAAATTAAGAACAAAAGGAGATTACTGTATTACTTAGCGAGAGATAAAGACTTCCAATAATTTGCTAAGTTCATTTGAACAACTTGAATCAAATTCCATAGATAAAAATATGAAATTCTTAAAGTTAATAGTACTTCCGCCTGGTATGTTGGAAGTACGCGGAAGTACTAGCAACTAGTTAACGACCAAGTAAAAAATGCATATATTAGTCAAAATGTTATGGCGTAGTTACCTCAACGACAAATGTCTATAATACTCCTCTGTTATATATTTTGATTGCCTATGTATATATTGTATTCACTCTATAATAGAGATGGATGATTCTAAATTTTACTCTATTATAGAAATGGGAGTAAAGGGACGAACACTTGCTTAAACAATTGTACTAAGTGTTGCACTGAGAAAATCTTTTAATGTGTCATTACTTTTTGAATCCTCATCTTTTCCTCTAATTCACGTTGTGTCCTTAAGTCTGTTCACTGCTTGCATGTGTCCTTTCATAAAGCTGACAGCTCCTTTCATAAGTCTCGCCTTCACCTTTTGGTTTGATTTGAAATTTCTCCATTTGTCCCTGGTTTTCTTATCTCCTGTACATGTAATTTTTCATGCGTTCTTCTTATAGCCCTTCTTGTTATTTTCTTTTTTGCTTTCTTGGTGATAGGATTTTGATAAAAATCTGATAGTCCTCCTCTTGTTTTTGAGTTTTCTTGGTTGGTTTTTTACATTTATTGGGAATAGATACTTGGGTGCATCTATCGGAATGCGTATTTGTATCGTTATTGGTGTTATACCCCATTTTAAACGGGTCAAATCGGAGTACAACATATTGGTGATTCCTATTCGTTTATTTTAAGGAGTCGCCACCTAATTAATTTTAAAGGTGAATTAGGACACCTAATTATTAACTAAGGTAAAGCTAAACTAAACCTCCGTTAATGGTCCGCTTAACTAATGCGATTCTAGGTAAGGGTTCTTGATTATCCTAAAGGGAAGGGGTTAGACATCCTTTAGAATCCGTTAATTAAGGTTAACGGGTCAAACTTAGGTTGCTATAAGGAATTTTGACAAAATAATATTTTTATGTTTTTATGGGTAATATAAGAAAAAGTATTTCATCTCAAGTAATGAAGTGATTAAGTAAGTAAAAATATTTGCATTTGATAACATAATGGGTTTAATACTTAGTACTAGCCGAATTTAATGAATATAAAGACATAAGTGGACATCATAATTAAACAAAGGGATTAACTAATTAGGTCTCAAATGAGATGAATGAGGCATTATAGACAATCTTAGCTTATGCTTTTAGAAAATTATTTTTTATTTTTTAAACAAAATAAAGAATAAGTACGCTATTTTTAAATATTCTAAATTTAAATATCATAAATCGTTTTGAAATACGTTAAGTACATTATTGTTTTAAATTATGTCATAGAATAAGTACATTATCTAAATTTAACTATCTTAAATGTGTTATTTAAAATAACTACGTTATTTTTAAGATGTTCTAAATTCAAATATTATAAATTCTAAATTGTTTTAAATACATTATTTCTAAGGCAAACTCGAACTCTAACTACCCGTTATCATAAACTATTCCTATGTATTCCACTAGGATTCATCTAAGCTAAGAAAACAAAACAAAAAAGGTAAATTGTTAGTCATGCAATACAAATCAAATACACCAAAGAAAATAAAGTAGAGGGACAAATATGATCGAATGGATCTGGCCCATTTTAGGCCACTGCTGCGATCTGTTTCTGTCATTGGGCTTTGGCCCAGAATCCTTTATTTTCTACACTGCGGATGGGGTGACTCAAGAAGGATATCACGTTGGGCTTCAGCCCAACACCGAATGCGGAAGAATACGAGAGTGACACGGATAAAAAAATGGGTTGCGGGTTGAGTCTCTAAACGAGACTTCTTGTAACCACGGAAGTCTTTTACGAAGACCCCAATTTTCTCCCAAAGTGCACATGCGAAAAAACAAAGATAAAGAATTAGAAATATACGTAACCATTAAATAAGGCAAGACATATATGATGTAAAATTCAAAACAGATCAGTGGGTTATGTATATACCATGTATATTTGAGTATACTTCACGTATGCACATTCATAAGGATGCTTAGAGGGTTAATATTGGAAAGCTTTTGCCCCCGTCTTCCCGATATTGCACAAGTTCCAAGGGATTTCATGAATCCCAGGCATGGCTAACACCGGGGAGGGTTCAAGCTTAATCCATAATGACCAACTAATCTCCCCATAAATGTATTGACTAAAGTATACTCTAAATATACACACATAAACATAGTACACATGCAATGTAAGAACATAAATAATTAAACAGCCAGCAACCCAACAAATAGGTATACAGGCAGGCAACCATACAATTTAAAGGGGCAAGACTTCAGCATTTCGGCATTTGGCAAGCTTGGCAAATTCAAAAAAGAAATGCATTATCTAGGCATGATGTAGTTTGGTTCATTACATTGAGTATTTTCAAGCACAAGAACAGACAAGAGCATGATATAATAGAAGTATGGCCTAAGGCCCTAATACAAATGAATGAAGATACTTAGGGCAACTCAAGTGGACATTGTACGCCTACAATCATGGGTAAATCACCCTTACAACACTTATGACCCTCAAATAAGACCAACATAATGAGCAGAAGACCCACAGCACATACAGAAAATCACACAAATCCCTTCTGCTGGCAAAAGCAATGGAAAGAGTTCCACAGTATGGCATTTTGAGTGAAAGCAGACACAAAGTGATTTGTTTAACATTGAGCAAGTGATTTGAATAGTGATGCAGTAAATAAAGGCAAGGTAAGATCCCAGAGATTCACATTTCAAGACCATCGAATAAATCAACTAAAATACAAGGTTTTCTGATTCCAAAGCAAGATCTTTTCATGCATGGGCAACAAGGAGAGACAACAAGATTCTTTTCATGGAGAACACAGAACTAGGCTTAGGTGGGACTTGAGCATGGGAAGACAAAGCAGTCAAAGCAATGGCTGACCAAATAACACAGAGCAGAGTTCAGTTTCCAGTTTGAACCACTAGATACTTCAAGATACGAAGGTTGGGAAAGTCATCTAGAACATGTAAAAATGCAAAGGAAATAGCATATTAGGTGATCATTTAATGGTACTGGATCATGATCAATTTTAATGGAACAGGACATCATGTAAACAGGCTGACTAAAACACTTAAGTCATTTATAGGATTATTATTTCATTTGACCAAGTCATAACATTACATCCACCATAGTAATAGACTAACAGAACCAATACTTAAGCAAATAATAGGCTAAACTAGACTAACACATACTTTGCAATCAGATTCAAGACGAACCACATCCGAACTCTACTATAGGATATTCAACTAATACAGGATACATGTTCAACATCGACAAATTACACAATGCTTAAAGACATACTTAAACTAAAACAGGCTAAACTAACCACTAACCATGCTTAACATCAGAGGCTATAACATATAAGATATACAAGAATGAGTTTAAGATAATCTACAGAGCTAAATAAGCTAAATTAACCTAACATACTAAAGCATGTCTAACTACTAAACAAAATTCAGACCCAGGCATTTTTTATCTAATTATACTGGCATATAAACATACTTCAGAAACCACAAACTAAACTAACACAACAATGTGCTAAATCATACGGACAATAAACTTAACTAACACATAATAACTAAGAAACTGAAAAATACAAAATAAAAGAGAAAAGGGGAATTAACGGACCTTCTTCGGGTGCAGCGAAGTGGGTGCGGGGTCTCCGATACACACTCGAACACTACAATCTCTGAGTTTGTACGCACTCGGATTCGAACAGTAACAGAGCAAAAAGAGAATAAAAAATGTTTAGTATTTGGGATCAATATCAAGAAAAGGTGAGACTGATGAAAGATTAATATTTTCAGGGGGATTGAGGCGGCTAAAAAAACTTATCCAAATGAATTAATAAGCGATTATTTATAGGAAAACATCTAGGGTTTTCTGGAGTTCAAAAATTGGGCGGGATTTTAAGTCGAATTCTTTTCAAATCAAAACGTTAGGAGGCTTTGTTATGTCATCGATCAGAAACAAAGAAGAAGGAGACAAAACCCATTAAGGGTTTTCAGATGAAAAGCAGAAAAGAGGGGGAAGAAAACAAACTTACCCTCTCTTCAACGGTTGAATCCGAATGGGGAAGGACCGAATCATTAATTCCCTTCCCCAAAATGGCCATGCATGGCCTGTATTCATGAAAGAGCTCTGTGAACCTACTGTTTGCGTCGGGTAGAGAGAGAGAGAGAGAGGAAGGGAAAGGGAAAGAGGAGGCGCTGGTTATCTGTTTAGGGTTAGGTTTAGAAAATGAAGAGATAAAAAAGATTGGGCCGGGTCGGTTTAAGCGGATATGGGCTGATGATATTGGGCAGGTTATTAACGGGTAATGGGCTGGATTGATGAAAAAAATGGGCTGCTTATTATTTGGGTGCCAATGGGCTGGTCCGAAAAACATTTGTTGTCGATTGGGTTCGGATTTGGGCTCAAAACTTAGCTGATGAAAGAACCAATTTGGGCTTCTAAATTTAAATAAAAGACCTTATTCAATTAATTATATATCAACGTGTGCTAACTTATTATAAAATATATTTATTACTAAATAAAATTATACGATGTTGTAATAGCCGTGCGATAATATTTTGAAGTTTAACAGTAAATAAATGCTATTGTTTAATTGCATAAAATAAATGTGATGCGTGTGTGCATAAGACGGTAAATAAAATGTTAAAAGTGATCGTAAGGCAAATCATAACGATAATACCCGTAATAATAATGGTAATAGGCAATGGCTATAGTTGAATAATAACAAAAACGACGGTATTAATTTAAATTGTGGTAAAATATAAATGACTACTCTTAAGCTATCGCAAATAAATATTTGGAAGAAAGACGGGACAAAATTGGGTGTCAACAGTTGGAGGATGACCACCTACTGCAACACACATTTTAGGTATGAATACATATTTATTTAGTGTATCCAGTTATCGTTATTGAATTTTCGTGGGTATCAATTTTCACAATGATACACCAAGTGTGTTCGACGATATGCTTGAAACAAGTAAATTTATTTTAATCACTTTCTGAATGTGCATTTTTGTTGCAAATTGAGCTTTACTTCTAAATTTATATGGGTTTTTTTGATGTTATTGCACATAAGTTGACTCAATTTTGTAGAGAACATGGATGTCCAAATTAGTCAATGGATGAATCAAAAGGGGTGAAAGAGTAGAGCCAGACTCGAAGTGTGCCACCATTGACAAGATATACCATTTTGTCTCCTCCAACGTCTTTTCAGGTAAAAAACTTTTAGTTTCTCAATCTCTTTATATCTCATTTGGATGTTCATTTTCGTGCTTTTACTTTTGGTTTTATGTGTGCATGTTATTTTTATGGTAATTGAAATATCAAGTATGTTGGAATTTTCTTCATTCTTGATGTTTCTTTTGATTCCCGGGTGGGGTAATCTAATTATAGCTTTGGGATAAATTAGTTGTGTTAGATTTTCCCTAAAGCTAAAATTTTGTTTATATGCATGATGTTTCTCAGGGGAAGCAGAATCAACAGATTATTTTATCTATTGTTCAGAATAACATATACACGTACTCTTTTTTATCACTTGAGCCTTTGATACCTAGACACATTTGGTCTAAATTTTCTATCGTAGATATGAAGCATTTAAAAAACAATTACCATGAACTACCATAAGCCTTAAAACAAGTTTTTTTTTTTTTTTGTCTGAATAATGTTATTTTTCCATTTGATGTTAAAGGTGCCTCAAAAGGTTCTTGATAACTTGGTACTGATAAAGAATCCACTAGATGACATGTTGTAACCAAGAGTTCCATACAAACAGATCAAAAATCAACTTTAAATTCTCTTACTCATTCACAAAGATATAAAGTAGTATATGTCGTCAGTGTCAATCAAAGAGTCAAAAGCTTTTAATACCTAAAATACACTGAAATTCAATGGTTAATAGAAGTTTAAGTCATGATCTTTGTATTCTACTCTATTCTTTCATATTCGTTTGGAATATTCTAAGATTCAGAATGATATGTGTGTTCTATTAACATTTGGCATGCATATTGTGTTGTAACGACCCAATCGGAGGGCCATGACGGGCACCCGGAGCTAACCCACCGATCACCATAAAATATACATGCATCTCATATCCATGCCTAAGTGGGTCATAATGCTACCTCATAGATGCCGTAAGCTGTATGGGGGCACAAGCCCAAAAGATAATACACATACGTCATCGAGCTAATCCAAAGTATACTTGCCGACAAGGCTATCAAAATATACTGATACAACACAATATGGACCGATAAGGTCATAGGACATCTAACTGTGCATATTTGTCTATGATCCTCTACTGGAGTGTATAACATAATAAGGACGGGACAGGACCCCGCCATACCCATCTGTACACAAAAGAATCATATCAACTGGACCGCAACTCCGGAACAAGTGGAGTGCTCCTGCACAATCGCTGCGAAGGCAGCCTCTGAGTCTGAACCGTCTCCCTGTCTACTTAGGGGCATGAACGCAACGTCCACAAATAGAAGGACATCAGTACGAATAATGTACCGAGTATGTAGGCGGAAATATAACATAATAAACATATACTGTAAAGAAGAGCGCATCTCCCTACTGATCAGTGGTAACTGCCCGATTGATCAATGGTAACTGCCCGATTAATCAGTGGTAGCTGCCCAACCGGTCGTAGCTCGATGGTAATAACTGCCTAACTAGCCATAGCATAGTGGTAAATACATATCTGCCCGACCGGCCATAGCTCGGTGGTAATAATTGCCCAACCAGCCGTAGCATGGTGGTAAATACTGATACATAATCTACCCAACTAGCTGTAGACCAGTGGTAAGTATAATCAACATCATAACCAAACCTCTATGTGTGATTGGTATGCACTTCTCATGATCATTACTTATCTGTTAATGCCTGCATGATTACATAAGACTTATAAACACATTTTCAGGCCATTAAGGCTTCTTCCCGATTAACTAAGCCTTAACCAAATCCCGAGATACATCATAAGCCTCTCTTCTAGCATTAAATACCTTATTTGGTATGACTATCAGGGATTACAGTCATACGATGTTGTTCTACATGATAGTCAAGTCATATAAAGATAATATCTGCTTATAAAGCAAGTCAGGAATGCACTTGGAGTGATTTCAATAATATTATATTCCGATACAATTCTATCCGAAGATTGAAGATGAGCAACATACATCGCCCAACTAAAGAGAAGATTTATAAAATGACAAATCACATTTCTCCAAAGTTGTTTTTCACACACAATCTCCAAAAGAATTGTGATATCAATGTCCAACAAATTCGTTCAAGTGATAATATTGTTGATTTGTTCACCAAGTCTCTACCAACTGCAACTTTCGAGAAGATGGTGCACAAGATTGGGATGCGAAGATTCAAGTTTTGTATTGATGTTCTCATCAAGGGAGTTAACACGCACTGTACTCTTTTTCCCTTGACCAAGATTTTGTCCCAATTGGGTTTTCCTGGTGAGATTTTTAATGAGACAGCCAAAATGCGTATTATTAGAAATGTGTACTCTTTTTCCTTAACTAGAATTTTCCCCTCTGAAATTTTTTTCTTGGAAGGTTTTCAATAGACATCCAAAGGGGAGTTATAAATATTATTTAATATTGCGGATGTTTATCTTTAGGAGAAAAATTAGGTTAGTGACTTTGGGATCAAGTCAGTTTTCCCTATAAGTATAGAGGTTCTCCTTCATTGTAAATTCATTTCTCAAGAGAAATAAAAGAATTCTCCTCCCTTCTCTCTTTCTCTACAATATTTTTCTTCTAGCTTTATTAATTTATAACATCAATAACAATTTTGTTCAGTGTGAATATTATTTTTGAAGGTGAAAAAAAGGTGAACGACATTTCGAGGTACTTCATGCTTTTCAGTTACATAATATCTATCTAACCTAATGAAAATGCTTGTGCATTCTTAGTTTAAATATATGCTTGCTTAAAAAAGTTCTTCAACCATTTAGCGGTCTGGTCAGAATCAGCGACCACAAATACTTTGGTTCTTTTTTCTTTGATAGGTAAGACGTTGATTATCAATACATCATATACTTTTATCTTTACTTTTATATTTTTTTCGTGTAAATTATAATCTGTAAATAATTTAAAATTTTGATTATGAATTTTATTAGGTACTTTTGTAGTTAAAGAAGTCTATGTAATTATGCTCGTGAAGTAAATTAAGCACTTTGTAGTTATTATATCCATGAATACTGAATGGGTAAACCAGTGCAGGACTTCGGCAAATTAGTTTACGTAACTTCAAGGATAGATTAAAAGTTAGAAAGTTTACCTCAAATTACAAGAAAATTTACCTCAACAGACATGGACATTATCAATAATTTATGATAAAGAATGTAAAATATTGACTTTTTTTTTTTTTGTAGAAGCGGCCGGCTCCTCCTTATCCGAAATTATTTTGGTTTAAAAATTCTACATAAATAACATTAATTGGTAAACCTAAACAAAGAAAAGACATTCCATCACAAATATTACCATACTAATCTTCGTAAGCTTCATAGTGGTTTCAAATTAATGCTCACGTTTTATTCTTCAAAGGTCAAGTAATATTAGGATTTTATTTATGTAAGTAAAATCTTACTTGATGTCAAATTCCTACATATTAGGAGTTTTTATATAGTCAAATAAGAAAAGATTTAATAGTCATTGACAAAAATAAAATAAAAATTGAAGTCCAGAATATATATAAAAAAATAGTTAAATTACGATTTTGTCTATTGTAGAGTCTTTTAATGAAGAACAAAACGTTCAATCAATATTATTAAGACCATTCGTGTTTTTAATATAGTATAGATTACTAAACTTATATGTATCTTGTAATGTTTTATTAATTTTCATTGTAAGACTTTGTTCAAACACGGAGGGTTGATATAATAAGTTTTTTTTTTTTTTTAAACGTATCTATAAAACATGGACCACATAACATGATTTAGGGAGACAAAATGTAACATGTATCGTCCAAATCAGATGATACTAGATAAACAATTTGGATTGTGCTGATTCATGCATCTCTTACTACGGAGTAGAACAAAATGTTTAATATATTTTGATCAATAATAAGTAGTACACCGTTTACAAGGGAATATTGAACTTAATAGTTATTTTATTACTTCCTCCCGTTTAATTTATGTGTCAGTATTTTAATTGGGCATAAACTTTAAGAATATAAGAAAAACTATTTAATATTTGGTTTTAAATTGAAGGTATGTACATACAAAACTATATATTTTGAATCTAGTAATTTTAAACATATCATGTCATTAACTTCCTATATGAGATGTGTCATTAAAGGCAAAATGAGAATGTTACTAAATAAATAAAATGACATTTTCTTTTTAACAGAAGAAAAAGAAAAGTAAGACATATAATTAAAATTGAAATATATAATACTTCTCAAATCAAATAGTTGTTAAATATATAAATCCGATGAGTGATGATACTTCATAAAGACTTGTTTGAGTCTAATGGCTTTTTGAGGCTTCGATGTTTAGTGTAATAGCTCCCTTCGATGTACATTTTGTGGAATGTTAACAAAAGACTAATATAGAAAATAGGTATAGATCTTAAAAGCAAAGCCTCTAATAAAACCGACCTTAGCTCAGTTGGTAGAGCGGAAGACTGTAGTGGGTATTGCTGTGACATCTTTAGGTCGCTGGTTCGAATCCGGCAGGTCGGATTTCCTTTTTCTTTCTTTTTTCCATATTAACATATTTTTAGGTGTCTATGTTTTCTTTTCATTATTTCAGTTATTTGGTGGAATGGTACAATTCGTGCAGAGTAATTTGATGTGCGCCTCAGTATTTTACTATGTTCTAAAACATCAATTTGTATCTTTTAGAAAAAACATTGTACTTCGATTATCGTATTAGTTGTAGTTACCGTTTCCTTTCTACATAATGCTTTGTTATGCTTTCTTTTATATTTTGCGATGACTTCTTTCCTTCTATTAATTCTTGTTTGACCTTATTTGAAATGTCTTTTCTTGAACCGAGGGTCTATCAGAAACAACTTCTTTACCTCCAAAGTAGAGGTAAGATCTGTGTACACTCTACCCTCCCAGATCCACTTGTGAGAATATACTGGGGTATGTTTCTCTTGTTATCAATTTGCTTGTTTCCACATGTATGATAATTTGGAAGATTGGCAGATGTTAGATAACCTGCTACTTACTGTCTGCCATGCCAAAATACTCTCCTATACTTTCAATATGTAGTTTTGCAGTGTTATCAAAGGTGAAAAAAGCTCAGAAGTCTATTGAAGCTTTAGTGAGCTTTAATGAAGAGACTCGATTGTAGTTGACGATAAACACACACATAAAAGAACATCAAGGAAATCAAACATAGAAATTATTTACATTGACGTTAAACCAACAGGAGAAGGGAGCTTCTTTTAGAATCCCCCCCACAATGAATAGTCTTTAACTATGAAGTTTAACTTGAAATAACATGATTTACAGATACAGATAGTAACGGAGATAAAGGAGGTATTATTATGGATCAACAGGGCCTGCCATTGCTTCATCATCTGAGTAATCAGCTTCACTTAACTCCTCATCACTTGACTTCTCCTCAGGGGCAGCTCCAACATCTTCCGGCTTAGCATATTTTTGACAATATTCTGGATAACAAGCATGTATACGTTAGATTCGTACTAATTTATATGCAGAACTGTCTAGGAAATCCGAAAGAATTTAACTTATATCCACTGACAGTGTAACATGCAATTTAACATGCTTAGACCAGGAGACAATGGCAGCACAAATCTAATCTGCTCTGCTCCGTCAATTTTCATACTATTATTTTACAAAAAGGGTTTAACCAAATCCTGGAACATGCTCAACAACAATATCACACTGATCTCATAGATTCTGTAATAGATTAAACGGAAAAGGCTCAAATATGTCATCGAACTATCGGAAATGGCTCATTTATGCCACTCATCAATAGTTTGGCTCATTTATGTCATCGCCCGTTACCAGAATGACTCATCCATCCAATCTTTTATTTAAACCAGCCCAATTTTAAATCCCAAATTAATAAAAAATCTGATCCATACATCCTACCCACCCACAACCATAATCTAGTTGAAGGCCACTTGTCATAGCTGGTATTGTAAAACCGGCGTTAATGAAAAATGGCATGTATGAGTCATTTTGGTAACGAGCGATGACATAAATGAGCCAAACTATTGATGAGTGGCATAAATGAGCCATTTTCGATAGTTCGATGGCATAAATGGGTCAAACTATTGACGAATGACATAAATGAGTCATTTCCGATAGTTCGATGACATATTTGAGCCTTTTCCGTAGATTAAATCAGTATCACATATCTTCCTATCCACAGCACAAGTTTTTCAGGAAAAAATAGGGCACCACCTTTAGTAACAAAAAGGTAAAAGTGCTTAGCTAATGCTTAAAAAGTTCCCACTCCCGTGGCCTACACTTCTGAAAGTAGAAGAAAAAGAAAAAAAAAGGCATTCTATTATATGTAGATACATAGGTTCCAACTTAGATATACTGAGACAAGGACTAATGTATCATGAAGATACCCAAAATACAAAGGAGATGACAAACACACTAGAAGCATCTGCGCTTCAGATCTTATCCCAACTAAACCACAAAGGGGAGGTTAACGTGAATTAACTTCCTAGGTCAGACTAACTAGGTTCACCAACCACCATCACTGTGTATTGATTTTGGTCACCACATGCACCATTTGGCATCCAGGATTTTAGAGTTGCACACTATGTTATTCATACTATCACTGTCTGCATTTTTTCACCTTAAAAAACATTTTATTTTCTACCCCTGCTAAATTTGTTAGCAAAATACCTACCTGATAGCAAATTTCCAAGCATACTGTCCACTTAATAATGGTGAAAGAAAGAGAAATGCAGATTCTTAAGACACATTTTAGCTCAAAAGAACAAAATCGGTCTGCTCCAAAATAAGCATGTTAACGCTCCAAGAGTTTCTCCTTTGTCCAGTGAGTGTCCCGGCTAAGTAGGGTAGGTGAAGAGCAACATCTTTAAAGGGTATAGGAGAAAACAGTTAGGGATACCAGATTTGAACATAACCTGGTTTTCTCCGCGATTCCAATGGCTAGGCATTATTTCTCTACTTCCCCAAGGTTCTAACCTGCTGGTCCCATATAGAATGGAGTAAAGAATCTAAATACTATTTGTGTTTCAGCTTAAACCTAGGCCTGATAATGATAGCATTGGGAGGTTTAATGATTAAAGAGGTCACAGGTGGGTGAGCCTCTGCTCATATGTTTCCTTTTACCAGAAAGAAAGTAAAGGCTGGTCTGATTAAGCCAACAGCAGCTGGAGGTTCCCTTTATTAAAATTTATTTTGTAGGACTCTTTGGTTATGTAAACAAAGACCAGATTAGAAGTGATCTAAAATAGATTGGAGATGGTCAGAAAATGCTAGAAATAAGATTACTGAGTTTCTTCAACAACATATCCAGTGTGATACCACTAGTGGGGTCTGGGGAAGGTGAAGTGTACGCAGACTTTACCCCTACCTTTGCAGGATAGAGAGGCTGTTTCCGATAGACCCTCGGCTCAAGAAAAGCATTTTCAAAACAGCTTTGAAAAATACAAGAGTAAAAAGCTATCATGAAAATACTGAAGAAAAGAAAACTATTGATAGGAAAATAGTAAAGATAACCAAAGTAAAAGCAACAACAGCAGTAATAACATTGAGGAATAAGATGGTAATAACAAAATAATAGTGATACTGATAAGGGGAAGAGGGAGCAGATAAAGTGATCTAAACTGAACCTAGCTCTCCCACAGGAAAGAGAGAAGACGCTCGACTACCTACGAACCTTCTACCCTAAATCCTCGACCTCCATGCTCTCCTATCTAGGGTCTTGTGCTCGCTGAGCTGAAGATGTGTCATGTATTGCTTATAAACTTATGTTACCAAAAACACCGTCTAGTGGTTGTATACTGGAAAGTTCTCTACATCATTTGTCTGCCAATCTGGAAGATAGCATGGGGACCGCCTAACAGGTCTTGTAGATAAAATGTACATCTTCATTAAGGCAGACTAAGAAAGCACACAATGCACAAGACCAAGCAAATGAGAAGGCTGATCTACAGCAGTGTCCCGACAAAAGGTTAGCATTGCTTTAGGCAGCAAGTGCCAAGTGGGTGCAATTATTGATAGATTAGGTCATATGCTATTATCTGTTACCTAGTTCTTAGGCTAAGGATCTCATTCGGCTTCTGGTTCTTTGACTTCCCACGGCAGAATCTTGTGTTAAATTGGTTTTAAGGCAATTGAGCTAAACCTCGGTTGGAACGTGATCACTTCCATAGCATCCAAACTTAACTTCCTAATATCTCAAACGTGCGAATGAAAAAGAATTGGAAGTCTATAACTTCAATGTGTTTCATTAAATCTCACCCGAACTTAGTCTAACCATGAAATGTTCAAGAGCCGCTAACTTTAGAAAACACTAGCTATAATAGAATGTTAACATATATTAACGTGCAATCAGTTCCCTAGAGACCAAAGCAAAATTATGAGATTTTAATTCTGAGTCTACCCTACTCACAGATTCAACAAAAAACCATAGTTCGTTTCGTCCACTTGAAGCTACCACTTTTGTAACATATAAGCATCTGATAAGACTCGTTATACCCAGAAGCGAATCCAGGATTTCTAGATTATGGGTGCACTACTAAAACTGAAAAAAATGCATTAAGTGGGATTGGTCCTTGTTCCTCTTGGTAAATAACTAAGTTTTTAACCAAGTGCACCATTAAGCCTTTTTGTAGGATGCATGCCGTCAGGCAATAATAAATCAATTCTAGAAAATATGTACATAAAATATCTAGTTTTGCAAAAAGACCATGGGTTCACGTGCCCCAAAATTCATACAAAAATTCGCCCCAGATTATACCTTTAACTCTTAGTTCATAAGCAGTCCGGTCTCGCATCATCAAGGCAGCTGCTTCCCCATTCAATGGATCCGATGGGTTTGGATACAAGAGAAGTTGTGGAAGAAACACTTCAAACACGTTTGTCAAATCTGTGGATATTGTTTCAAAACCAGCTATAATTACTGAAAAATAAATCAACGGGAAAGCCATAGAAATTTCAAAGATCTATTCATTGCTCAAATCCTATTACCAAACATGGGACTCCAAGTCTGATTGATAACATCTAAACAAACCGAACCCGACCTGAAAAATGATAATCCAGTGAATTTCAGACTTCAGCTAAACAAAATGAGAATGATGAAATAATCTACAGAAGATTACAGAAATAAGGCATTTTAAAACTCACATCTCATCAACATTTGGATGGTACATTTTGTTAATAAATCCAATTGACGGAGATTTATATGGGTAAGCATCTGGAAGTTCCACCTTTATTTTCCAAACTCCACCATGATAAGGACCTGCAAAAACAACGCTAACTAAAAGCAGAAATAGAAGAAAGCAACACTACATCCGCAAAGGCGGATGCAAATGTATAATCAACGGGTTCAACTGAACCTAGCATATCTACACTAATTACAAATATATGTATGTGAAAAACACTAACTTTACAACAAATACTAAAATCTAAACACACAATTGCAAAAAAATATTAACATTTTAAAATCATGAATCCGCATTTGCAAAGGCAGATGCAATGTATAATCATCAGGTTCAACTAAACATAGCATATTCATAAGAATTACATATATATATGTGTGTGTGTGTGTGTGTGTGTGTGAAAAATCACTAAGTTTTCAACAAATATTAAAATCTAAACTTATAATTGCAAAGAGCATCTCAAGTTTAGATCATGAATCCACCTCTACCTCCCACCCCAATTCACAAGTCCAATTGAAATCCCACTTAAAGGCAGATGTAACTTGAAGATTCATTCAAGGGGAATCTTAGTAGCTCAGTTCTTGGCTACCTGAACTTTCACCTTGTTGCTGAGGGTTCGATTCCGCCACCTTGTAATCCCCTCCCCCATTTTCCCTTCCCCTATCTCTTATGTAATCAAAAAAAAAACTTGAAGATTCATTAGCAAACTACCAAACAGCCGATATGCGAAAAAGGTACATATACAACTAAATATAATTCCTTTATCCATTCAACATAAGGACCCAAAAAGCATTCCAGAGTAGACCAAGAAGCATAAGTAGATTCACAACCACGAAGTAGAAGCAACTATACATTAACTATGGGGATTTCTAGGCAAATAGCCGGCCAGATACACGGTTTATTTTTCCTAGCCAGTATGCATAGATTACACATTGATTATACACAGTTATACACATATTATACATTCACTTATTATTTTTAGTTTAAGCGGTTGTATGAGCGACTATTTAGGTTAATTCTACAGCACCCATCACCACAGTTAATTTCCAATTTTTTTTTTTCTAATTTCCTCTTGAAGAAATTCCAATCAAAAACCAAATAGACACCAAAAGTAAATAAATACCTTTGAAGATAGGAAGAAAAACTCACAAGAAATATTAATAAACTCAACAAAGACCCTCTCAAGTAAATACCTTAAAGAGCTAAAAAATTGATACTATAGGTCATTTGGTTCGCGGACAAAATTATCCCGGCATTATAGTCCAAAGATTTGGACTAATTTAGTAACACCAAGTTTGAGGTATAAATTTATACCGTCAACCAAACACAGTATAATTTAATCTCAAACTTAATCCTCATATCCCACCTTATCCCATGAACCAAACACAGTATAAAGAATGAAAGATTGAGATAATAATGGTAGAGTGGGTTTACTTTCAGCAGGTCCATGGAAATGCACATAAAATTCTTGCATCCCATCATTAATCATTTCCACCTTGTAATCACTCATCATCCTAATTCAACAAAACAAAACTGAAATATATTAAACAACAACAATAACCCCACAAATTAATTTAGACAAAAAATTAATTTGTCATATAGTTTACAGCTTCATCAAGTCCATCTCTCTCCTTTTGCTAGGGGAAGACATGATTTTTTTCTCAACTTTTGTTTTTCTTCTTCTTCTTCTTCTTCTTTTTTTTTGGGTGATTTTTGTAGAGAGAGAAAGAGAAAAATATCAGCTAGTTGCACAAGTCAGAGAAGTAAAATGACTAAAATGAATATAGTTCAGACATGGAGGAGGAGAAGAAGGGATAATATTTGTAATTTTTGGCATATTAAAAAGATTATGTTATACGTTGCATTATAAAATTTAGGTGGCTGCCATTTTCAAGATTCTCATCTTTCTGCTTTTGTCACAACCCCCTTCCTATTTCTTTCCACTTTTTAATTCATGACCTAATTCTAGTACTCCATCCGTCGCAAAATGTTTGTCTGGTTTTAATTAAACATCAAATTTAAAGAAGTAAATATTTTTTTTGAGTTTTGCGGTTTTAAATTAAAAATGCGTAATTTATATTAAAATATCTTTTAATCTTGTGGTTTTAAATATAACATGTGAAAAAATTAGAATTAACGAGTTGTCAAAAAGGAAAAAAATATTTCTTTTAAACAGACTAAAAGAGAAAGTAAACAAACATTTTAAAACGGAGGTATAACATCTTTGTTACTTCCTTTATTTATCTTAGTTTGTCTTAAATGATTATCTCTTTCCTGATTTGATAACTTTTTAAAGATATATATCTCACAGTAAGACAGCAAAATTAAAGAACATTTATATTATACATATTTTTAATTTAAAATCACAAGATTCTAAAAAAAAAGAAATCTTAAACTCTATGTAAGACAAACAAATTAAAATGAAAGGAATATTTGCTATGTTTTATTTAAGTGTATCAATCTAATTATGTATGTAGTTTAATAAAAATATACTTTTCGCTTTTGAACTTTGTGATTTTTAATTAAAAATTATATATAATGTATTAAAATATTTTAAATCTTAGTGATCTTAAATAAATTAAGTAAAATATTAGAACTAAAGAATTACTAAATATAGAAAGAAATATTTTCTTATAACATTTTTAAAAAAAGTAAGATAATCAAAGTGAAATAGATGAGTACTATTGTTTACATAGGACAATATGAAATGGGGTTACATCAATGCTAGTCCTGCCAAATAAAAAGTTAGGCAATAATTTCTCTGTGACCAACTTCTTTATCATCAAATTAGAAGTTTGGCAGTTTTTATTTGGCCATTTTTTTTTTGAAGGTCATGTTTAGCCGGTGTTTTAAAAAGTGTGGGTGTAAGGCGAGGCGTTTTACTTATCTCTCGGCGAGGCGTAAGCCCCGAGGTATGGGGCGTAAGCCCTATGGGTTTTTAATTTTTAGTATTTTATAAATTAATGAAATAAACATATAAATAAAAAATATATTAAAAAATCAAAAAAATTATATAATTAGTAGGAAAATGTATATATCTATTATTAACATGCTAACATGTGCACAAACCATTAAAAGGAATTTTGAAAAAGTGAATGATACAAAGATGCATTACACCAATAACATGACTATGATAAAACATAATTAGAGCCGTAAAAATGATGTTCTATCCTAATAATTCAAAGATAAAATGACAATAATATAAAGTTATTATCTTAAAACCTAAAACTGGATAACAAAGTAATACTCATTATAATACAAATAGCCAGCATAGAGTCTTCAAAACATTATTTAAACTAGAGCGATACCAAAAGAAATTCTAAATCTAAAAACTATATTGAAAAAGATTGAAGAATGTTAAAAATATTGAAGAGAATTAATAAAGCATAAAGAAGGAAAATGAAAGCATGGAAGCATAGTAAGAATCGGAGGACAAAACTCTTTGCTTTGAAGTTTGTCCTTTGTATACAAAGGTATAGAGTGTATATGTTACTCCGTAAACAACAATGAGAAAAGATTGTGAAATTAGGATAATTAACTAGAAAAAACTTTTGACTTCTTGAGATTTTTTGTTTGAGAATTTACTATGAGTTAACTTTTGAAAAAAGATTTATATTTAAGCAATTTTGGCTCAAATTTGAAAAAGTTCTCAGGGCTTACGGCCCAAATGAACGCCCAAAATGTTGAGGCTTACGCCCCACATGTACGCCCCGGGCATTTTCGGTACGCCTAGCCCCGAAAACGCCTTTTAGCACTAATCAACTCAAGGATTCCAGTTTATTCTCTTGTCTTTTCAATTGAAAAATGTGAATCTTTAATTTTGAGTGCAATCAAGAGAGTGATTGATGGTGTGATTTTATATACATTTCATTTGATAATAATGCCTTCTTTGCATCATATGATAGTATAAACGAAAAGTTTTACTATGTGTGAGGCATGCAAAGTCATATTTGTGTGAGGCATTTGCTTGATTGACAAGTGGATTGATGTAGATCCCACTTTCCAAGCAATCAAAGACCCATGATCTTCTTTTAGGTGAACAAGACCCCACTTTCCAACCAGTCCTTTCTTTTCTATTTGCAGTTCACTATTGGTTATCTATTTTTTTGCAACGTCTCTTCTTTAATTTATCTCAGCTCTCTCTCTTTCACTTACATTTTCACAGCTATTTTTGATAGTCCTATCAAAAAGATGGATCAATACCATTATTATTTATTTCTCTACCCTTGTTATTCATATACTCATCTGTGTTGTTATGATTCATTTGGTTGGCTCTTTCTTTTGCAATTAATCATTGTACCCCTCGACCAAATCAACAATAAAAAAAAATCGTTTTACCTAGAAAAAGAAAATTAAAATCTGTGAAAGTTCTCATTTCACATCTCAAAAATTGAACTCAAAAGATAAATCTTGAATAAGAAACTCGCGAAATTTATAGTTGCAGTAATCATCGGATAGACACCAAAGCAACAAGAAAACTAACAAATATGAAAAGGAAAAAATTGTTCAGTAAATTCTTCTTCTAATCTCTAATAGTTTCACCAAAATATCTCCTCCTTATTCATGAGCAAGTGAAAGCACACCTGTAAATACTCTAAAACCTCTATTGTCATTGTCTAGCTTCAATCTTCTTCTTTTTAAAAAAAAAAAAAAATTGAAATCCTATAACAGTGTTGAGCTTATTGTTAAAATTCTTTTAGTTATGAAGTTTAAGAATCAACCAAAAAAACATAAATAAGGAAAATAGACTGCAACCTTTATAGAGTCAATCTTTTAAGGAATAAATTTCATGAATAATCATATAACTTTGCATTTTTTTCACCAAAGTCACATAATTATACGTTTTAGCAAACAAATTTACCTTTCTATACAAAAGTCACAATTGCCCGAAAACTCAACTTTCCGATGCGTGATAATTTTTTACTTCTATATTTTAACAATTTTTTTTATTTTTAATCTAACAAATACAGATCCAATTAAAAGAGGACTGATCTGGTCCAATTTTTTGGTCTTCATTGAGTGATGATCCATAAAAAAAAATTGTAATTATATAACCATTTATAAAACTTACCCGTTTTTTAGAAATAGTACAAGAAAACACTTAAAAAAACTGGATTAACATTACTCCATTTATCTCTATTTGATTTTTGATAAATGAAAAACAAAACTACAAATATAGAAGGGGAGACAAAATATACAAGATGAAAAGGGGTGTGGAGAAGAAGAAAGGAACGGAACAGAAGAAACTCACAACGGGAATTTGAGGAAATGAAGCTGAAGGAGAGAGACTACTGATAACGGGGGCCCACAAAACACTTGTCAAAAAAAAGGTGCCCTCACACAAGTATGACTTGACATGCCTCACCCAAAATAAAACTTTTCAGTATAAACTAGGTCGTTCGTTTGTCTTCAATTGTTTAATATACGAGTAGGAAAAAAGAAAGAAAACATAAGAAAAGACTTCAACTTTTTTTTTTATAAACTACTTTGCAAATTGAAGGAACAGAAGCAGAAATCATTGGTCAAAATTATATTTGTTATATCAGTAGTTTTTTGTAGTTTCCACTAGTGTCTGTTATCGGTATCACGACTCTGACTTACTAACTAATTTGAATTCACGTCGCATAAGATTCATTTAAAAGGGAAATGCTCCCTAACAAAATTTCTAACTAAGATTAGAGGGATCCTATCAATCTCATCACAACTCTTGTGATATATTAGCATATGTTTTTTTAAAGAAAGACATCTCTTGGAAGTAAGGTTAACCTCCTTTTGTTTGTTTTAAGATGCTGACGTTCCTTCATAAATTAGGAAACTTGTATGTGGCAACCATTAAGTTGGGTGGGCAAAGCACATTTTAAGGCAGCCCTCTGTATGTATGGAAATGGGGTAACAATTTGCCCGCATACTGTATTTACATTAAGTCATACTAGTAATTTATTATAGTTAACTTATAAATTAGAGTAAAATGAAATATTAATTTTGTGGTTTAGTGATAAAAGTGTATATGAATATATACATCATAGAATCATTGGAATTGGTGTAAACACAGATGCAATAAGAGTATACCTTTTATAATTATTGGTTGCAATTGCAATCAAAAGGGGAAAAGAAGAGAGAAAAAAATACAACTCACGCGGTCACTCAAATTTTTTCTTTTTTGAGCTTCACGTCACAGGGTGTGATTATTTTATATTTTTTGTCCAAATACGTGCAATTCTATATTATCTCCATCATGTTGGACACGGAAGTCCCTGCTTGGATATATATATATATATATATATATATATATATATATATATATATATATATATATATATATAAATACTCTTAAAATTTTATAGTGTTTAAAAATACTGAAGTACAATATTTACAATACTGGTTTGCCTATAAATATTTAAAAAATTGAGCTTCAATCTTTGTAATACAAGAAAAAGATTGAAAATCAAAACCATGTTTGAACAGTAATGTAGTAAAATAATAGTGTTCACTTACAGATTTTCAACTATTTTTAAGTGAAATTTATAAATTCAAATTTCGAATATATTCTTTCAACTTCTGATATTTTTTTCGGCCTCAATCAAATATTGTCCAAACTCCAAATCGTTATGTTTGTGGGACTGATGTAAGGACCGGGTCCTATGAACGATCACTTAAAAAAAGTGGTCCATTTGCAACATGAAAAAGGTGGTCCGATTACTACTGAGTTTAGGGTCTTTCGCAGCCTATATATACATGACTTTTTTTTATAATTATGTATCCTTGTAAATACATCTTTCATTGAATAATAAGTGTGGTGATGACCGTAATTTCTTCCCCTTAAGAGTTTGCACTTTAAAATTATTTGTTATTTCTTTTCGTTATTATTGCTGGAATACTCGTACTCTCATAACACAAACATCCACCTAGGTATATTAAGTTCCCATTTTCAAGAAGTTTTCATATGATATTTACCTTTTTATTGAAAAACTTTGATCTGGATCAAAGATCAGAAGAAAAAGAAAAGAGAAAGTGAAAGCTGATAGTGGGGTAGTGTGCCACTTTCGGTTTGATTGATGAAAAGGGGCAAAAGACAATTGTATGGGATATTATTTTCTTGTCAAATGAGGATTCCATTAATGCTAATTGTGTTTGATAGTCTGTTATAAAATAAGGGAAAGTGGGTGAATCCCACATCGTTAGATGAAGCAATATTTGGCCCCTTTTTAAGTTCTCGTCTAGAAATGTGTTTTTTTTTTTTTAAATTTAAACTTTGGATTTAAATTCAAAATAAAAAACACATTTGTGAAATAAAGTGACTTTTCGGAAGAGGCCTGATAAGAAGATTGTCAGTATTTTCTCTAAATTTGTATATCGACAATATCTTCTTTGAGGAAAGTCGTTCTCACACCTCAAGACTTCTTTGTTTTCGTTTTCTTATAATTTTCTAACATATTGTTCATTCATTCTCTAATTAGTCGACAGAAGAAATTGATTTCTTTTTCTCCTTATTTTTATAGCTAAAAGTGTAATACTCTTTCTGTCTCAATTTGTTTGATATTTTCTTTTCGAGAGTCAAGTTTCTTAATTTTGATCGTGTGTTTGAACACAAAATCTTTAAATTTTTCGAAATAAAATTTACATAATTGGAAACTACGTGAAAAGTACTATCTGACACCATAATTAATAATTTAAAATATTTAAAAGTCATATGAAAAAATTAAAGTTAAAGAACAACTCGTTTAAATCTCGAAAAACAAAAATGTCAAACAAATTGGGACGAAGGGAGTATCAAAGTAGATCCAAGAGGATCTTGTCGTAATTAAATTCACCTTGCTTCATATTCATTGAATATATTGCACTATTACTTTTCTATATAATTCAAGTTTGGCACTTGATGGGCCTCATTACCAAATTTCACATTTATTTTGAGTACGACACTGGCCTATTTGGCTAAGTTTCAAAATCTACTTGTTGTGAAATATTTTTTCTCAGTCAAATATAATATAAATTCAATCTCAAACTTAATTCTAAGATATCCAATCTTATCAGGTGTACCAAACGACCCCTTAGAGAGTAGTCTTCCATGTTTGTTAATCAATTTGAAAAACACTTTTATCAATATTAGTGCAATACTTTGTGCTTGGCCAATGTTTCAAACGTGCTTCTGGGGAAAACTATTGTTTTTAGCTTCCGGAAAAAACTTATGCTACTACTCAAAAAAATATTTTTTCCTAAAAGTTTGGCCAAACACCTCAACTTTCTAAAATAAGTACATTTGAAAAGAAAAAAATCTTTTAGCTTCGCAAAAACTTGGCCAAACAGGCTATTGTTAGCGGATTCAAAATTTAAGTTTGATGCCTTTAACTCTTAGTAGCTCAGTTGGTTGGATACCCGAACCTTCACCTTTTTTGTGAGGGTTCGAATCCCCACGTTGTAATCCCCTCTCCATTTCCCCTTCCCCTACCCCATGTAAAAAAAAAATGTTATTATCACTGAATATATTATAATATTATACTTTTGAAATTATAAGTTCAAAATTTATTATTCATCAAAATTTTAATGATACATGTATGATCTGTATCGAACTGATGCTTGAATTAAAACCCAATTACTTCAAATTCCATCAACCTCTTCTCTAAAGCATATCAAACCACTCGACAAAAGCTAGTTTGAAATCAATATTTCAGTTATCAAATCAAGTTTTCGAAGCACGTCATTGAACTAATACAGTTTACTTAAATCACACCTAATAAGTAATTTGGCATATTAGAAACATTAAATATTCTAAGTTACTTAACTTTGTCCTGATAAGGTTCAATTATTACTCTTGTGACGCAAACGAACTAGCGTGTCAGTTGTAAAGGAAACCATTCAAAGAAAAAATAATTTTGGAAGTTATTTTTTAATAATTAACAGATTCACCAAAATATTTCCTCTTTTACTTTCAGGTGAAAGTCATTTTTTTATAACTATAGTAACTTTTAACTTTATATTACCTGCTCCAACTAAAAGTAAGACATTATTATTATTATTATTATTATTATTATTATTATTATTATTATTATTATTATTTAATAATAAGTTTTTTTGTCAACACGCTTTTCAATTTGCTAAAATGAGCATCGATCTTTAACATGGAATTTGAGATTAAACGTAGCTACAGGAGTCATTCTAAAAGGAAGAAATCAACATTAGTAAAATAGGTTCTATTAGAATTAATTTCAAACTATTTATTAGAGGTTCTAACTATTAAAACGATGCTATATCAAGACTCTTTCGATATTGTGTAAAAGTCATTACTTTACATTCAACTAACACTAGGAAAGATTCCCTGACTCCTAGTAGATTCCTGAAATTATTAGCCTAGCCCAGCATTCATTTGCAAGTCTTATAATGAAATTATGATTGTTCAACCTTGAAAGCTATAATTTGCATTTACATAACATTATCTGTCATATCGTTCACTCTATTTATTCAGAGAATTTTCTTTACTTATTCTCTTAGCAGTGGATTTTTCCCCTTAAATTGCTTAGTGAGCTTCAATATAAACATGATGTTTCAGAAGTTTTTCATATTTGATGTTTCTATATTTAGTAACAATTCAACTTATAAATTTAACTTTTTACCCTTAACGAAATAATTTTTAGCCCCACAAATTTCTATGGTTTGTTTTAGACCACAAGTTTTAAAAGTATTTGTTTATTTTTTAAACTTCACGTCCAGTCTAATACCCTTGTATAAAATGGGATGAAGGAGTACTAAGTACACAAATTTTATATGACATGCAACCTTGTTTCAGACTAAACCAGAAAAGTGTTGGGGACAGCCAAAAAACAGCTATTTCCAGAGCATTGACAAGAAAAGTGAAAGGCAGTCCAATTAATGATGTCCTTATAAAGTTTAGACAATATATGAACTCTTTTTATTACTTGTGCAATAATCAAACAGGCTAGAGAACTATCAATTGGTCATAGAGTTGCACCCTCACCCTTTATGTCATTAATTGTGTTTGAACCAACCTAGACCTTTTGGCACATGGCTTGCAAGTGGATTTCAATTTTGTATTACCTAAAAGTGGATAAAATTTCTATGTATTGCTTCACTGAGGATAACAAAATAGGGGTGAAAAATCCTCATCCTGGAGTAGTCACAGCAGAGAAGTTGCAAATTGGATAAGTTGTGATACATTAATGTATCTTTGCTTGGTCCAGAAAAGCTCTAGATCCAGAATGTATTTAACAAACATGGAAGATAGAGACTTCACAATGTTAAATTAAAAAAATAGCTTGCTGGCATGATCTAATCAACTACCGCTACCAGCAATCAATTTTTTATATTGTCTAGTGAAGTTTGTGTCACTAGCTCAGCATTAATATCTGTTTGGCTAAACTTTGAAAATATGCTTTCGGAAAAAGTACTTTTAAAAGATAGCAATTTGTGTTTGGCCAATTAATTTGAAAAACACATTTGCCAATATAATGTAGTACTTTGTGCTTGGCTAATGCTCCAAAAAGTGCTTAGGGGAAAAAGCAACCTTTTTAGCGTATGAAAAACAGTTTCTGCTACTACTCAGAAGCACTTATTTTTCCCAAAAAATCTCAACCTCTAAAATAAGCACTTTCAGAAAAACAAAATAAACACTTCTGCCTTCCGGCCAAATAGGCTATAAGAGTTGTTATAGTGTGACCAAGAGGTCCTCAAAGTCGTGAATACAATCTCTTGCAGTAATACAAAATAAGACTACAGATAATACACCCAATATGATTTACCCTCCTTGGACTCCGCACATAGGGGGAAGCATAGTGCACTTCGTTGCTCTTTACTTGCACCAAAAATAACTTGTCAGCTTTTATAAAATAAATTCATTGATTTATCAATTTCCCAAATACAAGGACTATGGAGAAGCACAAGGATTTTAGAGTTGCAAAGAGAACAAAAGGCAAACAGCTAATAATGTAGAGCAAATCATCACATTAGTAACATTCTTGATCAGTGATTTGAACAATGACAAAGTAGGGAAAGTAAACTGTGTATGCTGAAAAGGGTAAGAAGAAAGAATATCCTTCAACCTTTCTTGTAACCAAAAAATCCACCAACTCAAAATATACAATTTTCAGATGGTATCATGTATATCTGCACTTTGCATCTGACTTTAAAAAACCTGCAATTTACATTTCTGAACAGCGCCGTGGTATATAAACATTCAATTACTATCTAGGATCTAGATGTGCTTTCTTCGGGGAACAAAAGATGGAGAATGTAGAATCCCTTCCGAAACAATTAGTTCTAGGTCCATACTGTGGTTCATCATCATCACTGTCGATATTACTTGCAGTAGTCCGATTCTGATGGCCTCTTTGCCGTAAAAGAAAGACATTAAAGTGGTAGCTCACCAAAGATTCCCTGCTTCTGTTAGGAAATAACTTGAATATTTCATTCCAAAAACTCTTGTCTGTCGACAGAGGGTTCATTGTCGCTATATCCTGGAATTTTTTTTCTTCTTCATTTGTCCAAGAAAGAGCACCTTCTTCACCCATCGAGTCAAATTTCCACCGATAAAAGGCTGATCCCAACTCAAGTTTAACCTTCTTCCGTTTCTCGGAAAGATGAAAGTTGATGCATTCATAAGAAGTAGGGTATTGGCAGCCACATGTATCTTGCCTTCCCTTTCCTATAGGATCTCTTTCGATTAACATTCTTTTTTGTTCTTGTTTGTCAAGTGGCCAGATTCGGGTACCCAACCATTTGGAGTCACTTTCACTTCCACATTTCTCCTGTTTCCATTCAGGAATATCTGCTTGGAACTGTGGACCAACTGGTATTCGTTTTCGACGCTGGTTCCACAAAAGACCAATTCCTGACTCTGCAGAAGAATCAGTGGCTCCATCAATCGGATCCTCATCACTTGGAGAACTTGAGGATGATAATGCTGAAAAAGGTGCCTTCTTCAATGGATTTTTAGTGAGTAGGACTCGCTTGCTGCATCTAACTCTCTCAAGAAAACCATTATCGTCATACATAGATGGATGCATCTTCTGTTTTATCTACAAGGCAAAGTAATAATCTGATTTAACACCGAAGCTTCCATAAAGAGTAACTTTGTGATATTTTATAGAGCTTGAATATCAGTGCAAATGATTGGATATGAGTGTGCATATATATATATGAATGCAAAAGCGTGATGGAAAAGCTAAGGGTTCAAACGATACGATCCTCTGGACTTCAACTCTGTCACTAAGCAAATTTCACTTGAAAAGGTGATACAAATACAGAATAAATGAACGACTTACTCGCCAAGGGGAAATGCAATCTATGTATAAAAGGGGTCACACAAAAGGAAACATGGAAGATGGAACTCTACATATATCTATTCTTTTCACAAGCTGAAGCTGTAGAAGTGCTTAACAACTCCGGGACATGCTACACAAAATTGCAAGTTGGAATACAAAATCAGTATTTTTAGACAAAATGGTTTCTTTCCAACAAATTAAAATGAAGTATATTTTAGAGTAACCAAGCAAAACTTAAGAAATTCAATGAGATTATAAAAGAGGCTATGCTATGCCTGCTCCAACATGATAAAATGGGCAACACATAATCGAACAAACAACTTAACTACGAAATACATGGCCTATTCCTCGGCAAACCACAATCTTTGAATGATCATTCCAAATAATAATGTGTGAACTAATTAGAAAATTAAATTCAGCCATCCAGATTACTACTGCCATTTTACATGTGATTTATCAACATATATAATGGAAAGCTGGAAACTTAGTATAAGCACACAAGTTTGGCATTTAAGCTTCTACATTCTTGTCCATACCGTTCGAAATTATGTGGCTTGCTATTCTTTCACAATAATCATCATAAACTAGAAAAACATGCAAATAAATGGCCGCACTTATGACTACATCATGGTTCATGGCGACTAGCCACATATCTCGATAGACACTCAGAAATTAAATGGTCAGAACGTGGAACAAAATTTGTTTCTATGACTGAGGTTCAACTGATATCTTTCAGAGAGATAGGCGATTTATTTACAACTATAAGTAACCAAACCACATTAAGCTCATTCCATGTTCTACAAAATATGACTAACTATACCCAATTAAAAGAAGAGAGTCCAGAACCAGTAAATTTATTTAAAAAGAAGATAACATGAATCAACCATATCACAACATCAACCCTGTTAGGTGGGAAATTATGGTCCTTCTCCCCCTCCCCGCCAAAACTCCAGGCTGACTTCACTTTTATCTCCATTAAGATTTCATGGTTTCAACAAGCAGACAATTGCACAATATCTAATTTAGGGAAACACTTTTCTTCCTATCTTATTCTTTTCTAGCTTCCACTATCAATTAACTTATGACTAATTAAGAAATTTTTTCAACTTTTAATCTTACCTAGTACTGCTTTAGATCATTTACTTTGCCTTAAAGGCACTTAATAATGTTTCCAGTAAATACTAATAATCACATCTCAAAATAAAATAGGCTAAATGGTCCATTTAAGCTTTAAACTAATGATTGTTTAACTACAGTTTAATAAACGTTGTGGGAGGCTACACCAAATCCTTTTTTTCTTTTTTCAAGCTGGAAATCAGTAATTTGAATCTTAACAGTGAATTGTATCACATAAATGGATTGATTGGATTTACAAGTTTTGTGAATTCAAAGTTATCAAATAATTGGGAGGCTGCGTACATGTCAACCTATTTCCTAGCTCCTTAATCACATACTCCATATATGTCACATGAGACAATGCAACTTTTTTTATTTATCAACCTCTAAGTAGCCAAACCACATTAAGCTCAATTAATGTTCTATAAAATATATGATTAATGTTACCAATTAAAAAAGAGAACCAAGAACCAGTAAATTTATCAAGATCCAATAAATACATCTTAAGAAAAAATCCATAAAATATGAATCAACCATACCACAACATCAATACAACTGGGTGCGCGAATACGTCCCCCCTTGCAAAAAGACAACAACAACAACAACAACAACAACAGTGAAATCCCACATCTTGGGGTCTGGGGAGGGTATAATGTACGCAGACCTTACTCCTACCAAGGTAGGATGGCTGTTTCCGAGAGACCCTCGGCTCAATAGAAGCATAAAAAGGGGGTCAGATAAGGTTAAAAGATTTAAAACGATATTGCAATGAAATAATGCAAGCGACACAGTAAAACAGGATAATCAAGGAATTCAAAGCGATATGGAAATGCAAATCACGAAAGCGGCACAGATAAAATAGAGTAATCAAAGTACAGAAAGTAGCAAATAATAACATAAATCAAAGCACAAGAAATTATAATGCGCTAATGCGCCTACTAATAAGGAAAGATAACGAGACTTATATACTAGCCTTCTACCCTAATGTGGGTCCTCCACACCTTCCTATCTAAGGTCATGTCCTCGGTAAGCTGTAACTGCGTCATGTCCTGTCTAATCACCTCTCCCCAATATTTCTTTGGCCTACCCCTACCTCTTCTGAAACCATCCATGGCTAACCTCTCACACCTCCGCACTGGGGCATCTATGTCTCTCCTCTTCACATGCCCAAACCATCTCAGTCGCATTTCCCGCATCTTGTCTTCCACCGAGGCCACTCCCACCTTATCCCGAATAGCCTCATTTCTAATCCTGTCGCTCCTAGTGTGCCCACACATCCATCTCAACATTCTCATCTCGGCAACTTTCATCTTTTGAACGTGAGAGATCTTAACTGGCCAACACTCCGCCCCATACAACATAGCCGGTCTAACCACCACTCTGTAGAACTTGCCCTTCAGTTGTGGTGGCACCTTCTTGTCACATAGCACTACTGAAGCTAGCCTCCATTTCATCCACCCTACCCCAATACGATGTGTGACATCATCGTCAATCTCCCCGCTGCCTTGCATGATAGACCCAAGGTACTTGAAACTACTTTTCTTTTGGATGGCCTGAGCACCAAGCCTAACTTCCACGCCAACCTCCTGGGGTGTCTCACTGAACTTACACTCTAAGTACTCTGTCTTGGTCCTACTCAGCTTAAATCCTTTAGACTCCAAGGTATGTCTCCAATCCTCCAGCTTAGCGTTAACTCCGCTACGAGTCTCATCGATCAGGACTATGTCGTCCGCGAAAAGCATACACCATGGCACCTCACCTTGAATTTGTCGCGTCAATCTATCCATCACCAAGGCAAATAAAAACGGACTAAGAGCTGATCCTTGATGCAACCCCATCACAACTGGAAAGTGCTCTGAGTCCCCCCCTTGCAAAAAGAAAAAAAGAAAAACACAAACACCTTTGCATCATATCTTATTCTTTTCTAGCTTCCACTATGTAATTAAATGTGACTATTTATGAAATTCTTTCAATTTTTTATATCACCTAATACTGTTTTAGATCATTTATTTTGCCTTAAAGGCACTTTATGATGTTTCCAGCAAATACTAACAAACTCCACTCTACATCTCAAAATTGGCTACATGGTTCATTTTTATGATTTGAACTAATGATTATTTAACTACAGTTCACTAAAATGTTCAGCTTTTGTTTTAATGATAAGGTGAGATTTATTTAGGACCTTGATGTCCTAAGTTGCTCGGACTCGGGTGCGGGTATCCGAGTGTCAGCTTCGGCAAAATCTAAATTTTAAAATTTGGGGGTGGGAATCCAGGTATGGATACGGGTGCGGGATTTAGCTAAGAAAATTCAAAATTATAAAAATGGAGCTATAAAGAACACGACCCCTTGAATTCTTGGTTTCTCTCTGTTTGGCCTGAAACATGAAGCATTGAATGTGATACAAAAGGACTATAATATTGAGGTGTGCCATTTCCCATGTCTTAAATCTGTTTTATCTTTCATTTTGAGAAAACCAAATCTCAAATTTTCCCCCAAATTTGTCCATGGACTCCGGTCAAAGTATCCGAAGTTGATTGACCGAATTCGAGACGTATCCCGCACCGCACCTGTTCCAATCTCGTGCCAGGACGTGTTCGGCATAAAAAACGAAGAGTCCGCGCAACTTAGTTGATGTCTGCTATATATCTGAATCTTAAGGCGAGGGGAGCTAAACTGGATCATTTTTTCTTTTCTCAAACTGAAAGTTTAATAATTTGACTCTTAATAGCGAATTGTATAACATAAAATGGATTGCTTGAATCTACAAGTTTAGTGAATTCAAATTTACTAAACAATTGGGAGGAAGAATACATGTCAACTTTCAGTTTCAAAAAAAAAAAAGAATACATGTCAACTTACTCCCTAGCTCCTTCATCACATACTCCACATACCACATGAGACAAAATAGGATAAAACAGCTTTTTATCCGTCCCAAACTTGTTGGTTATGTTACTCAAAATTTTGTGCGACATACTATATTCTGGGAATGTGGTGTCCATCTCTTGAATTGGTTGAGCTCAGTGTCATCAAAAGCGAAAAGTGCAAAAAGCTCTATGGTCAGCTGGGGCTTTAGGCACAAAGCACAAATAAAGAGTGGGCTTTAATGAGAAAAGGCGCAATGGCGCAAAAATACAAATATATATATGTTTACTCTTAGACTAATAATGATAAGCATGAATAACAAATATATGGACAAAGAAAATGTAAAAGCATTACGATAAAGTGAAATATCAATTATCTAGTGTCATCTCTTCAAGAGAGGCTCATCGGTAAGAAAAGTATAACTTAAGAGCCTTGATGATGACACTGAAGCGCACATAAAGCGAGGCGAAGCGCTCAACATGTTTTGAGCCTCGCTTCAGGGCTTAAGTCCGCCTTTGACAACACTGGATGAGCTGCTCTATTTTTGTTATTATTTTTTATGATTGTGGTGTCCGGGCCAGCCAGCATGCGCACACCTTGACAATTCCACCAAGTACCTGCACAGGTATCGAGTAACTCCGTCCACCAAGGCTTAGACAGATGGGAAGAAATTTGAACCTAAGTTCTAGGTTGAGTTGCTTTATTCCAGATTGCTTATTTGGTTTGGCGGCTTACATTATCATTCGACTAGATTCACCACAGAAAACTGCCGGTAAGTAATACAATATAAATCAGCAAGGAACTGAAAAATGCTTCAATTGGTTTATCCAGCTGGGAAAGGGATAAACTAATACCAACTAGAAAAGAAATAAACCTCAAATTAGCTAAATTCCCTTAATTAAAATAGCAACGGGCAAAGACAAGCATGTAGTTTCTTACTTGAGTCACGAGGAGTTCATCTCTTATGTAGATTAATACTTTACGATAATAACCCCTTTTAAGCCCATCCGCATTTATATCAATGCTTTAAAAGGTGAAATTAGGACTCCCCTCGGGACTCGACTTGGAAAGGAAGTCTATAAACACTAAGAAGCGACCATGGGAGTTAAAGTCTCATAGGACTAATATCTCAATATGCGGGATGTTTGTCCAATGCACGCTCTATACCTTCTACTATCCACCGCACACACCCCAAGAAAGCCATGTACGCACTGCTTTATGCCTTAAATGTTCGTTTATTACACCCTAGAAATTTTTTATTTTATTTATTCTTTCAAATATATGACTATAAAGTAAATCATACGTTGTTCTATAACTAAGAACTTGGATATTTGAACATTATTTTGCCTAGATATCAAATTGCTTTCTGAAAGTTTTTTGCTTTTAAACTTTATATTATTTTTACTTCTATAATATTTCATAATATTTTAATCTACATTTCAATTTCTTTATTTTGAAATATTAAGATAAAATGTGTTATGCTAACACCCTGCCCTATGATAAGTGAAATTTCCCATCCTGTGCCTTTGTCTTTAAAACACTGATTTATATTCAAAAAAAAAAAAAAAAAAAAAAGAGGCAGCCCGGTGCACAAGCATCCCGCGTTAGCAGGGTCCGGGGAAGGGCCAAGGGTGTGATGCAGACAGCCTATCCTAATATGCAAACATTAGTGGCTGCTTCCACAGCTAAACAAAACTGTTTTTCATTGCTCGGTTAAGGAACACTGATTAATGTTTTCACCTGATCCTAGATGATCCAGACGTTGGCGACCTGCTATGTTCTTGACCTATCCTATTTTAATCATTTCACCCTTCAGGATTATTAGCATTTTGATCATCTTTCACTTATACAAAAGTGAAGGATCCAAGCACTGATCTTCTTTGTTCTCTTCAATTTGGCACTTCCGCCATTTTTTTTTTCATGGAAAATTAAACTCTAACAACCTTCCAAAACAAGAAAGTAGTTCAATAAAATGAGATAGAATTGACAAGTACAAATGGAGATATGTTACAATGATGCATCACAGATTAAGCATTCAAGCCAGAAGGGAAAAAGTAAAGTACCTCCCATATCGAGCATTGAGCACTTGTATCTGCACTCTTTTTCAAAAGCATTTCATCTCGCAGCGCCAGAACCTGCTTCCACATTACATCATTCCCGTAAAACTTCCACTTAGACCTTTCTGGCAATGACCCAATGGCAGGATCACAAGGATCTATCGCAACGTTAGTAAGCCACGTCAGCAAGTCTGTGTAAGACTCTCGTTTCCTCTTTCTATTATTCTCATCTTCCCTAACCACACTTGACGTCAAATGTTTGTCATCATCATCATCCTTCACGATACATTCATTGAGCTCCGGACTTATCTTACCATCAAATTTCTTAGAGTGTCTATTAAGGAAAACAAAATCATTAGCCTCAGTACCATTGAACAACTGTTCATCAACTGCAGTAGCAAACTCATTCTTTTCCGAATCAACGTTTGCATATTCATCATCTTTGTTCTTTTCATCTGATATTTTCATTAAAATCTCCCTCAAATCCAGCTCAAGCTCCATCTTAACCCCACCCAAACACCAACAACACCTTCTCAAGTTCACTCTTTGCTTTATTGACTAAGCACAGTTCACTCGCTCTGATGAACCAAAGACACTTTTCACCACTTGTTAAGTTTATCCTTTGAGTCATACACTTCTTGCACTCTTTCCGTTATATAACGTGCGGGTTTAGCAGAACCCAATAGCTTTGGTCTAAATCTTAAATGTGTTAAAAGTATCACTAATTACGTACAAAAATCAAAATTCAGAACCCCGTTACTAGCACTTGAAGTCGAGTCCTAAAATCCAGAACCCAAAAAGTTCAAATCTTGAATCCGCCTCTGCAGTCCAAACCACACTGTTATAACAACAAAACCCAAAAACCCACTTTTGGAAACCTTAATTACACACTTCTCTCCCTCACAACAAAGTAAATTTTGGAAAAATCACCTGTTTTCCCAACTTTTATTAACAGTTTCAAAGTTACTTTTTTCTTTATCAATCTTCAAAAAAAGATTCAACCCACCTTGAGGATTAAACCAAAGCTCATTGTTCCATACTTTTTTGGGTATTCCTAATATTTTCTGACCCGACCCATCAACATTCTTGGACAACCCTGCCATTGACATGAGAATTCAAAACCTATAAACAAATGGAGTATATATATTGTATACATACACAAACACAGAAAAACACATACAAGAAGATTTTTTTTTTTTGTAAATTTTCACATAGTTTGTTAAAAGGGGTTCTTTTAGAATTACTTTTAAACCATTTATTTAGATGTTGTAACAATCCACAAATGTGTTATTACTCAGAAAAGAATGATGGGATTGCCCCAATTTGAAGTTTGAAGATATTGCTGGTTCTAAATTAATAATCTGCACATGTTTAATTTAAATTAAAATTACTGAATTCGAACAAATATTCCAGACACCATTAAAGAAAGGGGACATTAGTGGGTCGATTAATTTTGGGCATACTACATTAATTTTATGTACTAAGAAAAAACATTTGGACACTAAATGAATTAAAGACAATCTCCCTTGTTTATAGAGGGGGACAAAGACATAGGTCAAAGGGGGTATATTTAAATTGTTGAACATAAATAAACAGTCCCATTAGTCGATAATGAAACTGGTGAAAAATAAAATTGGGGGATAATAGGGAAAAGAGAAAGATCTAATCTACCAGTAAAATACCTTATTGGAAGTACAGGGGTATAGGGTCCTTTCTCTATTGTCAATTCTTGACCTTCTTTTTTTGCCCTCTTTGGTTTTCTATAAGCCCTTTTTATTCAATTGAAAGTTTTTGTTGTTTGCCTTATGAGAGAAAAGGGTTGCGGTAGATCTAAGATTTGCAATAAAAAGAGAGTAGGGGAAATGTGGCATGAGTTGTATGGAGACCCAAAATAAAGAACTAGTATTTGTTTAATTTAAAGTTGGAATTATTGGTTAACTATAGTTTGTTTATTGGAAAGTTGGGTTGAGGAGAGTTGGACTGTGGTTGGGTGAAGGATAGTTAAGTTGTATGAGGTTTTTTTTTTTTTTTTTATATATTATGATGTTTGAATCTGAATATATAACTGATTATTAAAATATTATTTCAAAATTTGTACACTAAATAATTAAAATCATTTGTTTCTCAGCATCTAAATGTGTATAATTTATCTTTATTTAGAAAATACAAAATTATATCCACAAAATATTAAAGAAAATCTTTATGTAAATTTTGTTGTAAGTACACTTTTTGTTAGATGAAACACTCTCTAAAATCTAGTGGCGGTGTTGTGATGGTTGGTGGTTGTTGTGGTGATGATTTTAAGGTGGTGCTTATTAGAGGTGGCTGACGATGGTGGTAATGCATTGATGTCCAAGGTCATAGTTGAGCGGTGATGGCCAACAAAGGAGGTGGTTGTTGGTCGTAGTTGATGTCAGTGGTTGCGTGATGGAGGTGGTTGATGATAGTGGGTGCAGGTTAAAGTGATTGGTGGTGAAGTGGCTAGTGGTGTACATGGTTTTATGGTGATGGCTAGCACTAGTGGTGGTTGTACAGTGGATATGGTTATATATAGGGGGATGGCCGGTAGCAGAGGTGGTTAATAGTTCTGGTTGGCGAGATGAATGTGAAAGAAAGGGTAGTGATGGTGATTGCATTATAGTATTCCTTTCGTTTTCTTTTAACAATCGCTTTAGCTCTTTTTACGTTCATTAAAAAAAATAATAAATACTATGTATAATTTACAATGTTACCCATATTTATTAAATGTTTTTTTAAATTGAACAATATTAAAGAAGAGATTATTTGAATCTTGAACTGAAACAGTCCCAGTAGTAGATAATGAAATTATGAAAAGAAATTGGGGGATATTAGGGAAAAGAGAAAGATCTACCAGTAAAATACCTTATTGGAAGGAGAGGGTATAGGGTGTGTTGTGGGGTGACATCCATCTTTCTTTCTCTATTGTCAATTCCTGACCTTCTTTTTCTTGCTCCTTTGGTTTTCTGTAAGCCCTTCTTATTCAATGAAAATATTTTGTTGTTTGCCAAGAGAAAAGAGTTGCGGTAGGTCTACGATGGAATGAGCTGTATAGAGACCCAAAAATACTACTTTTCTTTAGTTTATAGTGGGAATTATTGGTTAACTATAGTTTATTTATTGGAAAGTTGGGTTGAGGAGCTTTAAACTATGGTTGAGTGAAGGGTAGTAAGGTTGTTTGAGTTTTTTAGATTAAGATGTCTGGATCTGAATATGTATCTGATCATTAAAATATTATTTATAAATTTATACACTGAATAAATAAAATCATTTGTTTTCTCAGCATTTGAATGTGTATATTTATTTTTATTTAAAAAATAAAAAAAATTACATCCATATATTAAAGAAAATCTTTATATAAATTTTGTTGTAAGTACACTGTTTGTTGGATGAAAACTCTCTAAAAGCTAGTGGCAGTGTTGTGGTGGCAGGTGGTTATTAGAGGTGGCTGATGATGGTGTTTATGCATTGATGTCCAAGGTCATAGTTAGATGATGATAGCCAACAAAGGAGGTGGTTGTTGGTCGTAGTTATGGTAGTGGTTATGTGATGGAGGCGGTGGTAGTGGGTGCTGGTCAAAGTGATTGGTGTTGTAAGTGGCTAGTGGTGAATGTGGTTTTATGGTGATGGACAACATTAGTGGTGGTTATACTTATACAGTCGGATCTCTCTATAATAACATCCACATATAAAAACACCTATGTATAACAACTAATTTTTTTCGGAATCGATTTTTTATGTTATATTTTACTTATCTATAACAACATTTTACCTATAACAGCAACAACAACTTACGTTCTTTGGATAATTTAACCCCCCCCCCCCCCCCTTTTGGTACTTTTAATAATTAATCATCTTAAAAAAAAAAAACTATGATTACCAATAATAAGTGTAGAGATTTTGACCAAATATTTAATTTGATACCATAATATTTCATAATTATGATAGAATATTACATATGAATATATATTTGTAAAATAACAATATCATTGTCTGCTAATTTTTATTCATATATAATTTTCAAAAAGGGAAAAAATGTGAATAAGTAGTACAAATCCTATTATTTAGAGCAAGCAAAGAGTCAAATCTTTGATTCCTTATAATCTTTTTTAAGCAAGCTACAATTATAAATTTCTTCCATTAATCTTGAAAGAATTTAATTTTCAAGTAGATTTAAAATGTATGTCTTAGTGTTTAAAACTGTATACATTCATTTATGAATTTATTGGAATTGTATTAACTTTCTTTAGTGTTTAGTTAGTGAAGTATTCATATCTTTGATATTTAAATTTAAATAATTTTGTTATTTTTTATAACTTAAAAAAATAAAATAAAAATAGATTTTATGCATTTTTTTCCTATAACAACCAACTATTATTTAAATGTCATATGCAGTTATAGACATATAATAGCCGTTCTCTATAACAGCCAAAACATTTCGGACCCAATGATGCTGTTCTAGAGAGGTTTGACTGTATATAGGGAGATGGCAGGTGGTGGAGGTGGTTAATAGTTGTGGTTGGCGAGATGAGTGTGCGGGGAAGAATAGTGACGGTGGACCAAATGGTTGCATCATAGTACTCCTTAAGTTCTATTTTAACTGTCATTTTAGCTCTTTTGATGCTCATTAAAAAGATACAAGGTATAATTTATTACGTTTTCCCTATTTATTAGATGCTATTTGAAAATTGAGCAATATTTGTTTACCCCGAATTTGGATAATCAATTAAATTTGTGAGTAGGTATAGGATATGTGGCTAAGCCTCAATCTACTTGATGGAGAAAAGAAATATATGAATATACTATGAGGAATCAGCTAATAATCGGTGGTCTGCTATGCACTTGTATGTTTGTTAATATATGAGTGTTACTTGGTTGAAGAAATGTAAGAGATACGCGCAACAAATATGGACCGAATCAGATGTTTGAGAGGGAGATTTTATATATATATTTTGCTATTACAAGAGTTCTTGATATGAAGGAGCCAACCCTCTAAGAGGAGGACAATGCCCCTTATTTATAGTATTGCCCCATGGGCTTCATACAACATGAACAATAAAACAATAATGAAAAAGCTCTGAGTTGGGTTAGGTTGGATTAGGTTGACCGTACGATCTGACACCCGTACGGTTGACAGTTGAACATGGCAGGACGTTATCGACGCGTGACAACCGCGCAACGGATCTCCCGGACCATCGGCCACGATCAAACGGACTAACGGCCTCGACCAAATGGACCAATGGCAACGATCAACCCAGTCATGGGGGGACCGGACCAAATGATGCCCTTCCTTTGCTTCGGTCCAAACATTCCTCCGGTTCAGAATGGGAGCCTTCGTGCACGTTGTTGTTCCTTTCTTCCTTCGGTCTTTGGTCTCACCGGTTTAACATATATCCGATTTTTACTGTATACAATATTAAATGAGGGGGGGGGGGGTGGTGTTTGAATTTTGAACTGAAACAGTCTCATTAGTAGATAATGAAATTGTGAAAAAAAATGGGAGATATTAGGGAAAAGAGAAAGATCTACCAGTAAAATACCTTATTGGAAGGAAGGGGTATCGTGGTGGGGTTGTGTGGGATGACATCCCTTCTTTTTTCTCTATTGTCAATTATTGACCTTCTTTTCTTGCCCCTTTGGTCTTCTATAAGCCCTTCTATTCAATAGAAAGTTTTGTTGTTTGCCTTATGAGAGAAAAAGGGTTGCGGGGGATCTAAGATTTGCAATAAGAAAGTAGAGGAATGAGTTGTATAGAGACCCAAAAATACTATTTTTTTAGTTTATAATTGAAATTATTGGTTAACTATAGTTTATTTATTGGAAAGTTGAGTTGAGGAGCTTTAAACTATGGTTCGGAGAAGGGTAGTTAGGATGACTGAGTTTTTGACATCAAATATCTTAATCTGAATACATATTTAATTATTAAAATATTATTTCAAAATTTGTACACTAAATAATTAAAATTATTTATTTTCTCAGAATTTGAATGTGTATAATTTATCTTTACTTAAAAATTAATAAATATCAAATACAGATAAAATAATAAAATACTTATCCACAAATTATTAGAGAAAATATTAATTTAGATCTTGTTGTAAATACTTTTTGATAGATAAAGCGTAATCTAAAACATGATGATGGTGATTGTTGTGGTAATGGTTTTAAGGTGGTTATTGGTGGTTGTTGTGGTTGTTACAGGGGGTTGGCCGTGATGGTTATGCAATGACGTCCAATGTCATAGTTGAGCCCTGGTGGCAAACAAAGGTGTGATAGAGGTGGTTGATGGTGGTGGGTGTTGGTCAAATAACTAGTGGGGTAGGTGACTAGTGGTGAAGGTGATTTTATAATGACGACGGTGGTTATACAGTGAACGTGGTTATATATGAGTATATATGAGGGGATGGCTGGTAGTGAAGGTGGTTAATGATTGTGGTTGGCAAGATGGATGTGCAGTGAATGATAATAATGGTAAACCTAATTGTTGCAATATACTAGTAGATAAAGTAATAATAAAAGATTGCATTCACAAGAATTTGAAAGTTTACGATGTTTTAATTTCTTTAAGGTTCTTTACAAGATCTGAATGGCTTAGATCATTATATTTGTTGTAAAATAATAGAAAGAGAAGAAGAGATAGAGAGAATTGTAATGGTTCTTATCATAAAATATGTTGACACAATTGAGGTAAGAGAGCCTCCAATTTATATACAGGAGAAGAAAATCTTGTTTCACAAGAAAATGTGCTAACTTTTAGGGGGAAATTCAAGCTACCATACAATCTATTGTGTCCTTTGCTAGATCAAACCATGAAATGGGTGGACATCTACAAATATATTTGTTTATAACACTCTCTCTTGGATGTCTATTAATAAATAATGTGCTTCGTTAAAATCTTACTAGGAGAAAATCATGTATGAAAAAATCCTAGTGAAAGAAAAAGAGTACGCATATCTGGTTATACGCATTTCTAGCTGTCTCATTAAGAACCTTACCAGAAAATCTCTACTGAGACAAAACCTTATTTAAGGTAAAAAGGGTACAACACATATTTTACTCCTCCTGATGAAGTCATCACTTAATATCTCAGAGACGATGTAGCGGTTCTATTTTTTCCGATTCGGATTTGCGCTTGCCTTATTTAAAAAGGAAAGTGTCCCGAAAAAGTACGGTTGTCAATCGTACCGGAAAAAAGAAAAAAATATACTTCTATGTGGATGGTGCTCTAAATGGACACCGTTTTAGAGTCGTCACCTAACTTATAGGTAAGTTAGGAAAACCTGTTCGAAAGGGTTCTTTTAAAATGGTTAAATTTTAAAAGAAACCAATCTATACCAAAGTATGGGTAAGGTTTCTGGTGATTCCCCGGGGAAGGTGTTAGACACTCCAGTATTAAGGATCCGTAAAATACGGTTGATCTGCGGGTTCTAATAGTATGCCTTTTAGATATAAATTATTTTTGACAAAAACTGCTTTTGTTTATATTTCTGCAAATAAAAGTTAGTCATTTATGCAAAAATACAACACTTTCAAGAAATAAAAGTGGTAGAGTTTTGTCCAAAATTGAGCATTTTGGGTTTCGGACTAGAACACCTAGATTAAAACCTGAAGGCGTTAACCTAAGTAGAACACCACGTAAGCCCACCCGAGTTTTAGGAAAGAGTTTTTAGTTTAAGTTTTACAGAAATTATTTTTTGGCATACTATTATTATCCATATTTTAACCATATTTTACATTTTTTTTTAATTTTTAGTATTTTAGTCCAAATTAATTCAAAAAAGTCTAAGTCCATATTTTGTCCAAAATGTCCACATGTACACGGTCCACAATCATTTTTTGTCTCAAGTCTATAAAATTAGTCAAGTCCATTTTTTGTCAAAAAATCATGTTTTCATTTAAAAGAAATGTCCATTTTTATTCATAAGTAGCAATTTTAGTCTCAATAACGTTTTTGCATGCTAGTATTTGTCAAAAATAAATTTTGTATTTAAAAAATGTTTTTTTGGCGATTCTAATATGTGACAATTTTTAAAGGTTCCAATAAGGCACATTTTTCATCAATTTTAACAAAGAAGTAATAAGAGATAGGGACTTGGGCCTACCAAGCCCAACAGAAAAATGCGTATAAAAAATATGTCCGCTCCAAATATGCACCAAATATGCTCCAAATGCTTAGACCTTCCATGGTTGAGGTCAACTCGATCTAGGAAAGTTAGTGGGCCTCGTTGAACCACCAACGACTAGGAGATTTACAAATAAAACGGGTATACATTGCATTAGTGTTTGACTTAAGGACATAAATTAAAGGGAATTCTACCTATCATAACTAACTATAGTACATATTTATATTTAGTAGCTATAGTTTAAATTAATTACATCTTATAGCTAATAGTAGTATGTTAAATACAATTAATAGCCACATATATATTTAAAGTAGAATACTCCCTTATTATTATTATTTATGATTTTTTTTTATCTTACTGCTTCTGCTCTCAGTGCTCGGAACTCCGGCGAACGAGCTCCGACCACCAACCAACCGGTCATCTTCTCCGGCGAGCGTCTCCGGCGACAGCTTTTCTCTCTTCCCCTCACCGACGGCGATGATGGCAAAAAGACCAAGGCAGAAATACTCAACAAAGGGTAAGTGCACAGGGCAACACCAATACAGATCGCTTAACTAGACTAATGAAGATATGCGGCAATTGGTTCATGTGAACCTTCTTAAGCTGCGGTCCAGCAAAAATAAGTAAGAGCTATAGAGCAAAAATTGGGAGGCAAAAACGAAGTATGTATCCGCCGCCTCGCCGCCGGTAATTCCTGATCCGATCGTAGATCTGGAAAGTAGTGTTTCTTTTTATGAGTGTATTCATTAATTTTTTTAGTATATAATTCAGTGTATTCATTAACTTTTTAGCATACAATCCAGTGTTTGGGGTGTATTTTATTTCTTGTATTTAGTATTTGAGTATATCCGTTAAATTTTAGTGCAAAATTGTGTTTGGAGTGTCTTTTATTTCTTGTATTTTGAAGGATACAATGTAAAAGGAGCTACAAATGAATACAGTTGAGTTGAATACAACTTAGTTGAATACATATGACTTGAATACAGTGAAAAGAATTTTTGAATTTTTTTTATTCGCTGTATTCATGAACACAACTAGGCCGTTTTATGAATACAACGAGCCATTTTTTTGAATACAGCGGGGTAACTATAGCTACGCAATGTAAATATTGAAACTGTAGCTATGGCAAAATTTAAACCCCCAAAGTGTAGTCATTTATGTAAAATTCCCTAAATTAAATTACAATAGAATTGGCCAAGCCCATAATCACTAAATAAATGGGTAAAGGGACAGTTTATGCAAAAGGGAAATTTCTCTTAAATATATATCGACTGAAGTATTAATCAGGCCCAATTGGCCCTAATTATCAACTAGGCATGAATTTTTCTAAGTGTCAAATTGTAATATACATGATATACTATGTGATATACCCTCATATGAGAGCAAAACCCCTTGAAGGGCATACCCTCCATATACCTCCCATAATACACTATATACTCTTCTATATTCACTCCTCTCAAACACCCATCTAAACTACTTAATAGGATATTTCAATTCCCAGAAATGCCCAAAATTTTCCAGGTCTAGGCTACTTCAAAATTTAGCTAATAATTAAGCATATAAATAGTCAAGGCCATGGATTCAAGGCCAACAACTCAGGCAAGCAAAATAAAGTGGTATTCCAGCAAACACTTAGCAAAGAACAAACAATCTTAAATCAAAACAAGCCACAAGAACTATTGTCCAAATACAATGCAAAGAGCAGATTTTATGTCAAATTGTTATCCAAATAGGACATGATCAACTTAGCCTAAATGAGACCTCACAGAATTGACAAGGTTATCCAAAATAAACTTTGCAATTTTAAAGCTGAAATGCAGGTTCCACAAACTCAGTCACAGATTGTAACGACCCGTCTGGTCGTTATGGGAAATGTAGGATCACCCCACCAAATAGAACCTTCCCAAGGGTAGAACGAGCTAATAGAAACTCGATTGTATAAGTCTAAGAGCTAAAAACTTGACTTGTTTGTGGTTTTTGTTTGATTGTATTGAGTCCATCTGGGGGTGACGTAGGAAATTAGAACTCTGTTGGGAATTTCGAGGCCATGGGTGGATTCGTATGGTGTTTTTATGTCTATGTGCATGTTTGTGAGGCCTCGGATGAAATGTTGGGTGGTTGAGTTGAAAAACTGTAAAACATTGCGAGCTACTGCCTCAGTAGTACCGCTGTGGCGGAGATTATACCGCTGCGGCAGTACCGCAGTAGTAGTGAGTCCCTTGCCTCCAGCGGTCGTTCAATTTTCGGGTGGCCGCTGTGGCGGGAGATGTGCCACTATGGAGATGTTGCTATAGCGGAACATGGCCCGCCATGGTGGTGGCCGAATTTCTCTAGGTCCGCTATAGCGGTCACTTGGCCCCTATAGCGAGATTGTTGCTGCGGTGAAATGATCGCTGTAGCGGTCGACAGAAAACAATAATCCCGTTTTAAAAAACTTAGTTCCAAATTCTATATTCACAAAACACCAACACAGTTCCCCACAAGTGTTACACCTCCTGTTTTGTTACAAGGAGATTTTAGCTTATTGGCGGTGTGTACCTTTGGTTTGGTAATCCGCACCAGAGTTTTGGATATGAGATATTTTACCTTATATATGTACAGGAGTACAATTATGCATTCTTGACATTACGAGGGAATTAGAAGTGAAACGAATCGAATCGGAGCAAAACAGAGCAGTTCAGAAAAACTGCTAAAACCAGTCAGTGTCGACGGCCTAAAGGACGACCGTCGACACGTCGACGAGCCGTCATCTGGCACCGTCGACAGGGTTCTGCAATCAGATATCTTAGGCGGCAGTTCGACGGGTCATGTCGATGGACCGTCGACACGTCAACAACCGTCGAGCCTGCTCGTCGACCCGCGAATCTGGAACCAAGATCAAAAGCCAAGATTAAGAGATTCATGTACTAGGAAGCCTATTAGGGTTTGTGAAGAGTAAAAATTTCTTTGGTATGCAAGTGGGGGATTTCATCTTAATGGGGTAGATCGACTTAAGGCTTATTCCTAAGTGACTAAAGTGAGTTTTATATTTATTTGATGTTGTAAAGAGTATTGAGAGGTTAAAAGACTTAGATTATGGAAGGGAGGAGAATATGGAGTGCAAATATGAAAATAGTAATATTCTTGAACCATGACTTGACTTGAATCATACTTCTTGATATGTAATGAGTATAATCTTGCTATGAATAGTATTAAAGATGTTGTAGAGGCCTTGTATGAGGATGGATACGGTATGATGCCATGGCTAGAGTTATGAAGGATTTTGATAGGTAATGTTGAGGATTTAATAACTTCTAGCTTGAAGAAGTTATTGATTAAGATATTATAGGTGTCGTTATTGATGTTGGGAGTTGTTTATTATGTGGAGGAAGTCATCGAAATAAAGGAGATGTTACCCAATTTTCGTTAGCTTTACCTTAAGCATAAGTATGTCTTCAATTATCTAATCTTAGTACGACTTCCCTTAAAGGTAGAATCGCAAGAGAGGCACGCAGTTAGACGATAGAGTTGAAGAGATACAAAGGTATGTAAGGCTAGTCCTTCCTTTCCCAAAGGCATGATTCTCTCATAAATGGTAACTTCCTTTCGACAATTTCCATGACTTTCTTACATCCCAAAAGATGAAAGCTAAAGAGTATTAAAAGTTTCCTATGAGATGAAGATGGGATATGTTCCACAATAGTGAGATGATGCTATATGATATTGATGATCTTCACACGATTCCTTGATGCTATTCATTGTTGATGGCCTCACCTTATAGTGCTAGTCCCTTCAAGGTGGGACATGATGATTATGATTACTGCATAACGGAATCGGGGGTTCTCAACCTTACGTCACCCCGATAGAGTTATAGTTGTCTTTGAGTTCTTATGTATGCTTTATGATAAGTATAAAATGATGAGATTACACCGTGCCTAGTTGGCCGGACATGACACCGCTAAGGCGGGCTGCTTATGATTACACCGTGCTTAGACGACCGGAAATGACACCGCTAAAGCGGGCTGCTTTGATTACACCGTGCCTAGAGGGCCGGACATGACACCACTAGTGGGCGGCGTGCGATAGTTACCCGGACGCGGGTTAACAATGATGGTATATTTGATATGCATGTATGTGTTTTCCTTTAAAGGTTAAGCAGGTTATATCTTCACCTCATGTTTCATTGTTTCTTTATTATGCTATTACTATTCATGTCTTACATACTCAGTACATCTTTCGTACTGACGTCTTTTTCTTTTGGACACTGTGTTCATGTCCACAGGTAGACAGGGAGACGGTGCAGACTCGTAGGAGCTTATCAGCGGATTAACAGGAGCATTCCACTACTCCGGAGGTGCTACTTATGGTCGTATTATTTTATGTATATATTTGGGTATGACGGGGTCCTGTCCCGTCCTTATATCTTAGTACTCTAGTAGAGGCTCGTAGATGCGTATGTGTGGGTAGTAGATGTCCCATGATAACTACATTGTACATTGTATATCATTTTTGCAGCCTTGAGGGCTTGTTTGTATGTATGTATATATATATATATATATATATATATATATATATATATATATATATATCATATCCCACCTGAACACATATACTCTCCAAAGGTAATATATATATATATATATATATATATATATATATATATATATATATATATATATATATATATATATATATATATATATATATATATATATATATTACCTTTGGAGAGTATATGTGTTCAAGTGGGATATGATGATGATTAGCATAATGAGTGGTGCTCGGTAGTCAGCACCGGATACCCGTCACGGCCCCCTAGTCGGGTCGTGACAAAAATGGTATCAGAGCAGTTCCGTCCTAGGGAGTGTCTACGAGCCGTGTCCAGTAGAGTCTTGTTTATGGATGTGAAGCGCGCCACGCTTATAAACGAGAGGCTGCGGGGCATTTAGGAAAAAATGACCATTCTTCTTCTTATTAGATCGTGCTATAGAGGCATGTTATAAGATTTTCCCCTCCCTAATTATGTGTTATGATTTTAGCGATGCCGTTAAAGAGAAAAGCCACAACCACCCAAAAGGGCAAGGCTACGATAGAAAGGCGGATAGAGAGGGAGCCGTCAACAAATGTAAAAGAAGGTGAATCTCATAATGATGCTCCATCCAATACCTCTCAAACTCCGCCTAATTTAGAAGAACAAGAGGGGGCTTCAGCTCCGGCTCCTATGGCTCTAGTTCCTCCACCGGGTACTTTGGGTTAATAAATGATTGAAGCTATTCAGTTATTGACACAACTAGTTGCCACTCAAGCTCAGCAGCAGGGTGCGGGTACAGGTGACAGGGCGACTAGTGCTAGATCCCGTGATTTCATGAGTTTAAATCCTCCAAAAATTTTCGGATCAAAGCCGGATGAAGACCCACAAGGTTTTATTGATGAGATGCTGAGGACGTTGAGAATCATCCATGCCTCCGATACTGAGTCTGTGGAGTTGGCATCTTATAGACTCCGGAATGTAGCGGTCCTATGGTATAATAATTGGATATCTTCGAGGAAATAAAATGCACCTCCCTCGGTTTAGCAGGAATTTGTAGATGCTTTTTTTCGTCACTATTTGCCACTCGAAGTTCGAAGGGCTCGAGCTGACAGGTTTCTGAATCTAAAGCAAGGGAATATGAGTGCTCAGGAGTATAGTCTCCATTTTAATTCATTGGCCCGGTATGCTCCCACTATGGTAACCGATATAGGAGATAGAGTACACAGATTGTGAGTGGCCTAGGGCCATATTTGTTCAAGGATTGTCTGACGGCTTCATTACAAGAGGGAATGGATATTTCCCGTATTCAGGCTCACACCCATAATTTAGAAGAGCAGCAACAGTCGCAAAGGGGCGAGCGCGATATTGATAGAGGGCAGAGTAAGAGGACCAAATCTGCTAGTAGTGACTATAGAGGGGGTCAGCAACAGTGTTCCAGGTACTCGGGCCAGTCCGTGACTAGTGCACCTTCTCGGTTTGCAGGTAGAAGATTTGACCTCCCCATTCATTCAGGGCAGGGTCAGAGCTCGAGAGCATTGGGTTCCCCGTTTGGAGGTGATTATAGTCAGAGGAGACCACCGGTTCCATGATGTGGTCAGTGCAGAAAGTTACATTCGGGCTCGTGTCGCCAAGGTTCAGATGCTTGTTATGTTTGTGGATAGACTGGGCACTTGATGCGTGATTGTCCCTCGAGGTACGGTAGAGGTGAGGTTCAGCCCACAGGATCAGCAACTGGTTCTTCCTCGTCTGTGCGCCCGATAGGGCAGATTCCCCTGACTCCAGCAGGACGTGGTAGGGGCAGAAGGGGAGCATCTAGTTCAGGGGGTACTCAGCCCCGTATCTATGCTTTAGCCGGATGCCAGGATCTTGAGTCATCCTTGGATGTGGTTACAGGTATACTATCCATATTCTCCCATGACGTTTATGGATTGATTGATTCGGATTCCACGTTGTCTTATATTACTCCTTATATTGCTGACCGTATTAGGGTGAAACCCGAGCCAATTAAACCTTTCAAAGTATTTACTCCGATTGGTGATCCCGTAATAGCGAGGCAAGTGTATAAAAATTGTGTGCTGGTGGTATGTGATCGTCAGACTACAGCTGATTTCATTGAACTAGAAATGTTAGGTTTTGATATGATTATGGGCATGGATTGGTAGGTCTCTTGTTGTGCTAATGTGGATTGTAGGACAAAGATGGTCCGATTCCAATTCCCGGGAGAACTCGTGTTTGAATGGAAAGGTAATACAGCGTCCCTCAGAGGTAGGTTTATTTCCTACCTTAAGGCAAGAAAGATGATAGCTAAAGGCTATATTTATCAGTTAGTCCGAGTTCATGACACCGAAGCAAAGCCGCCGACTTTTCAATCCGTCCCGGTAGTAAATGAATTTTCGAATGTATTTCCAGCTGAACTTCCAGGCCTCCATCCGGAAAGAGAGATTGACTTTGCTATTGATGTGCTGCCTGACACCAAGCCTATATCTATTCCTCCTTACCGAATGGCTCCTACAGAGTTGAGAGAGCTGAAGGCCCAATTGAAAGATTTGCTTGAGAAATGATTTATTAGGCCCAGTTCATCACCGTGGGGAGCACCTGTCCTATTTGTGAGAAAGAAAGATGGTTCCCTACAGATGTGCATAGACTATAGACAGTTGAACAAGGTGACAATCAAGAATAGATATCCACTTCCAAGAATCGATGATTTGTTTGATCAATTGGAGGGTGTTAAATGGTTTTCCAAAATTGATCTAAGGGAGGGGTATCACCAAGTGAGAGTTAGAGAAGAGGACATTCCCAAAATAGCTTTCAGAATGAGATATGGCCACTATGAATTTCGGATGATGTCATTTGGGTTTACTAAGGCTCCGATAGCGTTTATGAATTTGATGAATAATGTATTCAAGCCTCTTTTAGATCTATTCGTGATCGTGTTCATTGATGATATTCTAGTATACTCTCGAACAGAAGTGGAGCATGTAGACCATTTGCGTATTGTCCTTGGAATTGTTCGGACTCGAGAGTTGTATGCAAAATTTTCAAAATGCGAGTTTTGGCTAAATTCTGTGACTTCTCTGGGCCATATTGTCTCAACAGACGACATTCGAGTCGATAATAAGAAAATAGAGGCTGTGAAGACTTGGCCAAGGCCTACAGCGCCTACAGAAGTCTGTAGTTTTCTGGGATTGGCAGGTTACTATAGAAGATTTGTGGAAGAGTTTTCCTCTATTTTAGCACCGTTGTTGAAGCTAACTCAGAAATCAGCAAAATTTCAATGGACTGATGCTTGTGAATGCAGTTTCCAGGAATTGAAGGATAGATTAACTTCAGCCCTGGTCCTGACACTTCCAGAAGGATCAGATGGTTATGTTGTGTATTGTGATGCCTCTGGTATTGGGTTAGGCTGTGTGTTGATGCAACACGGTAAAGTCATTGCCTACGCTTCAATGCAGTTGCAGAAACACGAGAAAAATTACCCAACTCATGACCTCGAATTGGCTGCAGTTATTCATGCACTAAAGATGTGGAGACACTATTTGTATTGCATTCATGTTGAAATTTATACAGATCACAAGAGTCTCCAATATATTTTTAAACAGAATGAGTTGAATCTTCGGCAGAGGCGGTGGTTAGAGCTACTGAAAGATTATGATGTGAGTATCTTATACCACCCCGGGAAAGCGAATGTAGTAGCTGATGCACTTAGCCGCAAATCAATGGGTAGTTTATGAGAGGTTTCTCCGGAGAGAAAAGAATTAATTCGTGAGCTCCACTGGCTAGCCAACCTCGGAGTTCGTCTAATTGATTCAGGCAATGCAGGAATTGATATTCATAACCCAGCTATTTCGTTTTTAGACATGGAAGTGAGAGGGCGCCAATATGAGGACTCCCAGTTGAGTCACTATAGAGATACATTTCCCGAGAAAGAGAAGTCGCCATTTGAAATTTCTACAGATGGAGTTCTTAGGTACCAACACTGGCTATGTGTTCCAAATATTGCAGAACTACGTCATCGGATTCTAGAAGAAGCTCATTATTCTCGGTATTCCATTCACCCAGGAGCAATAAAGATGTATCACGATCTCAAGTTAATGTATTGGTGGGATGGAATGAAGAAAGACATAGCAGAATTTGTAGCTCAATGTCCAAATTGCCAACAAGTGAAAACTGAGCATCAAAAGCCAGGAGGATTATTGCAAGCAATGGAAATTCTAACTTGGAAATGGGAAGTGATTAACATGGATTTCATTGTAGTGTTACCTCGTTCCCGACGCAAGTATGACTCTATATGGGTGATCGTGGACAGACTTATGAAATCAGCTCATTTTCTTCCAGTCAGAACCACTTATTCTGCGGAAGATTATGCAAGGTTGTTTCTTAAAGAGATTGTGCGACTTCATGGTGTCCCGACATCCATTATTATTGACAGAGGAGCACAATTTATAGCTAAATTCTGGAAATCCTTTATTAGGTTTGGGTACTCGGGTAAGGCTTAGCACAACGTTTCATCCACAAACTGATGGGCAGGCCGAACGTACTATTCAGACCCTGGAAGATATGTTACGGGCATGCGTGCTGGATTTCGGTGGTATTTGGGATGACCACTTACCTCTTATTGAGTTCGCATACAACAACAGTTATCATTCCAGTATTCAGGTGGCTCCGGATGAAGCTCTATATGGAAGAAAGTGTAGATCCCTAATTGGATGATTTGAAGTAGGAGAGATACAATTAATAGGCCCGGAGTTGATTCACCAAGTAGTGGAAAATATCAAGGTTATCCGTGATCGATTATTGACAGCCCAAAGTCGCCAGAAATCTTATGCGGACTACTGTCGGCGAGACCTAGAATTTTAAGTTAATGATTGGGTATTTCTAAAAGTGTCACCGATGAAAGGTGTGATGAGATTTAGCAAGAAGGGCAAACTTAGTCCCAGGTATATTGGGCCTTATAAAATTATACATAAGGTGGGCCAAGTAGCTTATGAACTGGGTTTACTTCCAGAGCTTGAATCAGTCCACCCAGTCTTCCATGTGTCAATGCTTCGCAAATGGGTTGGAGATCCAGCTAGAATCGTGCCAGTTAATGATATTCAAGTTACAGAAAAGCTGGCTTATGAAGAGGTGCCTATAGCCATAATAGATCGACAAGTACGGAGGCTTAGAAATAAAGAGGTAGCCTCGGTTAAGGTCTTGTGGAAAAATAATAACCGAGAGGAAATGACTTGGGAAGCGGAAGAAAAGATGAAATACAAATATCCAACACTGTTTCCATCCCCGAAAGAAATGCAAGATGAAACGTCATTATCATAAGGTATGTATTGCTTCCTTCCATGCTTTTGGTCGTGTGTGGCCCTATGTTCTTACCATTGTGTTATAGCCCTGTGAGGCGTTGTTATTGTGGGTTGTTGTGACATGATGGTAGCGCCCTATTACAGGGCAAACTTTGGCAAAATTTTTGTAGAATTCCCGAGAACTTAACATTCGAGGACGAATGTTCTTAAGGGGGAAGAATGTTACACCTCCCATTTTATTGCAAGGAGATTTTAGCTTATTGGCGGTGTGTACCGTCGGTTTGGTAATCCGCACCAGAGTTTTGGATATGAGATATTTTACCCTGTATATGTACAGGAGTACAATTATGCATTCTTGACATTACGAGGGAATTAGAAGTGAAACAAATCGAATCGGAGCAAAACGGAGCAATTCAGAAAAACTACTAAAACCAGTCAGCGTCGACGGCCCAAAGGACGACCGTCGACACATCTACGAGCCAGGGTTCTGCAATCAGATATCTCAGGCGGCAGTTCGATGGGGCATGTCGACGGACCGTCGACACGTCGACGACCGTCGACCCTGCTCGTCGACCCGCGGATCTGGAACTTTCTAGCCCTGATTATAAATATAAGATCCCACGTTTTTATTCGATTATTCTCCGAAAAACAGATCCTACATCTCTCTAGAACTCTCCAAAACCCTCCCTCTGTTTCTACAACAAATCAATTCCAAGGAACCAAGATCAAAAGCCAAGATTAAGAGATTCAGGTACTAGGAAACCTATTAGGGGTTGTGAAGAGTAAGAATTTCTTTGGTATGCAAGTGGGGGATTTCATCCTAATGGGGTAGATCGACTTAAGGCTTATTCCTAAGTGACTAAGGTGAGTTTTATATTTATTTCATGTTATTTAGAGTATTGAAAGGTTAAAAGACTTAGATTATAGAAGAGAGGAGAATATGGAGTGCAAATATGAAAATAGTAATATTCTTGAACCATGACTTGACTTGAATCATACTTCTTGATATGTAATGAGTATAATCTTGCTATGAATAGTATTAAAGATGTTGTAGAGGCCTTGTATGAGGATGGATACGGTATGATGCCATGGCTAGAGTTATGAAGGATTTTGATAGGTAATGTTAAGGATTTAATAATGTCTAGCTTGAATAAGTTATTGATTAAGATATTGTGGGTGTCATTATTGATGTTGGGAGTTGTTTATTATGTGGAGGAAGTCATCGAAATAAAGGAGATGTTACCCAATTTTCGTTAGCTTTACCTTAAGCCTAAGTATGTCTTCAATTATCTAATCTTAGTACGACTTCCCTTAAAGGTAGAATCGCAAGAGAGGCACGCAGTTAGATGATAGAGTTGAAGAGATACAAAGGTATGTAAGGCTAGTCCTTCCTTTCCCAAAGGTATGATTCTCTCATATATGGTAACTTCCTTTCGACAATTTCTATGACCTTCTTACATCCCAAAAGATGAAAGCTAAAGAGTATTAAAAGTTTCCTACGAGATAAAGATGGGATATGTTCCACAATAGTGAGATGATGCTATATGATATTGATGATCTTCACACGATTCCTTGATGCTATTCATTATTGATGGCCTCACCTTATAGTGCTAGTCCCTTCAAGGTGGGACATGATGATTATGATTACTCCATAACGGAATTGGGGGTTCTCGACCTTACGTCACCCCGATAGAGTTATAGTTGTCTTTGAGTTCTTATGTATGCTTTATGATAAGTATAAAATGATGAGATTACACCGTGCCTAGTTGGCCGGACATGACACCGCTAAGGCGGGATGCTTATGATTACACCGTGCTTAGACGACCGGAAATGACACCGCTAAAGCGGGCTGCTTTGATTACACCGTGCCTAGAGGGCCGGACATGACACCACTAGTGGGCGGCGTGCGATAGTTACTCGGACGCGGGTTAACAATGATGGTATATTTGATATGCATGTATGTGTTTTCCTTTAAAGGTTAAGCAGGTTATATCTTCACCTCATGTTTCATTGTTTCTTTATTATGCTATTACTATTCATGTCTTACATACTTAGTACATCTTTCGTACTGACGTCCTTTTCCTTTGGACGCTGTGTTCATGCCCACAGGTAGACAGGGAGACGGTGCAGACCCGTAGGAGCTTATCAGCGGATTCACAGGTTCATTCCACTACTCCAGAGGTGCTACTTATGGTCGTATTATTTTGTGTATATATTTGGGTATGACGGGGTCCTGTCCCGTCTTTATGTCTTAGTACTCTAGTAGAGGCTCGTAGATGCGTATGTGTGGGTAGTAGATGTCCCATGATAACTACATTGTACATTGTATATCATTTTTGCAGCTATGAGGGCTTGTGTATATATATATATATATATATATATATATATATATATATATATATATATATATATGTATGTATGTATGTATATGTTACCTTTGGAAAGTATATGTGTTCAGGTGGGATATGATGATTAGCATAATGAGTGGTGCTCGGTAGACAGCACCGGGTACCCGTCATGGCCCCCTAGTCGGGTCGTGACAACAAGCACCTAGGGCGAAATTTCAAGCTAGGTCAAGAATATTCTTGAGAGGTAAGTCTCAAACATTCCCTTTAATCATTACGTTATCTTTTTCGTGATCATTATCCTTTTTATGGGTCTTCAATGGTGAAATTAGCATTAGCAACCATAGAATCTATTAAACCTTCTATACGTGATGGGTTATGATTGTTATCACTTATTTATCATCTAATGGCTTGGGTTAACTCCTCTTAATCATGAATTGCACCTTTAGAGCCATGAACTAAGTAAATCGGGACTTAAGGCTTCATAAAAATAGTAGCTTGGCCATGGAAACTGCTTGTAATTGGAATGTTGATGAAATATTGTTATAGTTTGATGATTAGTGATTAATAAGGCCCTTGTTAGGTTGTTTTATACCTAGAAAATTATTCAGCCATTGGAATGGGGCTAAAGGGAAGGGTATTCTTGAATTAATTTTGTGACTAGAGTATTTGTGACTCATTGAGCATTCTATTTCTAAACTTTGAGCGTTCCGAGGCTTTAAGGAAGGGAAAAGCTGCAGCAAAGTGATTCGCCTTATTCCAGCTTTACGTTCGAGGTAGGTTCCGGTCTACTTGAGTTAGACTTTGATTAGTTGATTGTATGTGTTGTAGATTCGATAGGAGAAAAGATGTCTAGTCTTCATACATGATGTGTTTGTGTGATTGAACTCCTACATGCTATTGACTGAGTGATCGTGTAGGCTTCGTGCCACTATTTATTGTGTTAATTCTACAGTTGATGTTGTGTGATGAGAAGTTAATATGATCTTCTCGGTGTAGTTGTGATACAAAATGATGATTTGAGCATTGATAACAAGAGAGCAAGAAATACTAATATGTATAGATGTCCGAAAAGGCACAGTTGACCGAAATAAATATATGTGACCTAGATTATGGCTCGTGGTCCGAGGTTCGTTCCGGAAACGAGTGGCACTTGATGTGGACCGCATCCGAGGTTCTTTGCGGAGCAGAGGTTTAAGGCTCGAGTCCGATGAGTATCCAGAACGAGTGGTACATGGACACCATGGGTCCCCTGCAGGTCATGACTACTGAGCAATGACATTAGTTAGCATGTGTGTACAGCGAGGTTATGGTTATTGTTGGTAGAATTGTTCTCGTTTGTTCTTTCCATTGATTTGATTTGATATCTTTAGGTGTCTTGCTTCGTGGTCATCCTTGGTTGACTTATTGGTTGGATTACTGATTTCGTGTTGTTGGCTGACTTGTCTATTTTATTGATTTTATGATATATGCGTGATACTAATCTTAGTCGCCTTATGATGCTTACCGATAGATAGTGTTTGTACTGATACTACCTTGCTACATTCTTTTAAGTGCAGATTGTGATACAGAGACTCCTACCCGTCCTCACATATAGCGTTGAGGCCGTTGCTGGCAGATTTAAGGTGAGCTTCTATCCATGACATGCTGCCCGAAGATCTTCTTTTATGATGTCTACTTCTACTCCGGTCATTTTGGTTATTTGTTAGACAAATTTCATTCCTTAGACATGTCTTAGATTAGAGTCTTTTTACGGTAACTTTCGGATTTTGGGGATTGTAATAGTTAGGACTTCTGCATTTATTTTGATATGTTATGGCATGACTTACTTTTGATTATTTTATGCTTGGATGAATAATAACTGATTAAATTGGTTAATATAAAAATGGAGTTGAAAGAATAGATGACTTATGTGTTGGTTCACCCACTAGGAGTTAGTGTAGGTGCCAGTCATGGCAGGTTGGGTCGTGACATAGACAAGATTTTCAATTCAAACTAGCCTATTTTTGAAAGGATTCAAGGATGATGAAAGGAAAAAGGTACACCTAGAGTTCAAATTCAGATTGATGTCAAATCATTCAGGCAATATGCAGATCTTTCAGGTTTTCAAAAATGCATTTTTCAGTCTCAAGTTGTTCCAAAACTCACAAAGACAATCTTCTAAATTGGCTAAGTGAGGCCATTTTGCAATTTTAAGCAGTTTCAAGTAGTGCCAAGTGGAAAAATAGTGATTCATAAGAAAAATCCCTACCTAGAAGTTATGCTAAATGGTACAATAATGCACAACAAAGAAGAAAACAAAAACAGAATTGCATTATGTCATTATAAGTATTTCCTAATCAACTAACTATGTGAATCCCAAACAGGTTTCAGGAAATGTACAGTGTCATACAAAAGAACACACTAAGTAAGATTGAGGAATATCCCAGTTAATAAACAAGTTAAGAAGCATCTCATATTTTCAAACTTACAGTTCCTTTTTTCAAATTTTTTTGCAATCAATTTTTAACACAAGTAACAAGTTTCAATCTTTACTCTTACCATTTCAGTCATTTATCTTTTAAGACAGGTTCACATATTCTAAGTGTTTCAAATCAATCAACAAGGAGAAATGAGAGAAACAAATACACAGACAGTTTAGGCAATACACACACATATACAGTCTTTACTCTTTCTTTCAAACCAATTTTAAGTTTTCAAAATTGATGTAATTCATCCTTTAAACAAACAGAAGTACTCTTGACTTTTATGCAGAAAATCCGAATTAAAATGCAATTCATAACTTCAAAGAGTATCCTAATTTTTGTATGTAAGGCCAACTCTGATCCTAAACTAGTTTTAGACTAAATGACTTAATGTAGGTATTTGGCAAAAGCAGGTAATCCAATAAGTTTAGTACTATCAGTTTCACAAAAAGGCTAAGAGTTCTTATTGTTGACAGTTCCACTTATTTAACTAACTTAGTAAACAAAGAAAATAGGACAGGATTCAGTATTGCAGGTTCAATAGTTATTCTAAGTTGCAAGGCAACAATTAACAAGGATCATATAGCAACATTTCTTGGCACAAAAGAGGGCTTCACCTAATTTTAGATTCTCAGACTGGGAAAATAAACAAGAAACTGCAAGTTATAATGATATTCAATCACATTTGCTATTCTCTAGTCAAAACAGATTCATTTTTTACAACCTTTAGTCTCTAAGACCTATATCTTGCAAATAACAGGTTCAGTTTTCAAAAGACAAGTTCTGGAAAGTGTCAAGCTATTAGCTAAGGTTGACAGCAACATTCAGAGGCAAGTTCTATCCTAAATGGATCATAATGATCCCAAAAAACACCTAAATGAACTCAACTTGATCTAAAAAAACAAATTGCAAAGCAGGTTTTTCACTTTTCAAATCACATAGTCAATCAATTTTTCACAAAGATTGCTAGTTTTAAGAAAAAAAGACTTATGAAAGGTTCATGAATCTATTCTGAGATCAAAAAGACACATTAAGATAGGCACACAGTAGGTCACACAAAGGCCTAGTAAGCAGGTTCACTTATCCTACTGTGTATCATGTTTTAACAGTGTTGACAACAAAAGGGAGTGACAGAGCTCAATCATTCGAACAAAACAAACTCAGGACATTCAGTCTTCAAGTAACTTCATTCAAAACTTAACAAGTAACTTCCATGATTCATTTCAAGGGAAAATGCTTGCTTATTTGAGGCAGTTTAAACATATCAAACAAGCATAGTATTATAAAAATGGACTTAAGCTAATAGAAATCATATTTAGCTAAGCTGAAGCAAGATAAAGTCCAGAATCTAAGGCAAGCCACAAAATTATTTTTAGACCTTGAAAGTAACTTCACCTTTACTAAAGTAGTAACTACATATTACTGTTTCATTAAAATATTTCTAAACATCACCATTTCAAACAACAAAACTGAAAAAAGTATGACTATAAAAAAAAACTTAACACAAATTTAGCAACTTAGAATTCCCATCACACCATCTTATTTAACTTATCCTTGAACCAAAGACTATGCATTTCTAAATCAGAATTTCCATAATCCTATTCTTTAACCACTCTTCTCATTTTATTAACTAACAGGTTATACTATCTACTTAATGTGACATAATTTAAACCTTAACTTATTTTTTATAGCATTTTTAAATGACAAACAAGCTTATACAGTAAATAATCATGACTAAAAATAGAATAAGGTTTGAAATAAGAAGTTACCTCTTACTGGGGCAACCTGAAGACCAAAGAGGGATTCAAACTCCAACTTCAAGCGAACAAATCCCTTTTTATCTTCAAAATCCTCTTTCTAATACTTTCCTTATATATATCTATGTATATTAATTGAATATTTATAGTATTTTATAGTATTTTCTTTAACTGTTTATGTATATATAGTGTATATATAGTATATAATTTGGTATAGCTCTTAGTTTTTAAGGCTTATTCTCTTAAATTTCGAAAAAAGGATCCCCCAAAATCCCCAAATTTTGTACCTTATTACTAAAATTTGAAATTTCATCAAATAAGACAACAAAAATCACAACTAATTGTACCCTAAAATCCACAAAAAATCTAATAAAAATCAGAAATACCAGGATATTACGAATAAAACAAATTTTGTACCATTCTAACAATGAGGATAAAATCCCCAAATTTGTACCTTAGCCGTGAAATATCTAAGAAGTTTCCCCTAAATTCTTTATTTTAGTGCAGATGGTGCACAATATGGCTAAGGGCTCAAGGTCCTGCCCATGGCAACTATAAACACATAAAGAATCCGAGTAACAACCTAGTATGATTCAATTTAGGTATGAAAAAATGGAATTCGAATGAAAATAAACCTGAAAATCATGAGTATTCATGATTGGGCGTGAAAGCCCTCAGGAAATTGGCCAGAAATAGCCCTGAATCGCCATGAATTAGCCATAGTATATGAAACCCTAATAAAATTGCAAATCGCCTCACTAAGGAGACGAGGGAGTCGAGTGAAAATGAAATAAAAATGTGGGGTGTGAAGTTTGTTTTAACAAACTTAAACAAACTTCACACCCTTTTTGTTTTAAACATTAGCCCTTTATTTTTTAAAATAACAAACAAAACCCCCTCCCTAATTTAAATCAATTAAAAAATATATATTATAAATACGCGTATTACTAAGTAAATAATTATTTAGGCTAATTTAAAATTCAAAACTCGCAAATTTAAAATATTAGCTTTAAAACTAGCCCAATATTGACATATTTTCGGGAATTATTTTAAATGTGAAAAAATGCGGTCAAAATGAGCCGTAATTCATATCTTGTTTAAATTAACAATTTTCCTGGACTAGACGGAGCGGGATGAAAGTGAACAACTTGTATTTCTTATGTTTTTCAGTTTTTTCAGGAAATAGTAATTAAACGTCATTTTTGCGATTTTCTCAGGATTTTTAAAATTTTAAAATTGAAAGGAAGTATCCTTACTCCGTCTTTGACTCGGGAAATTTGAAAATTAAAATACGCATCTTATGAGGTGAAAATTAGGCATCAACAGACGACACATTTCAATGTGTATCAGCCATTCTGTTGAAGTTCTTGGGTGAAAAATACTTTTGGTGAAATGTGCTTTTTTCTGTCTCCCTTTGATGTGTATTCCTTTTAGTTGAGTTATGCATGTAATATTATTTTCGTACAATGTTGATAGAATATTCTTGCTCAGTGAAGGAATACATATTTTTTGTATTGACCTCAGTCAAATGAATTCTGAACTTGCTTCATGAATTGTGCTTATCTTTGCATTTTTTGAAGAAGCAACAATCATAGTTTCTTTGTTGATAGCCATGGTATGGTTGTACGTCCATATGCAAATAAACAATCTGTCTACGATCTAGCTTTATATGGTCAGACAAATAATTTGTATCTGCATAACCATTAGTGGTGAATTGAATTTATTTGGATAAAACAGACTTATATCATCCTCCAATGTATCTAAATATTGTACATGTTTAATACAATTTCAGTGTCTTTGTGTTGGATAAGAGCTGAATCTTGTTAATAAGCTTATAGAGAATGTTATATCTTGTCGAGTATTATTGGCAAGATACATTAATGCCCCAGTTACACTACGATTCTTTGAAGCTCTTCATCATTTTCATAAGGTCGAAATGAATCTTTACTTGCGTCAAATGATCTCACAACCATTAGGGTACTCAATGGATGTGCTTTATCCATATAAAACCGCTTTACAATATTTATGTTGATTGATGGACAAAAAATATAGGGATTTAGTAGCTCAGCCGGTTGGCTACTTGAACTCTCATCTTATTGGTGAGGGTTCGAATCCCCACATTGTAATCCTCTCTCCCATTTCCCCTTCCTCTACCCCACTATTTAATAAAAAAAATTACTTTAAAAAAAATGGACAAAATATTTTATCTGTTATATGTTTAATTTGTAGCCTAAGACTAAATCTTGTCTTTTCAAGATATTTCATTTCAAATTCTTTCTTCAAACAGTCCATTGCATTTGGAAGCTCTATAGAAGTTCCAATAATACTCATCCCCAAGATTTCTTTTAAAATATCTCTCTCTCTCTATATTCATTGTAGATATTTTAAAATAAATCTCTGGGATGAATGTTTGTGATTTTTCTGAAATTGAAATTGAACTTGTTCCGAATTGATAGGATACATTATAGATGAATGGTCAACACAATGTTCTAGTTACTTTAGAATATATTTGTGGAGGTTTATATATGATCTTAGAGTACTAAAATTGTTTGTTTCTCTAACTTTTAAGTGTATACTCTACTTGTGATTCTAAGAATTTGGGGGAAGAGACCCATGTCTTATCTTATACTTCAGCACTGTGTTATAATGCTGATAACTCTAGTTCAAGAGATGAAAGCTATTGGCTGAATCGAATGAGTGCAACCCGCCAACTCCTATTTGACATGTTTTATGTTTTTTCGAATGCTATTGGATTTCCATTTTTGTATGTGCTATTCTTGAATTTCAAAGTAAGCATGATTAGTTCACCCTTTTTCTTCTCCATTTGTCAATTTTTTACTTTTTGTTCTCATATCAATTTTCCTTATAATCTTGTTACAGGAATCAGAGATTGCTAGCATCTTAAAAAATTAACCGTCCAATTGTCAATTGCTGTATTAAGGATTTGATGTTGTCTTGGCTCGTGAAAAACTGGGTGAATTGCTTGAAGTTAATAGTTATATTAACTAGTAAGTTTCCTCTTTGAAAATAGAACTTTCAAAATAATCATCTTAAAGCAGAATCACAGTATTTTGTAATTTGGTCACGCTGTGAAAATGACAGTAAATAATTTGCAACATGCTGAAATCATACACCATAGAACTCTTACCTAAATTTTTGAAAAGTTTGAGAACTCTATGGCGAAGCATCATTAAAATAGAGTTAAGTGATATACATTTAACTGTATCATGGTTTGATATATGCACAGCCTCTCGAGTTAGAGGAGAATATTGGATGAGATGTGAACACGAATTGGTTTACCTCAAAATTTCCAATTTTCATGGAGAATATCCTAAAGTTAGAAATTTATTATCCTGAGCAACATGTTTATGCTAATTAATATTGTACAGAGTTCCAAGTCATAAAACACTTCTCATTTCATCGTACCATCATCAGCAAGTGAGTAGTCTTGTTTTACATATGCAGTGCAACGGGGACTGATAAGAAGCGGAGAAAAGTAGAAAAAGAAGAGAGTGTCTGTCAATTTGTTAGGTTGTGAATAATTTTTAATTGCTTTACAAACACGAATTATATTCTAATTAGCAGCCTTAAAGTGTAAATTCTTGAAAGCGTCATTTTTCACTAGTAGAAAATGACTATTTTTATTGGATGATTTAAAAGAATGGTCTTGGAGGTGAGCGTTTGACTTCACTTGTCCCATGAGAAAAACTTCAAAAATATTAACTTTTGACTTTGACCTTGAAAGTTTGCACATGAGGTAAGCCAAGGTAAAAAAATTCAAGATCGCGCATTTTCAAGGTCATCCGGTGTAATTTCTTGACCTTTATTGGTCTCATGCTAGAGATAACAAAATAAACTCATTCTTGGTACACCTAACCTATCGAAGTTTAAACGGGTTGAGATATAGTCCATTTTATAACTTTCCTCAACATGTTGAATTGGACATCAACCATCAAATTATTCGTTGTCAAGAAAATAAAATCAAACGATTGGATCAAACAAATCATAATAGTTTACCCAATTGGGTCAAAATGCAACCCAAAGAGATTATGTAATTTTAAATAACATGAGCCAATAAGAAAATTATACCTCAATTTTCAACCAAGTTGAAGTCCGCTACATGAATTCGTAAATTTTGATTCGGTCATCTCATACCAACTACGTAAAAATTGAAATAAAATAAATAGTAATAGAAATTCTCTATATTTCTAAAAAATTTAAACTAGTAATTTAAGCAGAATATATTCATTTTCCAAACTTTTCAAAGTTGAATTCAGTTATACCATCACTGGATTTATATTGGTCAAACTTATTTAATTCAAGCAAAAGCAAATTTTGAACGAATTGAATCAATGACCCATTACAAGTTTGATTGTTTTGAACATCCAAAACTCACCCATTTGCTCCTGTACGCATACTCGCGTAACAACTAAAATTATTCCAAGACACTTGTCAACATTTAGGGTAAGAAATTGGTGAGATTCATCATCTTAGAGCTTACTGAAGATTGTAGATACTTGTTAGAACTTAGAAGCTATCTAGACAAACATTACGAACATTTGAAGAGAGCCAAAATATTTGCCAACTTCACAAATGAAGGTTATATACATGATGTACATTTTTTAGTTGGGAAGATGGAGTCAAGAAAATAAACTTTTTGCTCCTGACAGATTTAAACAAAATATGAAAAATATTTTAGTGCTTTTTAGTATTTTTCAATGTACAAAAAAAATATATCATGATATAGTATATGCATACTAAGCCTCTTATGTACATTTAATTAGGTTAATCAAATTCATATATAATTAATAAAAAGTGCGTACATAATTTATCGATTTGTATCGGATATTACTTCAGTTTGTTTTTAATCAAATCAAATCAAACTAAATATTTTAAAAAAATTTAAAATCAAATCAAACAAACCTGAAAAAAATAGGTTTACTTATCACTTGGATGATTTGGATAAATTTTCAGCTGCGAGCCCGTTTGCCATGAGAATTATTCACTTTTCTGCAGATTTTTTTTACTTTATTTAAAAATTAGCGTTTGGCCATGAAAATTTCAAATATAACTTGAAGTTGAATTTGAAATTTGGGAAACACCTAAAACCCTGTTTTCACCTTCTTTTTTTTTCACTCTTTTCACCATTATCACTTTCATACATTCAATAAATCAAAAATTCTTTGCAATTAATATAACCAAACACAACTCCATCTTCAACTCCAACTTCAAAATTTCAAATAAAGTGAAAAATATTTGGTTTTCATGGCCAAATGCCTACCCCTTTGGCCATGAGAATTATTCACTTTTTTCCTAACAACTTTTTCTCTTTATTTGAAAATCAACGTTTGGCCATGAAAGTTCCAAATATAACTTGAAGTTGTATTTGAAATTTGGAGAACACCTATGTAACGACCCAGCGGGTCGTTATGTGCGTTTTTACCATTTTACCCTTGGCGGTTCAGTTTCGAGACTAGGAGCGACTCTAGTGATAACTTAAAGATTCATAATTCTAAAACAAAGGCATTTGATTGTGTGACGCCCCGAACCATGGCCTGGGCAAAACACGGCACTCGGTGTCTTATTGCATGTGACTGAGCGAACCACATGGCTTGCTGAATCATCATGAGGCATACATGAGCGGAATATAACATGAGAACATGACAAGCCTTTATAAAACAAGAATAGTCATAGTATTAAATAAAACACTTGTTTAAATCTTGAATGCGGAATAACAAAACTGAGTCAAAGGTGGCTACTCAGCTCATATAAAAATCTAACACAACTGACTGCATAGTCTATGAAACCTCTAACATGAACATGTGTCTGCTAAACATACTTGCTGGGACAAGGCCCCCAGCATACCTTTGAATGCATAACTAATCATGAAAGTAAATAATTGGCTAAAACCTCAAGAGAATGGGGCTCACCCAAAAGCTGATACGAATACTGTCCTACTGAGCAGATGTGTCGTCCTGTAAAACCGTACCTGGATCGTGAAATGCAGGCCCCCGAGCAATAAAAAGGGACGTCAGCACATTGAATGTACTGGTATGTAAAGAAACTGGGAGAATAAGCATGGCACATGAAATAGCAATGATAAAAGCTGAACTGAAATGGAAACCTGGCTGTAAGCATGAGCATGGATACATATATATATATAAATAACATGAGTAAAATATCTATGGGAGAGCATTAGTATGACTGACATGTAACCACCACGTTAGCACGTGGCCTCTGATCTCTGCCCGATCAGCTAAGCCATCTTGTACCTTGCCGGGGTACAAGACATGAACATGACATGAATGGATCCAAATCCCTCAATGGGGAATATATGAAGGAATCGTCCTACTGGGCGGAGCGATCCCTATCCTACGTTGGCATACGTAGTTTCAAGTATAAAACCTTCTCGGTAATCTGTGCAACTTCCAAATTACATGAACATGAATATAATTGTCTTAGTAGCCCATGCATTATATAACTTTCTTGTAAACATGATTCTTGCTTGTATTATAACATGAAGGTGATATATATAAGTATAACTTGTATGAAAACATGGAGACATGTAGGGTTTTCATGAAAATAAACATAATATTTTATAACTTGCATGTAAGAACCCAAGGAATACAAAGTATGGGTTTTCATGGACTACAGACAGATTCTCAATAACCAAAAAGGACTATTAAGAACACAATAACAAAGTAATCATACAAACATATTAAATCATGGTACACGTACTTAGGGTTATCATGAACATGGCTAAAACTCTAGTTTTGGTACAACTTGTATAATCATGGAAGAACGTGGCGTAGGGAAGAACAAAGATGTTCCCACACGTGGACAGAAACCCTACATACTTAGTAATGTGTAACAACCCGTAAATCTGAATTAGGTATGAATGTATGAATCTAGTATAAAGGTGATATTTTAGCTATACGAATCTATTTGGGATGAACTCGGGTGATAAACAGTCGTTTTGAAGTCAAACCAAAAAGTGAAGTTCTTAAGGCCTTCTAAATTAGTCTAAATCTATGACAGTCTGTACTTATGGCTTGTTTTCAGGTACTTGCGTTAGGAATTGTGAAAATTTCCTCCTTGAAAGTAATATCCCTTTGAAATACCTTTCCAACGGTATATTATGGAGGTCAAGAGGACATCTGTACAAAAAGTTATGACCATTTTATTGAAGGATTATAGAGCAGTCCGTTCACTGGTCATGTTATACGAACTTGTTATACAACCCATATAATTTTATACGGACCGTATAACTCTTCCATACTTAATGACGCTTCAAATCGACGTTCTGTTCAGCCATGATAAAATATGGTCATATTATACGAACCGTATAACTTTATACAGACCGTATAATATGTCCATATAACTTCCGCCTCACTTTTGTATAAATTCAAGCCTTGAGTTCTTTTATTTCATTATTCACAATTCCAAGCCCTAGCAACAATCCAAAACATCAAGGTAAGTCAATCCAAAAACCCTTCCAACTCAATTCTAACATATACTCTAATAATCCAAGCAAGAAATCATTGTACCTAAACTAGGATTTTCAAGAAAACCCATCTCAAGATTCAAGATTTTGAAAATCTTCTTCAAAGTTAAAATCTTTAATTCAAGTTTGGAGCATTACCAGGTATGTATAGTTACTATCTACGTGTGGGAACATCATTGTTCTTCCCCACGCCTCATAATCCATAAATTATGATTTTCTACTAAAACTAGGGTTTTATACCATGCTCATGATAACCCTAGGTCCATGTCCATGATTATATTATGTATGAATTGTTATAATTCCATCATTGAGTTCTCAATATTTCTTTATGATTATTGAGAATCCGTCTGTAATCCATGAAAACCCATATCTTGTTTTCCATCATTGAGTTCTCAATAAACTCTTATTTAGAAATCATGGATACATGTTAGAATTCAATTGGAATAGTTGGAATAGACTTACCTTATTGTTTTGAATTTTTGGGAGAAGAAAACCTTCGTGCGAGGGATTTGAGAATGTGAAAAGTGAAAAAAGAACTGAACATGACGTATTTATACTTAACTGTGTTGGGAATTTATACGGTCAACTTATACGGTCCTTATAAAGTTATATGGTCCATATAACTTTGCCGTATTTGACCATGATTAAAATTCTAGAGACTGGAATTTCCCAAATGAGTTTCACAGACTGAATATATGGCCCGTATAATATTATACGAACACAAGTACGGTCCGTATAATGTTTTTAAGAACTTTGGCAGAAACTGAAATTTCTCCACCTGCGTAACACGAACTGAAAATACGGGCCGTATAATAGTATACGGTCCGTATAACTGATCATATAACAGGAACTTTGCTGAACAGAGATGAATTTATTTCCTACACTTTTCATCTGGTCTTCTAAGTCTCAAATCATGAACGTAACCTAGTTTAAAGGTACGAGGTGTTACAATATCTCCCCCTTGGGATCATTTGTCCTTGAATGATAGGTCGCGGTTAAGGTTTGGACTGGACATGGCTTGAATACATGAATGTGAAGGGAACATGGAGACTGAATTAACATGACATGGTTACATGAATACTAAGACATAGAACATCGGCACTGGATACATGACATGAATGTGAAACGTGAAACATGACATGGACTATAGAAGGTTACCTTGAGCGTTCTCTGCTTGCACTTCAAACAAATGGGGATATCTTGATTTCATGTCTTCTTCGGCTTCTCATGTAATCTCTTCAACTTCTGACTCCTACATAAGACCTTTATTGAGGCTACTTTCTTAGTTCTCAACTTACAAACTTGTCAATTAAGAATGGCTACGGGGATCTCCTCATAGGTGAGGCCATCCTTGACTGTTATAGTATCAGCAGGAACAACCAACGCCGGGTCCCTTATACACTTCCTCAGCATGGACATATGGAAAACTAGATGAACAATAGCCAACCCTTGGGAAAACTCAAGTTCATAAGCTACTTGACCGACCTTTCGCAAGACTCTGTAAGGTCCAATGTATCTGGGACTGAGTTTTCCTTTCTTGCCAAATCTCATAACACCCTTCATAGGCGAAACCTTAAGGAACACCCAATCATGAACTTGAAATTCTAAGTCCCTTTGCCTCACATTTGTGTAAGACTTCTGGCGACTCTGAGCCGTTTTCAAACGCCCATAGATCAACTTCACTTTCTCCATAGCCTGATAGACCAAACCTTGTCCTAGCAACTCTGCTTCACCAACTTCGAACCAACCAATCGGTGATCTACATCTGCGCCCATACAAAGCTTCAAACGGTGCCATTCCAATACTAGCATGGTAGCTGTTATTATAAGCAAACTTAGTGAGGGGTAAGTGATCATCTTAATTACCTTTGAAATCTAGGACACATGCTCTCAACATGTCTTCAAGAGTTTGAATAGTACGCTCTGCCTGACCATCTGTTTGAGGATGAAAAGTTATGTTGAGGTTCACCTTGGTACCCAATCCTTTCTGAAAGGATTTTCAGATGTTCGTTGTGAACTGAGCACTACGATCTGAAATAATAGACAATGGGGTCCCATGCAATCTGACAATTTCATTAACATACAACTTGGCGTAATCTTCTGCTAAATCTGTGGTCTTGACTGGAAAAAAGTACGCCGACTTAGTGAGCCGGTCAATGATCGCCCAAATAGAGTCATGCCTCTTAGCTGAACGAGGTACACTTGGTACAAAGTCCATATTGATCATTTCCCATTTCCAGACAGGAATATCAATATTCTGAGCCAAGCCACCCGGTCTCTGGTGTTTGGCTTTCACTTGGTGACAGTTCGGGCACCTAGCCATAAAATTTGCTGCATTCTTCTTCATATCATTCCACCAGTAAATCTCTTTAAGATCATAATACATCTTAGTGTAACCTAGGTGAATGGAATACCTGGAGTTGTGAGCCTATGACATGATTTTGCTCTCTGAGCCCATCTACATCTGGAACACATAATATGCCTCGGTACGTCATGGTACCATCATCTCCCTCTTGTTCAAAAGCCATCGTCTTATGATTGTGAATCCCCTCTTTCAGCTGCAATAAGTAGGGATTTTTATATTTCTTCTCCTTAACTTCAACGACTAAGGAGGAAAGAGCTCTATTTTGAACAACCACACCGCCATCCTCAGAGTCCAAAAGTCGAACTCCAAAACTGGCCAAACGATGAACTTCCTTGGTCATAACTCTCTTATATGAATCAACGTGGGATAAAATTCCCATGGAATGCCTACTAAGTGCATCGGCTACAACATTCGCTTTTCCTGGATGATAAAGATTATCCACATCATAGTCCTTAAGCACTCGAGTCATCTTCTCTGCCTAAGATTTAGCTCTCTTTGCTTGAAGATATACTGCGGGATTTTATGATATATGAAAACATTAATGTGCACTCCATACAAATAATGACACCATATCTTAAGTACAAAAACCACGGCTGCCAATTCTAAGTCATGAGTCAGGTAATTCTTTTCATGAGCCTTGAGCTGACGAGATGCATAAGCTACAACCTTACCATGCTGCATTAATACATATTCGTGACCTATTCTCGAAGCATCACAATATACAACAAACCCTTCGGTTCCCTCTGGTAGCGTTAAAACTCGAGCAGAAGTCAGTCTCTTCTTCAACTCTTCAAAGCTTCGCTCATAAGTATCTGACCATTAAAACTTAACCTTTTTCTGGGTCAACTTAGTCAACGGGGATGAGATAGAGCAAAATCCCTCAACAAAACGTCTGTAATAGCCTGCCAGACCCAAGAAACTTCTTATATCAGAAACTGAAGTGGGTCAGGGCCAATTCTTTACGGCATCTATTATCTGGGAGTCACCTTTCACACCTTCACCTGAAATTACATGGCCTAAGAATGCCACTGACTCAAGCCAAAACTCACACTTTGAGAATTTTGCAAAAAGTTTGCGATCCTTAAGAGTCCGCAATACTATTCTGAGATGTTCTGCATGATCAGCCTCACTACGGGAATATACCAAAATATTATCAATGAAGACAATGACGAATAAATCGAGGTAAGGCTTGAAGACCCTGTTCATAAAATCCATGAAAGCAGCTGGCGCATTTGTCAACCCGAAAGACATAACAAGAAATTCAAAGTAACCATAACGGGTTCTGAAAGTGGTTTTCGGAATATCAACTTCCTTAACCTTTAACTGATGGTAACCTGATCTGAGGTCAATCTTAGAATAAAACTGGGCGCCCTGAAGTTGGTCAAACAAATCGTCTATCCTGGGAAGAGGGTATCTGTTCTTAATGGTGACTTTGTTCAACTGGCGGTAGTCAATGCACATGCGTAAGAAACCATCTTTCTTTCGAACAAATAAGACTAGCGCACCCCAAGGTGAACACTGGGCCTAATAAATCCCTCATCAAGGAGATCTTTTAATTGGGCTTTTAACTCTGCTGGAGCCATTTTGTACGGCAGAATAGATATCGGCTGAGTGTCGGGAAGTAGATCAATTCCAAAGTCAATCTCCCTATCAGGAGGGACTCTGGGAAGATCTTCTGGGAAGACCTCTAGAAATTCATTAACGACTAGTACGGACTGGAGAGTTGGAGTTTGGGTATCTAAATCCCTGACTCAAACTAAGTAATAGATATACCCCCTTGGAAATCATCTTTCAGGCTTTTAGATAGGAGATAAATCTACCTGTGGGTACTATTGAATTACCCTTTCACTCTATGACTGGTTCGTTAGGAAACTCAAATCTCACTATTTTGGTTCTACAACCCACTGTAGCATAACATGAAGATAGCCAATCCATACCCATGATTACATCAAAGTCTACCATTTCTAATTCTGCTAGATCAACTATGGTTCTGCGGTGATAGACTAAAACTGGGCAACCCCTATAAATGCGTTTAGCTATAACCGATTCCCCAACTGAGGTGGACACCTCAAAGGGTTCATGCAACTTTTTTGGTTCAATCTCAAATTTTTCAGCAACATATGGGGTTACATAAGATAAGGTGGATCCTGGGTCAATAAGGGCATAGACGTCAAAAGTGAAAACTGTTAGTGTACCTGTGACAACATCTATATGTGCTTCTGTATCTTGGCAACCTGACAGCGCATACAAACAATTTTGACCAGCGCCCGTATTGCCGGACTTTTCTGCTCCGCGCCCTTGCTGGGCCTGATTGTTACGGGGAGTTGTTGAGTTTGTGGACTGAGCCATATTACCCCCAGTACCTTGTCTAGCTGACGAATAATCTCTCTGAAAATGACCCCTCTGGTCACAACCATAACACATCCATACCCATACGACACTCACCCGGGTGTCCCTTACCACACTTGCAGCAAACCGAGTTAGTATAGGCCTGCTAGCCCACACTAGCCTGAAAATAGGAACCTGCTGGTCTAAAATTCGGTTTCTTCTGATCATTCCTGAACTTCAGGACTGGGGCACTGGCTACCGATGGAGCGGGCCCTGGTGACCTGCTCTTAAAGAATTTTCTGCCTCCACCTCCCCCATGATTGAAGTTACCTATAGACTTAGCTTTTTTACTGATTTCCCTCTCTTTCTCCTTCTGAAGGGCTTCTTTTTCTTTTATTCGGCCTTTATTACCTTGCACAAAGGCAACCATCTTAGCAATGGTCATGTTGTTGTTCTGAGCAGCCGTATTTGCATAACCATGCAAGTCAGATTTGAGTCTAAGCACAAATCTCCTAACTACAACCCTCATGTCGGGAACCATATGGGGAGCATGCTTGGCCAAAGAAATGAACTTGTGGTAATATTCTTGGACTGTCATGTTATTCTGCATCAGTCTCTCGAATTCAATAGCCTTTGCTTCCTTGACCTCAAGAAAAGCATCTGTAAACTCATCCCATGTAGCAGGAAGTACATCCTCATGTAGCAGGAAGTGTATCATCCCCTCGGGATTGTTCCCATGACTCATACCAGATATGGGCCACATCCTATAACTAAAAAGCACTAAACTCTGCTGCTTCTGTCCTAGTAGCATGCATAATGCGGAATACCTTCTGCAGCCCATTCATAAAGTTCTACAGATCCTCCTCTGCCTTAGTCCATGTGAACACTGGAGGTTTCATCCGCATGAATTCCTGAGTCCTGAAACTAGCAGATCCTCCACTAGCACTGACACTAGGAGTCGTTTCCTGTCACTGCGCCTGGTTAGCAATGATCTGAGTGAGCAACATAATGGCTCCCCTAATATCCCTCTCTGAGGCGTTATGAGGAGTAGCCGTAGGAACGGTTGGGGCTGCTGGGCCTATAGTAGCTGTCTGAGTCTGAACGGTCTCTTCCTAAGACGCATCAGCAGCAACCCTTTGGCTGGTAGCTGGGCTCCTCTTCGTGTACTTTCTTTTCAGAGCCATTTTCTGAAATACGTAATTCGCATGAGTTAGAAGAATTTTTGAAAGTACTGCTCTAACTACACGATCTAGAGTATGAATGAAGCGAGACAATCCTTAATTTTTGGTGGTCAACTGTTTATATATGTGGGGGCCTCATACATATAAAAGTGACCCTATTGGACACAGTTTCATAAACTCCTTAAGACACTTGAACCTAGGGCTCTGATACCAAGCTTTCTCACGCCTCGAATCATGGCCTGGGCAAAACACGACACTCGGTGCCTTACTGCATGTGACCGAGTGAACCACATGGTTTGCTAACATCCCGTAAATTTGAGTTAGGTGTGAATGTGTGAAAATCTAGTGTTAACATGATATTATATCTATAGGAATCCATTCTTGATAAATTCGGGTGGAAGATGGTCGTTTTGAAGTCAAACCAACAATTGAAGTTCTTAAGAGCTCTTAACTTCGCCTAAGTTTTGATAGGTCTGTCATCTGGGCGATTTTTATGAAACAGTGTTGCGAATTGGGAAAAGTATTCCTCAATAAAAGTTTTATATATTTGAAATATCTTTCCAACGGTAGGTCGCCCAGCCCGAGCAAATCTATGTACAAAAAGTTATGTCCGTTTTACTGAAGGGCACAAATGCTGGAGATTTCGCCCAAAGTACGCCCAGAAAGTACGGGCCGTATTTTAAAGTATAGGACGTCCTTTTGGACATACTTCTTTCGTTATTCATTGGTCTTGGCAGCCTAAGTACGGGCTACAAGTACGGGACATACTTCAAAGTACGGGACGTACTTGTAGGCCGTACTTTCCCCGTTTTTGGCAGAAAAATTGAGTTTAAAATGGGTGTGGTCTTATTTTGTTCCCACTTTTTTTCATCCTTCCAAACCCTAAGGATGAAAATCATCCCTCCAAGTCTTCAAATCAATGGTAAGAATACCCTTACATTACTAATCTATTCTAACATCAAACCTATGATTCTTACCATGATTCTTCTGATCAAAACCTAGGATTTGCAGCATAATTCTTCCTAAAGTGATTCAAGCTAGGGTTTGGGTGTTCTTCATTAGCAAAGTGAATTGTTAAACTTTGTTTAACATATTAAGGTATGTCTCTTTGAAAAATCATTTTTGACTATAAGGATGATTTGTATGTTTCTCTTTTTGAAAAGTTATCTTGAATGAAAATCACTTTTGAACCTATTGTTGGAAGTATAGATTTTATTCAAGATTTTTTAATGAATGAAAGGAAAAGTAATCTTTTCATGTTTCTTGAACTCTAATTCATGTCTAAATAGTGGTTAATGTGTGTGAGGGGACAAACCCACATTAAACCTATATTGTAACAAACCCTATCTATGTATAAGATATTGTGAATGTTTTCCTCTATGAGAGATGCTTAATAATGATGGTTAAGAGTTGGTAATGACATTCTCATTGGTGAATTGGGACATGTAAATCTTTTGTAAAGAGGTTATACGTTTTTAAAACACTAATTGAAATGACTTAATCTTTACGATATGGCATAATAAACCTTAATGTTAATTGATGGTGTGACATACCTTGAGACAAATTGTGAATCATCTTCTATGCTATGAACTTTGTTGTTGTGTTTGGCCTAGCTACTCGGGAGGAAGGGTAGCCACTATGGATCCCAGTGTGGTAATTGCCTAGCCATTCGGGAGGAAGAGTGGACACTACCGGGTTCGCTACCCGGAGTGCAGTTAATGCTTAGCTATTCGGGAGGAAGGTTAGCCACCGAGAATTTCATATTCCGGTGTGGTGCGCTATGACAAGGGAACCTCTACGGTCACCCCTTCGATGTGCTTGGTTCTTGGGCCTGTATTGGCATGTGTGACATTCTTATTTTCTCATGAATTTGTTGTCGTTAATTATGATCAATTGAAAGGCATATTTGAAGTTGTACCTTGACCAGAGGCCTTATAATCGGATCTTAATAATTCTTATTGAGATACACAAACTGAATACCTGCTCTTACATTAGTTTCACTTAATTTTCAGGATTGATTTCTTTATGTATTATTTTACTTTATTTTCGTATTAATTATTGTCCCCAAGCACTCACTGAGTACAAAAGTACTCGGGCATACCATTATTGCTTTTGATGGTATGTTAGGTAACGGAGAAGAGTAGGTTCATGATACTCTCGACGCTTAGGAGAACTTGCAGCTGCTGTTGATTTGGTGAGCCCATATCCTTGTTCGTGGGACACTTCCTGTTTCATTTATTATTCTAGTTTTTTGGGCTGCGTCCCGAAGTTGGATGATTGGTGTGTCTCTTAGAAGCTCCATAGATAGTTGTTAGAATTGTGGGTAGATTGTCAAAATCTCGTACAAAGTTGATTGTCAAAGTATCGTACGACTTAATGGGTGTTTGCCACATTTACGATTATTTACTAATATTAAAGACTTTGGCTAATTTAATTCATATCTCGTGATTCGTTTGAATTTATTGTATAAACTGTTGGAGGTGATTATTGAGCCTGGCGGGTTCAAGTGTTATTATTGCATCATTTAGGTTCTTCCGATGTTGTTCATGACGTCGGATGCCGGTCACGTCTAGGGTGGGTTTTGGGGCGTGACAAGCTTGGTATCAGAGCCTAGGTTTAAATATGGCCTAGGATTATTGTCGGTGTCTAGTGGAGTTTTACTTGTGCAGCCTGATCACCTGCATGACCGAGAAACTCCTAAGACATTTATAGGTGTTTCTTATTCTTCTTGATTCTAGATTGTGCTGTAGAGCTTAAAGTCCTTTTAGGATCGTTCTAATTCTCTCGTTAATTTGTGTCGTGCAGAAATGGCTCTGACGCGATCCAAAAATGGTAACCGAGGGCATCCTGCGGGAGTTAACCGAAATCTTGGGGGCGCGAATGCTGGTAATGGAAATGATGCTGGAAATCAAGCACCACCACCGGCACCGCCTGCTTCTGCTGTTCCTATTGCAGGTGTACCTGAGATTGGTACTATGCAGATGCGGCTTCTGACTCGTAGGCTTCTGACGCTGTGGCTTCTGACGCTGTGGTTACAGGTATCCTTACCATCTGTTCTCATAATTCTTACTCATTGATTGATCCGGGTTCAAATTTATCCTATGTGACTCGTTATTTTGCTCTTGATATGGGTATGAAAATCGAACCTTTGTTGGAACCTTTTGTTGTCGATACAGCTTCTAGTGTTCCTATTATTGCTTCTAGAGTGTATAGAACTTGTGTTGTCGTGATTAAGGGACGTGAGACCGTGGCTGATTTGTATGAACTTGAAATGGTGAATTTTGATGTAATTATAGGGATGGACTAGTTGTCCGCGAGTTATGCTAATGTGGATTGTCGCCATAAGTTAGTTCGTTTCGCCTTTCCCGATGAGCCTGTTATTGTGTGGGAGAGGGAAATTGCTAAGCCAAAGGGTAGATTTATTTCCTATCTTAAGGCTCATAAGATGATTACTAAGGGGTGTATTTACCATTTGGTTGCTGACAATGATACAAAAGCCGTAGTACCCAACTTTGCGTCTGTTCCCATAGTTAGTGATTATCCCGAAGTATTTCCCGAAGATCTTCCGTGTATTCCTCCTGATAGAGTTATTGATTTTGGGATTGGTGTTTTCCCCGACACCTAACCTATTTCTATTCCACCTTATCGTATGGCTCTAGCGGAACTAAGGGAATTAAAGGATCAGTTGAAGGACTTGTTAGATAAGGGTTTCATCCGATCAAGTTCCTCAGCTTGGGGTGCTCTAGTCTTGTTTGTTAGGAAGAAGGATGGTTCCCTTAGAATGTGTGTTGACTACCGTCAGCTTAATAAAGTGACCATTAAGAATAAGTATCCCTTGCCTAGGATAAATGATCTGTTTGACCAACTTCAGGGTGCTAAGTTCTTTTCCAAGATTGAACTGAGGTCTGGGTATCATCAATTGAAGATAAAGGAGGAGGATATCTCGAACACTGCTTTCCGTACGCGTTATGGGCACTTTGAGTTTCTAGTCATGTCCTTTGGGTTGACTAATGCGCCTGCTGCATTCATGGATTTGGTGAACCGTGTGTTTAAGCCGTATCTAGACCGCTTCATTATTTTGTTTATTGATGACATTTTGGTGTACTCTAAGAATCATGAAGATCATGCTAACCATTTGAGGATAACTTTGACAATACTTGAGGAGAACGAGTTGTATGCAAAATTCTCTAAGTGTGAATTTTGGCTTGATTCTGTGGCTTTCTTGGGTCATATGGTGACTGGTGACGGCATTAAAGTAGACCCTCAGAAAATTTCAGCAGTGAAAGAGTGGCCTAGACCCACTAGTGCGACTGAAATTCATAGTTTCTTGGGTTTGGCAAATTATTATCGAAAGTTTGTGGAAGGTTTTTCGTCAATAGCCTCTCCACTGACTAAATTGACATAGAAGACTGCTAAGTTTCAGTGGTCCGAAGCTTGTGAAAAGAGTTTCCAAGAGCTTAAGACAAGGTTGACTTCGACTCCTTTTTTGATGTTACCTTCTAGGTCTAGTGGATATGTGGTGTATTGTGATGCTTCTAGAATTGCTTTGGATTGTGTGTTGATGCAGAACGGTAAGGTGATTGCTTATGCTTCACGTCAGTTGAAGAAGCAAGAGAAGAATCATCCGACTCATGACTTGGAGTTAGTTGCTGTGGTATTTGCTTTAAAAATTTGGTGTCATTATCTGTATGGTGAGCATTGTGATGTTTTTACTGATCATAAGAGTCTGCAATATATCTTCAAGCAGCGAGAATTGAACCTCAAGCAGAGGAGGTTGTTGGAGTTGTTAAAAGACTACGACTTGAATATTGTGTATTATCCTGGTAAGGCTAATGTGGTTGCTGATGCTTTGAGTAGGAAATCTATGGGCACGTTGGCTTATTTGCTTGCTCATGACATGCCCATGGGGAAGGAGATTCGAAGGCTTGCCATTCTTGGGGTTAGGCTTGATGAAACTGAAGATAGAGAGTTAGTGGGAATCACTCCATCACGGTCTGACATTGTAGAAAGGATTAAATCCAAGCAATATGATGATGAACTTTTGGCAAAGCTAAGAGATGGAGTGGAAAGGGGTGAGTACACTTCCTTTACTGTGGGTACTGGTGATAACATTCTGCCGTTGCAAGGACGATTGTGTTTTCCTGATTTTGATGGTCTTCGACAAGAATTAATGATGAAAGCTCATAGTTCCAAGTATTCGGTTCATCCGGGATCCACCAAAATGTATAAGGATTTGAAACAACACTACTGGTGGAAGAGCATGAAGGTTGATATTTCTAACTTTGTGGCTAAGTGTTTGAACTGTCAACAGGTGAAGGCTGAACATCAAAGGCCTGGAGGCCTGCCTCAGAATATTGAGATTCCGCAGTGGAAGTGGGAGGAGATCAACATGGATTTCGTTGTGGGTTTACCCCGCACAAAGGCCAAGTTTGACTCGATTTGGGTTATCGTGGATAGACTCACAAAATCTGCCCATTTTATCCCTGTGAAGACGTCATATACCGTGGCGGAGTACGCCAAGTTATATCTAAAGGAGATAGGTAGATTGCATGGTATTCCAACATCGATTATATCTGACAAAGGTACGCAATTTACTGCTCATTTTTGGACATCCTTTCAGGAAGGGTTGGGAACTAGAGTGCTATTGAGCACTGCCTTTCATCCTCAAACTGACGAGCAGGCAGAGAGAACTATTCAGACTTTGGAAGATATGCTACGAGCCTGTGCAATCTATTTTGGAGGAAGTTGGGATGAACACCTACCTTTGGTGGAATTCGCTTACAACAATAGCTATCAAACGAGTATTCAGATGGCTCTTTATGAGGCTCTTTATGGGAAGCGTTGTCAGTCTCTAATTGGTTGGTTTGAACCAACGGAAGTAGAGTTGTTCGGCCCTGATTCAGTTCATGAGGCGATCGAGAAGGTAAATCTTATTGTGCAGCGACTGAAGACCGCACAAAGTAGACAAAAGTCTTATACGGACATGAGGCGTAGGGAATTGGAATTTGCTACTAGTGACAAAGTTTTCTTGAAAGTGTCACCTATGAAGGGGGTAATGCGTTTTGGCAGAAAGGGAAAGCTTGGTCCTCACTATATTGGTCCTTACGAGATTACGAAAAGGGTTGGGAAGGTAGCGTACGAGTTGAGATTACCGGCTGAGATGTCCATGGTTCATCCGGTGTTACACATTTGATGTTGAGATTGTACAAAACGGATCCTTCCCATGTGTTGAATCATGAACAGATTGAAATTAATGAGGCATTGTCTTATGAAGAAGAGCCAGTTCAAATTTTAGATCGTCAAATTAGAAGGTTGAGAACAAAGGATGTAGCGTCGGTTAAGGTGTTATGGCGAAACCATAACACTGAGGAAGCTACTTGGGAAGTGGAGGAGGACATGAAGAAAATATATCCTCACTTGTTCCCTACTACAGGTATATGTTGAACCCTTCGGATGTATTTTCCTGTAAATGTTTAGAGTGAAGTATAAGTCTCACAATTGTGTTTAGGCTTGAATGATGCATTCGTTATATGTTTAGTTGTATGTTATCTCTGAGGATGTTTCACCGTGCTACAAGAACTCTTGAAATTCTGAAATTTGAGGTTTAGTAAAGAATCCTAGACCATGACTTTCATTCGGGGACGAATGATCTTAAGGGGGGGATAATGTAACATCCCGTAAATCTGAGTTAGGTATGAATGTGTAAAAATCTTGTGTTAACATGATATTATATCTATAGGAATCCATTCTTGATGAATTCGGGTGGAAGATGGTTGTTTTGAAGTCAAACCAACAATTGAAGTTCTTAAGAGCTCTTAACTTCGCCTAAGTTTTGATAGGTCTGTCTGCTGGGCGATTTTTATGAAACTGTGTTGCGAATTGGGAAATTCTTCCTCAATGAAAGTTGTATATATTTGAAATATCTTTCCAACGGTAGGTCGCCCAGCCCGAGCAAAGATATGTACAAAATGTTATGTCCGTTTTATTGAAGGGCACAAAAGGTGGAGATTTCGCCCAAAGTACACCCAGAAAGTACGGGCCGTACTTTAAAATACGGGACGTCCTTTTGGAGGTACTTCTTCCGTTCTTCACTGGTCTTTGCAGCCTAAGTATGGGTTACAAGTATGGGATGTACTTCAAAGTACGGGACGTACTTGTAGGCCGTACTTTCATCGTTTCTGGTAGAAAAATTGAGTTTAAAATGGGTGTGGTCTTATTTTTTTTCAGCCTTCCAAACCCTAAGGATGAAAATCATCCCTCCAAGTCTTCAAATCAATGGTAAGAACACCCTTAACATTACTAATCTATTTTAACATCAAACCTATGATTCTTACCATGATTCTTGTGATCAAAACCTAGGGTTTGCAGCATAATTCTTCCTAAAGTGATTGAAGCTAGGGTTTGGGTGTTCTTCATTAGGAAAGTGAATTGTTAAACTTTTTTTAACATATTAAGGTATGTCTCTTTTAAAAATCATTTTTGACTATAAGGATGATTTGTATGTTTCTCTTTTTGAAAAGTTATTTTAAATGAAAATCACTTTTGAACCTATTGTTGGAAGTATAAATTTTATTCAAGATTCTTTAATGAATGAAAGGAAAAGTAATCTTTTCATGTTTCTTGAACTCTAATTCATGTCTAAATAGTGGTTAATGTGTGTGAGGGGACAAACTCACATTAAACCTAGATTGTAACAAACCCTATATATGTATAAGATATTGTGAATGTTTTCCTCTATGAGAGATGCTTAATAATGATGGTTAAGAGTTGGTAATGACATTCTCATTGATGAATTGGGACATGGAAATCTTTTGTAAAGAGGTTATACATTTTAAAACACTAATTGAAATGACTTAATCTTTACGATATGGCATAATGAACCTTAATGTTAATTGATGGTGTGACTACTATGGCGCGTCTGGCCGCCGCGACACTTTGGGTTTTGGGGGGAGACCGCCATAGCAGGACTACTACGACGCGGTTTCGACTACTATGGCGCGTCTGGCCATTTAATGAGGTCCGCCGTAGCGAAACTAGTGACCGCTGCAGCGGTCGACGGGAGGCAGAAACCTATTCTTGATATTGCAAATTTTGAGTCTTTTGTCACATAACACCAACAACAGTTCTCAAGAAAGTAAGAGGCGACTTTCCTAAGGCTTGGGTTGGTTCTTCCTTGAGGGTAAGTCCTAACCTTTATGTTGTTCATTCCTTTTCTTCTTTAAGTTTCCACAGTTAGTTCTAAAGTCCATTAATGGTGGGTGGAAGTCCTGAAAGCCTAGAATCAATAAACCTTTAAATAAATTGTGAATTGTTTGTTTTACTACCGTGTACATTGTCTAGAGTATAGATTATCACTTTCTAGGATGGAAAACTGATTAATTATGGTGAAAATTGTGTATTGAGACTTAGGGTTTGTCACGATCCAATATAGCCGTGAGTGACACCCACACTAATTCTCCTATTGTGTGAACCATCCCCTTAACCAATTATCATTTAATTAATCAATTTAAAACATTCAAGGATATAGCGCTAGTAATAATCATAACCAAACTGTCTAGTCATGCCATAAATTAATAAAGGTGCGGAAATCCTAACTATTACAACCCCAAAAATCCGAAAGTCATCGTACAAGGATCTAAAACATAACAGTCTAAAGAATGAACAATTATTTATAATATAAATAATGTTTGGAATGAAAGTAGACATCAAATAAGAAAGATCTTCAGGCAGCATGGCATGGATAGGAGCTCGACCTCGGATCTGATCAGGAACTGACCTCAAGCTAAATATGAGGCCTGGAAGATGTCTCTGGCACACAATCTGCACTCAAATAAAAAGTAAAGCAAGGTACTATCAGTACAAACACTATATACCGGTAGATATCATAGGCCGACTAAGATTAGATTCATGCATACGTTCATAAAATTAATAAGATAGACAGATAGGCACAACAACACATAACCAAGTAATGTCATCAATAGAAATCAGCCAACGCAGGAATAAGATAAGTCCAGCCACCACCATCAATAGGAATAATGTATGTCTGATGCAATGCAATGCAATAATAATAGTATCTCAACCATGTACACACATGCCTACTGGTAATGTTTGCCCAATTAGCCATGACCTGTAGAGGACCCATGGTGTCCATGTACTACTCGCTCCAGAACTGACCTCGAATCACGAGCCCATAACTAGGCCACATCCTCACCCCTGTCAAATGTGCCTTTCTATGTGCATTCTTTCTGTATCTCATCATAGTATGAATCTTAACGTATTTCCAGTCCAACAGTCAATATGGAATATGATCAGCCAATAATATCATGCCAAGAATTACAAGGCATCAAGCCACAAGTCATATCAAGACTCAAGCAAATTAACTCATCAACATAGTGAATATGTAATTATCTCAATCAACAAGAAGAGTATATATGAACTCCTTCCTTATTATAACACAACAAACACACCTCAGGTTTCAGTATGTAAAGTAATGGCGACAAGCCCACATAATCAATCAATCAGTACCAACCTAGGAATTTCCAACCAGACTTCATGTATGAAGACTTATACATGCTTTCTACCATCAATTCTATTGCATATACATTCACCTAATCAAAGTCTAACTCAAGTAGACCGTAACCTACCTCCGATGTAGAACTTGAACAATGCAAGCGGTCTCCCTATAGTGGGAAAACCCACCACTACGACAGACCCCATTAAACCCAAACCCCGCAGCGGCTACCGGCGAACCGCGACGGCAAACTAGCTGCAACGGTCTTACGCCCGCTGCAGCTGTCTCATCCGACCAGTGAGCTTTGGTTTTTCACCAGATTTCCACCCAAAATCCCAACATCAATACGAGGGCCTATAGACGCAACCCAAATATGGACATCAATATAAAACATACTACAGACTCATCCGTGGCCTTGAAATTCCCAACGGAGGTCTAATTTACTAAGTCACCCCCAACGAAAATAAGTCAAGTTTTCAAACAAGTGCACAAATACAATCATAGACCTTTATTTCAGAATTCTAGCTCCTTAAGTTTTCACTAGGATCTCTTCTAGTCTCGGAAAGGAACTAGCAGGGGTAAAAATGGTCAAAATGCTCATAACGACCTAGCGGGTCATTACATCAGATACAAATTAAACAACCGTTCATCCCCGAACGGACAAGGAGGGGAAAGGTACCTGACTCAGTGAAGCTGGGGATAATTATTACGCATATTTGATTCAGTCTCCCAAGTAGCTTCCTCAACGAGGCAGTTCTTCCGTTGAACCTTCACTGACGCAATCTCCTTAGACCTCAACTTACGAACTTCCCTATCTAGAATAACAATAGGCTCTTCCTCATAAGACAAGTTCTCATCTAACAAGACTGAATCCCAACGAAGAATGCAAGAACCATCACTAATGAAAGAACCATCACCATGATATCTCTTCAACGTAAAGACATGAAACATCAGATGAACGCTAGACAAACTTGGAGGCAAAGCCAACTCATAGGCTACCTCCCCCACACGGCTAAGAATCTAAAAGGGACCGATGAACCTGGGACTGAGCTTGCCCTTCTCCCCACACCTCATCACACCCTTCATGGGTGAGACTTTCAACAATACCTGCTCCACAACCATGAACTCAAGATCTCGGACCTTCCGGTCTGCATACTCCTTCTGTCTACTCTGAGCCGCCAAGAGCTTTTCCTGAATCACCCTAACTTTGTTTGATAACTCTCTCAAAAGGTCAGTGCCCCATGGACTTACCTAAAATGCATCAAACAAAAGATCTACATCTCCTCCCATAAAGAGCCTCAAAAGGGGCCATATCAATGCTCGAGTGGTAACTATTATTATACGCAAACTTTACCAATGGTAAGAACTGGTCCCAGTAACCACCGAAGTCAATCACACAAGGTCGGAACTATTCTCTAGAACCTAAATCATTTGTTCAAACTGACCATTTGTCTGAGGGTGGAAAGTTGTACTAAGATCTAATCGAGTGCCCAACTCAGACTGCAAAGTCCTCCAAAATCGGGACGTAAATATCGTGCCTCTATCGGATACGATGGAAATAGGAACCCCATGCAAATGAACAATCTCACAGATATAAATCTTGGCCAACTTCTAAGCAGTATAGGTGATCTGAACCGATATGAAATGAGCAGACTTGGTCAATCTATCAATAATGACCCAAATCGAATCAAACTTACCCAAGGTCTTTGGAAGGTCAATGATAAAATCCATAGCTATCCTCTCCCACTTCCATTCAAGAATGGGCATCCTCTGAAGCGTACCCCTGGGTCTCTGGTGCTCGTACTTAACTTGCTGAAACTTTAGACACTGCGAAGTGAACTCAACGATAGCATGCTTTATCCTCACCCACTAATAGTGCTGTTTCAAATCGTTATACATCTTGGTAGCACCAGGATGAATAGAATACCTAGAACTGTGAGCCTTCTCTAAAATCGTCCTAATCAAGTCATCAACACTAGGGACACAGACACGCCCCTTAATCCTCAGAATGCTCTCACTGTCAATCATGGCCTCCTTAGTTTCACCACTCAAACCTTGTCGCGAATATTGCACAAACTCGCATCGTCGAACTGCTTTGCCTTAATCTGCTCCAAAAATGATGATCTCGCCTCAACACAAGCCAACACTCTACCTGAATCGGATACATCAAGCCTCATGTAACTATTAGCTAGAGTCTGAAGCTCTCTAGCCAACGGACACTCCAAAACAATCAACCGAGCCAAGCTACCCATACTAGCAGATTTCCTGCTCAACGTATCTGCTACAACGTTTGCCTTGCAAGGATGATAAAAAATAGTAATATCGTAATCCTTAAGCAACTCCATCCATCTGCTCTGCCTAGAATTAAGATCTCCCTGAGTAAACACATGTTGAAGACTACGATGATCGTGAGAACCTCACAATGGACACCAAAGAGATAGTGCCTCTAAATCTTCAGCGAAAACCACCGCTGCCAGCTCCAAATCATGAGTGGAATAGTTCTTATCTTGAATCTTCAACTGCCTGGAAGCATAAGCAATCACCTTCTTTTCCTGCATCAAAACAGCACCCAAACCAGAACGAGAAACATCACAATAAACCACAAAGTCCTTGCCCTCCACGGGTAAAGATAGAATGGGAGTTGTAGTCAATAAAGTCTTGAGCTTTTGGAACCTCTCCTCACACTCATCGGACCACTGGAAAGGTACCTCCTTTTGAGTTAAATGGGTCAAATGCGAAGCAATAGAAGCAAACTCCTTCACAAACTGATGGTAGTAACTGGCTAATCCCACAAAGCTGCGAATCTCTGTCATTGATGTAGGCCTAGCCCAATCTCTCACTGTCTCAATCTTCTTAGGATCAACCATAATTCCCTCTTTTGACACCACATGGCCCAAGAATGGCACAGACTCAAGCCAAAACTCACATTTAGAGAACCTGGCATACAACTCCTTGTCCCTAAAAAACCTAAGAACAACCCTCCAGTGTTTTTCATGGTCTTCTTTACTCTTCGAATAAAGCAGAATGTCATCAATAAACACTATCACAAAAGAGCCTAAGTATGGCTTAAAAATACCATTCATCAAATCCATAAAAGTAGTTGGGGCATTAGTAAGCCTGAAAGACATAACAAGGAACTCATAGTGCCCATATCTAGCCTCGAAGGCTGTCTTCAGAATATCTTCGACCCGAATCTTTAACTAGTGATAACTCGATCTCAAATCAATTTTTGAAAACACGGAAGCCCCCTGAAGCTGATCAAATAAATCATCAATACGAGGAATGGGGTACTTATTTCGGATGGTGACTTTATTTTACTGCAGGTAATCAATGCACATCCGCATAGTCCCTTTTTTTTTCAAAAAATGTACAGGAGCACCCTACAGGGAGACACTCAGACGAATGCAACCATTACTAAGAAGATCCTAAAGTTGTTCTTTCAATTCTCTCAACTCTGTTGGTGCCATCCGATATGGCGGAATAGAAATAGGGCGGGTCCCTGGCTCAAAGTCAATGCATAAATCAATATCACGATCTGGTGGCATGCATGACAAGTCCGCGGGAAACACCTCCGCAAACTCACACACTACAAGGACTAACTCAATAGATGGGCCCTCTGCACTAGTATCACAAATATGCGCCAAATAAGCCAAACACCCCCTATCAACCAGTTTCTTTGCACGAATAAAGGAAATAATTTTCTTTGGGGAGGGACTAAGGTTACCCTTCCATTCAAGTCTAGGCACCTCGGGCATAGCTAAGGTGATTGTCTTAGCATGACAATCCAGAATTGCATGATAAGGAGCTAACCAACTGATACCTAATATGACATCAAAATCTACCATGTCTAGAATCACTAAGTCAACCCAGGTGCCATACCCCATAAGTGTGACATCACAAGATCGATAAACTCTATCTACAACCACAGAGTCTCCAGTTGGAGTAGATACATGAATAGGGGCATCAAGCAAATCACAGACCATATCAAGACCCATAGAGAAATATGTAGACACGTAAGAAAATTTAGAACCCGGATCAAACAATACAGGAGCCATCCAGTGATAGACTGAGATGTTACCTATGATGGCGGCATCGGAGCCCTCCGCCTTCGATCTGCCAGGAAAGGCATAATAATGAGCTCGTCCTCCAGTAGCCTACGAATCACTGCGATCAACCTACCTTGCCTGAGCTATGCCCCTGCCTGGCTGATGTCCACATCTACCTGACTGGAATATGCTCTTGCTAGGCTAGGTGCCACCTCTACCCGCTATATGAACTCTACGCCCAGTCTGAGCACAGTTTCCACCATAAGATCCTCCCCCTCTACCTGATGCTGGATATTTGAGAGCCTGAAACTGAGCACCCTGGCCACTTTACCTAAATTTGGGATAATTTCTGTTGAAATGCCCCATCTCACCACACTCAAAGCATTCGCGGTCTAGCATCGCATGCTAAACAGAAACTGAATAACCACCATAGTCTGGGACTATGGCCTGCGACCCCCCTAGCTGATTGGTATAGTACTGACTAGCCCCTGATGGGCCTCCAACTGAAGCCTGCATGGCTGACTAAACAGGCGTCTCGAGTAGACCTGGGAACTCTGGCCCTTGAAGAAAGAGCCATTGAAACTACTACCCTTTTGGGACTTTTTGTTCCGCGTACTTATTACAACCATCATGCCTAACACCATCGATGGTCCTAACATGATCCACCACCTCCTGCAAGAAAGAACCTGAGGCCGCAAGCTGAAGAGCTGACAACTAAAGAGCAGTGTTCAACCGTTTCACAAATCTCCTAACTCTCTCCTCCTCAGTAGGTAATAGCTGGAGAGCATAACGAAACAGAGAATGGAACCGGGCCTCATAAGCAGCGATTGATGAATTACCCTACTCAATATTACTAAACTCATCATGCCTCGTGTCCCTCAAGGTACGAAAAACATACTTCTCTAAGAAGACTAGATAAAACTGAGTCTATGTCAACGGAGGCAATCCCGCTGACCTACACTCCACAAAAACCCTCCACCATAACTTGGTATCACCCAAAAGCTGTAAGGTCACCAACTCAACACCATACTTATCCACTGCCCCTATCTGATGGAGCCTCTCATGACAGTCCATGATAAACTCATAAGCATCCTCAACCTTAGTGCCATAGAAGACTGTAGGCTTTATCTTGGTGAACCTCTAAAATAAATCATGCTCATCACCGGTCAACACCGGCCCTGCCACTAGTCTAGAAAATACCTCAAGTCTTGGAGCCTTATCTAAACGTGGGGCCACCGCTGCAGCGTGCTGTACCCCTGGAGCACGAACTCTGTCCAGAGCCTGACCACCCAATCTAATACCTCGGCCAGCTGGAACGGCTGGTAGCACGCCTTCCTCAGTCAGGCCATTCAACAGATCCAACACTCGGCCTATAACATCTATTACCGCTGGAGCAGCCACTACCTCTGGCTGAACTGGTGCTGCTGCAACCTCTGCTGCCTCATCAGGAACTACCTTGGGCTTGGGGTCTCAGCACGAGCCTGACCAGCTGCTAGAGCCTCGTCCCTAGATGGTGTTGCTGCTCCCCTACCTCTGCCACGGCCACGCCCCCTAGCCTGACCTCCACCGTAAGCTATGGCCCTAACTGCCTGCTCTGGCACCTCATTTGCTGCTGCTGCCGCACGACTCCTAACCATCTGTGAGAGAATAGAAAGAAAAGTTAGATACCAATTTGAATCATCCAGATACCAATTGGAATCAAGTAGCACGAAAGAAAGAAATAGATTGAATTTTTCTAGTGTCCCATAGCCTCTCAACGTACAGACATCTCCATACCAATCCACACGACTCTACTAGACATGTCCTTGTACAATGAGATCGAAGAACCTAAAGCTCTGATACTAACTTTTTCACGACCTAATATAGCCGCGAGTGGCGCCCACACTAACTCTCCTAGTGGGCGAACCATCCCCTTAACCAATTATCATTTAATTAATCAATTTTAAAACATTAAAGGATATAGCACTAATAATAATCATAACCAAACTATCTAGTCATGCCATAAATAAATAAAGGTGCGAAAATCCTAACTATTACAACCTCAAAGATCCGAAATTCACCGTACAAGGACTCTAAAACATAACGTTCCAAAGAATGAACAATTGTTTATAAATGAAAATAATGTCTGGAATGAAAGTAGATATCAAATAAGAAAGAGCTTCAGGCGGCATGACATGGATAGAAGCTCACCCTCGAATCTGATCAGGAATTGGCCTCAAGCTAGGTCTGGAAGATGTCTCTGGCACACAATCTGCACTCAAATAAAAAGTGCAACAAGGTAGTATCAATAGAAACACTATGTACCGGTAGATATCATAGGCCGACTAAGATTAGATTCATGCATGTGTTCATAAAATTCATAAGATAGAAAGATACGCACAACAGTACATAACCAAGTAATGTCATCAATAGAAATCAGCCAACGCAGGAATAAGATAATTCCAGCCACTACCATCAATAGGAATAATATAAGTCCGATGCAATGCAACGCAACAATAATAGTATCTCAACCGTGTACACACATGCCACGTGGTAAAGTTTGCCCAATTACCCATGAGCTGCACGGGACCTATGGGGTCCATGTACCACTTGTTGACACCTAATTTTGGCTCGCCGTGCTTAAAATTAACGTTTTAGAGCGCGAAATACATTTTTTACACATTTCTACATTTTTTGACAATTTATTGATGATTATCCTTATTTTAGGAATTTTATCAATTTATTGTCATTTTTAAGAATCATTATTTTTGCACATGTACAGCGTAATACTACCATTTTTGTGCAATTAATAATTGTTTCTTTTATTTTATAGTAGTACATTTTTGTATCTTATACATTAATATTTACATTTTATACTTACATTATTATTTATACATTATTATTTAACTATATTTTAGTATAGTCCGTCGGTGCAGAGAAAATCGGAACAATTAATTTTTAAACGCAAAGCAAAAATTCGATCAAGTCAAGGTCTCGTCACCTTTTTAAAAGTTGACATTTGAGGTGATGGGTTGGGTTCTTGATCTATTGGTTATTGCATTTTTACATAAGGGTTAAAAGGGGTAAAGGGGACAAGAGGGGGAAGATCATTATGTTTTGGACAAGAGAGGGTGTTAGTTTGTATTATAAAGGAATAGAGGGGGTTATATTTTTTTTGAGACAACACACACAATATTTCACATTTTTCAGATTTTTGTTTCCTTTAAATCCCAAAACATTTTCTCTCCCCTCACCTTCTCTCTCCACGACCCCACCGCCGCCAGCCCCCTCCACGCCGGAGCTCGGAGCTCCGGCGAACAATGACATCACCGCTCTCACTACTCCCTCTCGTCCTTGTCTCCTTCGCTGCTTCGGTGAACCGGAGCAGCTAACAACCAAATCGCCACCATCAACCACCGCAAACAACTACAAAACCAGCCCTTTTTCCTCCGTTCTCACCAACACAGTACCACCAGTGACGCCTAAACACCACCACGCCGCCCTTCCTCCATTTTTCCCTTCGCTCTTTCCCCTAACCGCCAGCTCATCGCCGGCGAAGCTCCGGTGACCTCCATTAAATTCGGCCAGCTCTTTTTTCTACTGGTTCCTCTGATTAACTGCTACATTGATCTTGATTGGACTGATTTCTCTTTGTTATGGCTTTTGCCGATGATTGTTGTTGTTGTCCTCTTGGCCGATAATTCTTGTTGCTGCTGTATTACTAATTTGGTGGGCTCGTTACGTGACCATTTTTGCTAACTGTTTACTCTAATGTTTTACTACATTGTTATTCCTGTAATTTTTTTTTTTTTTGTTGTTGTTTTCTCATTTTTGCAAGTGTTGTTATCCCTAATCCATTTGAGCAGATATGGTGAAACCTTTCTTTTTCAGTGACATTACTGTGTGTTGGCTAATGTTTCACTATTGCTACTTCTTCATCGTGCCACTGTCACTATTTTTTGGATTGATTTTTTACATTTTCTTTTACTAAATACATGTTGGTTTTATGCCCGGAAAATACTTTTGGCGGCTATTACCATTTATTTAAACTCATTTGGGCGAATACTAAACCCAAATGGCCGATGAAGAAATTTCCATCGATTTCCAAGGCCTCCCATGTACAAAAGACGGGTTTTTATTTTTCTTATTTTAAGTTTATTCATTATTTCTTTAATTCATTCGATAGTTATTTATTCGCTTACTAACACTTTTACTAAGTGTTTATACAGGTACCCGGAGATACATCCCGAAGACAACATTCGGAAGAAATCCGAAGACTTCATCAAATCACTGTTTGTATTTACTTTTCGCATTTTTTATAACTGTACAAAACATAAACTCATAGTATAGTGAAAACTTTATTTTTGGAATGACGGTTGATATATTTATTTACTTGTCGCCTTGTTTGTTAAATTTAAAATCGTCATTCGCTTTAGGCAAGACTTAGACCGTCAATACTTCATAACTAGATTAAATTGACTTGGTATAAATACTTTGTTAAATAAATTTCCACTTTTGACGATTAGGCAAAAATACTAGTCCATCCTTTATTTTATATTCTTTATACACTCTTAATACAACTTACATTTTATATTGTTCGTGTATACTAATACATATTTTAATTAAGTTAAATCCACCTTTTGACGCTAGGCAAATATTAAGTCGTGCATTTATAAATCTTTTATTCTTTAGAGGCATTACACATCTTCACTCATTTTTTATCCACAATTCCTTATACTTATTTTTTACCAATACTTTTTACAATTATTTTGTTTCTTATTCTTTTGATAAGATATTCATTAAACAAACACTCTTTTTAACTAAACGGTAGAAACAAGTCGAATAACTTCACTTTTCTGAATAATTGTGCTATAAACTCTTTATACCAATGAATATTCGTAGATTATTTTTACATTCTTTATGGACTAATATACCTAGTTATACAATTCTTTAGACATTTTATGTTCGATATACACTCTTTTATTCTTGAAAATACATTCTTTATTCATTTAATATCCATACATTCTTACATAGACGCACATTTATCCTTGATATATTTATTTTTTACATAGTCTTACATTTTTTTATACTCTTAATATAGTTACACATTCTTTACACTAACATATATATACACTCTTTGTACTAACAGATATACTTTTATACTTACGAGGTACATTCTCTTTGTATACTCTTTTATATATTCTTTTTTACTATACATTCTTTATGAATACTTGATACTTGATATAAATACATTTTTATACACTGTATATACTTAGTATATTATCATTTAGTGTAGCTTTTCATGAAGTCATAACATTTTGAAAACAGGTAATAATAATGATAAACAGATAAATAATCCCCCTCTAATGTTCAATTAAACTAAGTCTAAGGACTGTCTTCGGACAGACTCTGAGGGATGCTTAATACCTTCCCCTCGGGGTAAATAAAACCCTTATCTGGAATCTCATAGGTTTCGTGGACTAAAATGGAGTAGACACACAAATACATATAGGTTTCCTGATTTTCCTAAAAAATAAGGTGGCGACTCTAACCCTTTTAAAACCAGTTAGAAGAACCGTGAAGTTGCAAACTATCTTGGACCCAATTCAAAATAGGGCGTAACACCACTTGCTCCGGATCTGACCTAGGATCACGAGCCCATAACTAGGCCATATCCTCACCCCTTATCAAATGTGCCTTTCTATGTGCATTCTTTCTGTATCTCATCATAGTATGAATCTCAACGCATTTCCTGTCCACAGTCAATATGGATTATGATCAGCCAACGATATCATGCCAAGAATTACAAGGCATCAAGCCACAAGTCATATCAAAACTCAATTAAATTAACTCATTAACATAGTGAATATGTAATTATCTCAATCAACACGAAAAGTATATATGAACTCCTTCCTTCTTATAACACAACAAATACACCTCAGGTTTCAGTACATAAAGTAATGGCGACAAGCCCACATAACCAATCAATCTGTTCCAACCTTGGAATTTCTAACCAGACTTCACGTCCGAAGATCTATACATGCTTTCTCTCATCAATTCTATTACATATACATTGAAATAATCATAGTCTAACTCAAGTAGACCGTAACCTACCTCAAATGCAGAACTGGAACAATGCAAGATAGTCCGCAACAACTTTTCCCTTTCGCAAAGCTTCAGAATGTTCAAAGTCTAGTAATATAATGCTAAGTGAGTAATGGATCATTTACCCTAACAAGAACAACAATTTGGAAAGAAAACCCAATTACTTCTACCCTTTTCAAATGGTGAACCCATCATTTTGTGATGAACTTATCATAATTTCAATCCCAACAATCATACTATTCCAATTCATGGGTTTCAATCGATTCAACCCCTTTTAAGAAATTTTTATGATAAAGTTCTCATTTTTATTAGAACCCTAAGTTTCAATATGCAAGTTCGACCATAAGTAATTAGTTCTCAACCTAGAAGGTGATACTCTACACCCCTAGATTAATAAACAAGGATAAAATTAAAAAAATCATTCATTATTCAAGGGTTTACTAATTCTAGGGTTCTAATCTTTCATTCACCATTGGAGGACCTTAAACTAATCATGGAACTTAAAGATGATAATGGAATGAATAACAAAAGGGTTAAGTCTTACATTCAAAGAGGAGTTTCACCCCATCCTTAAAAAAATCGCCTTACACTTTCTTGGGAATTGTTTTGGTGTTATGTGAGGAATGGCGTCGAAATTTGTGATATAAAAGTCAATTTCTCTCTCCCGTCGGCCGCTGCAGCGGTCATATCTTCACCCCAGCAGTCTCGCTGTAGTGGGAAACCCCACCACTACTGTAGACCTCATTAAACCCGAACCCCTCGGTGGCAACCGGCAAACTACGGCGGCGGACTAGCTGCAGCGGTCTCATTTGACCAGTGAGCTCTGGTTTTTCACCAGATTTCCGCCCAAAATCCCAACATCAATCTGAGGGCCTATAGACATAACCCAAACATGCACATCAATGTAAAAACATGCTACGGACTCACCCGTGACCTCGAAATTCCCAATGGAGGTCTAATTTACCATGTCATCCCCCAACGAAAATAAGTCAAGTTTTCAAACAAGTGCACAAATACAATCAAAGGTCTTTATTTCAGAATTCTAGCTCCTTAAGTTGTCACTAGGCTCGCTTCTAGTCTCAGAAAGGAACTAGCAGGGGTAAAAATGGTCAAAATGCCCATTACGAGCTAGCGGGTCGTTACAGGGTTCCATCCAAAATGGGAACTTTGACCTAAAATCAGTTTTGAAAAGGTTAAATTGATTAGAATCCTATAAATTAGAGGATTATGAATTTTGGGATTGAGGTTATGATAAATTCACCATTAAATGATGATTTCACCCATTTGAAAAGGGTAGGAGTAATTGGGTCTTCTTTCCCAGTTGTTTTTCTTATTTTGAGTATATAGTCTATTACTTACTTAATGTTATATTGCTAGAGTTTGAGCATTCCAAAGCATTGCGAAAAGGGAAAGCTCTAGTAGAGTAGCTTGCATTTGTCCCAGTTCTGCATCTGATATAGGTTATGGTTTACTTGAGTTAGACTTTGATTAGTTGATGGTATATATAGTAGAATTGATGGGAGAAAACATGTTTAGGTCTTCAAACATGACGTTTGGTTGGATAATTCTTAGGTTGGTACTGATTGCTGAATTATGTGGGCTTGTCGCCATTACTTTATGTACTGAAACCCGAGGTGTAAATGTTGTGTTATGAGAAGAAAAGAGTCAATATATACTCTTATTATTGATTGAGATGGTTGCATATTCATACTATGTTGAGTTGATTTATCTGAGTCCTGTTACGACTTGTGGCACGATGCCTTGCATTTATTGACAATGAATTTTTTGACTGATCATATTCCATATTGACTGTTGGACTGGAAATACATTGAGATTCATATTGTGATCAGATACAGAAATATATATATATATGCACATTTGATAGAGGGTGAGGATGTTATGGGTTTGTGATCCAAGGTCAGTTCCAGAGCGAGAGGTACATGGACACCATGGGTCCCCTGCAGGTCATGACTATTGAGCGAAAATAGACTTTAGCATGTGTGTATGGTTGAGATACTATCATTGGCTGCCTGCATTGGACATATTTTATTCGTGTGATGCACTATTGATTTGTTGATAATTGACTTTTGATATGGTTGTGTTGTTGTGATGTTGTGACAATCTGCCTATTCTATTGATTTTATGAATGTATGCTTGACACTAATCTTAGTTGGCTTATAATATCTACCGTTACATAGTGTTTGTACTGATGCTACCTTGTTGTACCCTTTTGAGTGCAGATTGTGTACAGAGACTTCGTCCAGACCTTACCTTTAGCTTGAGGCCATTTCCCGACCAGATCAGGGGGTGAGCTCCTATTCATGCCATGCCGCTTGAAGATCTTCCTTTATTGATGTCTAATTCCTTTCCAGACATTTATGATATTTATTCTTTAGACAACTTTATGTTTTATAGGCCTTGTACGATGACTTTCGGATTTTGGGGTTGTAATAGTTAGGATTCCGTACTTTTATTTTATTATGGCATGACCAGACAGTTTTATAGTTATATTCTTGTTATTGATGTGTAATTGGTTGAACGAATGAGGATTGTTGACGCTTAATTTTTGACCTCCCTTAATTTATTTTAATTACTCAGGGTCCTTGGACAATAAATAAAATCAGCTGCACACCCTCAAGGGTCTAGATGATTTTATGAAAATTATTTGGGTTAATGTTTCACCCCTTTAAATTGATAAAGAGAATTTCTAGGATATTTTAAATTTTGTGGAAATTAATTTACGACATCTGGGGAATATGTTTTTTTAAATTAATCAAGGGCAAAAAACCATTTCGAATAATTATTTACTTAATTGATTAAATAAAGAAATATTATAATAGTGGGTGATTTATTCTATTTATTGTCCAAGGCAATTTAAGTAATTAGAAGAATTGACCATTTTACCCCTCAAACCTTGATTCTATGTGTTTGCTTAGTTGTTTAATGGATAAATTATTTGGTTAATTAATTTGATTAATTATTGGGACCGTTATCTGCTAAATGATTTGTAACAAGTCATGTTTTAGAATTAATTAAGTCCTAATAGTCTAAAGATTGCGTTTTTTATTTTTTATTATTCATCCCTGACCCGCCATACACACATATATATACACACTATGTATATACAAATATACATCATGTATATATATATATATATATATATATACACACACACATATATATGTAAATTACAATGGCCCATTCATTTTTTTAAGAAAGGGGACCAATCCAGGCCCAATCGTCCAGACCCGGCCCAAGGCCGAGTAATAATACTCCCCGCCTCATATCCAAAGACCCCTAAGGGTTCATTCCTCTTTCTCTCAAGGCTAGGGTTCAAAACCCTAGCTGCTACCCTACCCCTCTCTCCTACGCGGTTGTCCGATCGCCACCATGATGCGTGAACAGGGCTTGGCGTGGAGGAAAGGACGGAGCATTTATTGCTCCCATCCTCCTTCACGCCTCCTCTTCCATAAATTCTGGCCAAACAGCCCCTAAAGGTACTGACCCACCCCTTTCTTTATATTTTCCGTCATTTATGTTAGTGTTGAAGTGATTTGAGCCATTGATTTCCTTTTTACCTCAAATCTGGGCAGTGTATTAGATTTTTAAGTGAAGACTTGTGTAAATTTACAAGTCCCACATTGGGTGTATGAGTTTCTGAGATGTGTTCTAGGGTTCTATAAATAGAACCCCATTTGTTCAAGAAGGGAGGTAGGAACCGAGACAGGCTTGAAAAATACAATTTTTTCAAAGTTTTAATGTTCCATCGGTCAAAATTTTAAGCTTAGCCGAAAGGTTTCAGTTTTTTTTTTAGTTCTAAAGTTCTGCATTTTTATTTGGTTGTGGTGTTGGTGGCTGAGTTTGGCATTGGAAGGATAGAAGCATCTAAGTCCATTGCTTGCCCTGACTGCACTCGCAAAAGGTAAAAACTTTTTAGTTTATTGCCTTCTATTTAGATTTCTGTCTATATTAGTGTAGTTTAATGTGATTAAGAGTATTATGTGTGGTTTAGAATATGGTTTAAGCTAATATGTTGGTTTGATTTATATTTCCATTTAAATATCTGTCTATATCATGTTTGGTTAATGTGATTAAGAGTATCATGTGTGGTTTAGAATATAGTTTAAGCTATGTGTTTGTTTAATGTGTGTGTAATGAGTCTTGTGCTTTGAATTAGGATCAAAGGGGTCTGTTAAATATCATGTTGGGCTTAGTCCTATGTGTTCCATGTAATAGTGCTTGGTTGAGGGGTTGGTTTGAAGTTATAGGACCTTTGAGTGATTTATTAGACTTACATTCTTGGATGTGTCCATTTGGAAATGTGTTTTGGCTTGAAGGTTAACTCAAAAGGGGCTAAAGGCCTATTGAAGTGAGGTGTCTGATCTAGTGCTGAGTAATTTATTTGATAGTGTGTTTGTTTTTGGAGATTGTCTAAAGGTTGGAGATTTGTTATGAATGGACCTGGTCTGATCATTGTTTGTCCTACTTAAATATATGTTTGTTTGGAAGTTGAAGGTTTGATATGTATTGGACCTAGTCTGATCATGTTGGTCCTATTTTACAATGTGTTTGGTTTGAAGATTGAAAGTTTATTGTGTGCTTTGTGGAATTCTATTTGTTCTACTTGGTAATATGTTTGGCCTTAAGGGTGTTGGTGTACAGGTGGATTAAGTGTCTTGGTTGGCCTGATCTCTACTTGCTTCATTTAGGTAATATCTATTTGATTGAAAACTTGGCATTTTGGGTCACGTTAGTATATGTTGAGATAGAGGTCTTAAATAATGATTCTGGTTGGGGGGGGGGGGGGGGGGGGAGGGGGAGGGATTTAAACTTGATCAAAAGTATTCACTTGGCTTGCATTTGTCTGATTGTTTTGCTTATGGTAAGTATGGGAACTTGCTGAACCTACCTCTGAGTACAACCTGTAGCATATGTAAGTGCTTGTGTTGAGTCTAAAAGGTCTTTAATATTGCTATAATAAACTAAATTCAAGGCAGTCTTAGGATGGTCTATGTTTGGTTAAAATGGGCAATCATTTAGTTAAATAGGCTTGTCAAGGAGATAATTGTCATGTTTATTTTAATCTAGTAATGAGATGTGTTCATTCTGAAAGTGGCATTAAAAGAGAAAAGCTTAAGGATTAGTAGCTTGACAAGAAATAATGTGTGTATGTGCAAGTATGTTTGGTTCATCATGTGTAGAAATAGCCAAAAATCTTGTCTTTGGGGTCTGATCACCTAGTTATGATAACTGTAAAGATAAGGAACAAAAGGAGGAAGGGCAATGGGAACCTTGATATAAGTTTGCTTATTTTGTCTTTGTGTGGCTATCCTGGATGCTTTGTTTTCTCTTTTGATGTTGTGAATTGAGTCTTTTAAGGAGTTATACTATGGCTAAGAAAGGGTTGAGCATAATGTCTCAGAATTTGGCTAAGGCTAGAGTAGTTTTGATTTGAGTCTGTCTTTGCTTTTCTCTGAAGGAATTGGTCCCAATAGAAAGAACATACTGTTTTCTTTGAGATGAAATGTAGTATTAAGAACAAAGATCCTTTTCAGGATTATAATCTTGGTTTGGAGTTGCTAATGAAAACTAGTCTATCATTGTTGTTAAATGCCTATGGTGGGTCTATTCTCAGTGCATCATGTTTTGAAACTGGGCAACAAAAGTCTTTTAGGGGTTAAGCATAGTTTCATGAGTTAACTATTGTAGTCATGTGATAGGGTCAACATGGTAGAAACCTTCCCCTGGTCCTTAGTGGTGTCACTGGGGTATGAGGATGAGTTCATAAGGGAAAAGAAAGAGGTCTTGGGAGAGTAGAAGGTGAGCTTGGGCATGAACTGGAAGTGATGACCAGTGGAACCCAGGATCCCTTTTGCTGAAAGGAGATTCAGGGAAAAGAGATATGGAGGTGATGACCCCACCCTTATCCTGCTTCCTTTTCCTGACCCTGAGACTCCATCCTTCTCTTTTAAAACTTCCCTTCATGGTCTTGGGACACACAAGGATCTCAGATGGATTAGACAAACTTAACCATATCTGGGAAAAGGGTGCACCAAGAGTTAAATGAACTGTTGTCAATATTTGGGAAAGTCCAATTGTTGTGTGACTTTCACCATGTCTCCTGAAAGTTTGTCTTCTTTTTATTTATCTTGGGAGTTTTCCTATTTGGAGTCTTATTGTTCAAACTGGATTTTTGTAAAAAGTGGGACTGATAAGTGTATTGTATTGGTATGAGTCCACACCATGAGAAACTAGGTGGCAACTTTGTTACTTGCCATTTGCTCCTATTTGTGACCATGTGTCTTTTATCCACCTTTTCTTAGCTTGTTTACCCATGACTGGTGTATGAGAATTTGCCCCTTTGGTTTACTGATTGGAATCTATTTCCTATGTGATGATTGAATCCCCCTGTTCACCAAACTATGATCATGCCACAAACCTATCTCTTGCTTTCTTTCCTTTCTTCTTGTTCCTTGAGAAAAGCTCCTGATGAGGTTAAGCACTTGAAAGGTCATTGCTAAGGGTCCAAATTGTTTTAAGACTGTTGTGACTAAGTGCCCATATAACTTGCCCATTGGAAATCTCTTTTCTTTAACAAAGGTCTTCAAAGCTCATTCATGTTAACAAGCAATCCTGATTAGTTAACCTGCCAATTATATGCTTGGGTACTCAAAGAGAGGTAAGGTTTAAAAGCTGTCAGTTTTAAATATGTGTTCTAAAGTCCCAAATGCTGTCAAACTTTCTTTTATCTGGAATACATAACACTGCCTTAAGTCTTGATTTCTTGAGAGGTCTTCCCTAGGTTTTGCTTTGTGTGAGAATGCTGTGTTTGTTTTGCTATTTAATTTAGTCATGTGTACCCTTGGGGTTAGTTGGGATGAGACTTGTGCCATAACTTGAACCTATGAAGAATGTAGACCTATCTAGGAAGAGATTGGGAAGCCAAAGGAGCCTGAATAGTCTGTGTTGATTGAACTTGATCTTGCCATCATTTGAATTAGTTTAACCTGCCCTGTTTTCTCTAGGAAATGGCTTTGACCTTAGTATAAGTGGATAAGTCTGTTTGGTTTGACCATGTGCACTTGGAACCCTTTTACATCAAGACCTAAGCTAGCTAACCTTGAAAGATACAACCTCCATATGATCATAGAGAAGGCTGGAAATGAACCAAAGCCACATAACTTAAAGAAAGACCTTTTAGAGGGGCCTTGGGAAAGGAGAAGAGGAGAGTCAGGCCCAGCCTGGTTCACAACAGTCTCCTTCAAATAAGAGGTCCCATAGCACTTCTGTGGTTTGTGGGGGCTGATGTTCATTGCCAAGAATTCTGGAAACCACCTAGATTCTTCCCCTCCTAGGTTTAGTGAGACCCCCTCCCCAACCTAGAGTTAGCATTGACCTGATAAGATGGATTTTAGCTTTGACCAAAATGAAGAATAATTGTGTGCATAAGTTTAAAATAGAAGCAATTATGGAAGGTTAGGCAGAAGTGCAATTTTTGCCTGCTCATTTTCCTTTATCTGGTTTTGTTTACTTGTCCTTGAGAGTACATTAGTTGCCCATGATCTAGTTACTTTATGGTGGTATGTTTGGTACTGATTTTCCTCTTTGAGTGTCACAGTTTGTGTGCCCTTGTCATGATCATGTGTCTTTAATTTATCTTCCCAGGTCATTCCATATTTGATACGTTAGTTATGTCACCTTTCTCTCTATGACTATGTTGTTTTGTCTTGTCCCATTTATAAACTTATAAGCTGCAGTTGTGTCACCTTATGACTGTGGGGGTTTGGTTTCTATTTCCTTGATTCATTCATGTCTGTTTTGGCCTCTCTCATAAGGGTGTGTATGGTCATATCTTACTACTGCAAGTCCATGAATTTATTTGCTTTGTGGAAGTACATTGTGTGGTGAATTTGGGCAACTGTGTAGTGGCTTATCCTGAGATCTGTTTCTGATTTTTGTGGCTGAATTGGTATGGGACAAGGTAATTTGGGGTGAGGTCTAGTCTTAGCCTTCCTCGGTGACCAGCCATGTCTAGGGTTCATGAACCCCCTGGAACTTGTGCGGCATCGGGAATACGGGGGCAACGACTTACCCTCCCTCCTCATTGCCAAGAACCAGCCAACAGGCGAGGTGGTATTTATACATAATCCTTGGCACAACTGCCTTGATTCCTTGACTTGTAGAATCTGTTTGATATACATGTATATGTTTGATGCATATGGCCTTTCTTCTTAGTACAATTGTGATGGTTGAGCCTGTTTGATATATATGTATATGTTTGATGTATATTCCCCTTTTTTCTTAGTATAATCGTGATAAGTTCAAAAAATTATAAACTAACCGGTTTCCCTTTTTTCTTTCCTCCCTCACCATATGGCCACTCGGGTCGGGTCAGCCTGAGGCCCAATAAGAAAAATTCTTTCCTCGGAGATATTGAGTCCGCAAAGATGGAGGAAAAGGCTTGGCGCGCAAAAGGCCCAACCATGGGTGAAAATGGCTGGGTAGGGGCTTGGTACGCCCCTAGTCTTTACATTATTCGCTCATTGCTATCTTTCTTTCCTTTTTTTTTTTTTTGAGTTTTTATGTATTTGAAAAAATTGTACAAACTCATGTTATAGTGGAATCTTTATTGTGCGAACTAGTAGTGTTAGGACAACGGTGCTCATGCCGTCCAGATTGACTCTAAGTCCCCAAACCACTTCTTTCAAAAAACCGGATTTAGCTTAATGATTTTTAATAACTTAAAAGCGGATTAATTAACTATTTGGCATGGTTTTAAATCTTTAAAAACAAGAAAAATGAAAAGAGTATTTCAAAAAAGCTTTGAGTATTGCAAATGTGTTAAACGGATTGTTTTTTTTTTAAACCCAAAACCGAGTTTTGTTTAAAAAATAGGCAAGTGTTTTTATGAAAAATTTGGTATAATTTTGGGGCCAAACCCCACTGATTTTGGCAAAAAATGACAAGGCCAGAATTGGCCAAAACAAGAGGATTTTTCGGCCCAAAGCCCATTTACAGGAAAACAAAAAAGGGAGGAGGATTTAAACACTCCTAAAAGCCCTTTAAATGAATTGATTTGGGCCCAAAATAGGTGGATCTCTTTCAAAATCAAATGTTGGCTATAAAAGTCCAATACACAAAACTAATTTCATAAATTGCCTTAAACAATGCATTTCCTAAAATAAATACATTTGTATATATACGAGTTCTCCGATAAAGTGTTTCAAACATGTTATCCGGATCGAGCCAAATAAAGTATGAGTCAAGCATGGACAAAATTGGACATTTTAAAATGTAAAAGGTTTATATTTTTCAAATAAGACAACAGTCTTATACTTATTTTCCAAATGAAATACATCACCCTCACATTCAAAAAAGGGGAATTATTTTACCTGGATATTATAAATCCGAACCTACGTACTTTATATATAAAAGGAATATCTTCAAATTACTTTTTCAAAAAATGATATGCAAAATGACAAGATTTTTGCGAGAAAAAACACTAAATGGACAGTTCATGCAAATACTCATACTTTGGAATTCAAAGGTCAACCGTATAGTAAGGATCCTTATTACTGGGGTGCCTAACACCTTCTCCAGGGATCATCAGAACCCTTACCTAGAACTCTAGATTACGAAGAATTTTTCACAGTATTTGAATAAACACTTGAAATTGGGTGGCGACTCTTTTAAAAAATAAGTCCGAAAGAGCACCAACAAGTTAGTAGCAACTTTTTTGCCTTAACACCTCATAAAAAGTGAACCATTACAAGGATTTGGTTAAGGGGATGGTTCGCCCACCAGGGGGTTTAGTGTGGCCATCACGACGAGCTGGGTCGTGACAAAGTTGGTATCAGAACCCTAAGTTTGTTGATCTCGTTGTACAAGGACAGTCTAGTAGAGTCTTGCGGATCGGTACAGAGACGTCTGTACTTATCTTCGAAAGGCTATGGGACACTAGGAAAAATTAAAATTCTTTCTTCCTTTCGTGCTACTTGATTTCAATTCGTATATGGAAGATTCAAATTGGTATCTGATTTTTGATTCTATTCTCTCACAAATGGTGAGGACTCGTGCGAGGGCAGCCGTGGATGAGGTACCCGAGCCGGCCGCTGGGGCCGCACCTCGTGGTTGAGGGCTTATATGGAGTGTAGACCAGCTGGGTTGCCTTTATTGACTTGGACTCAGTTCTATTCAGTATTCTTGAAGAAGTACGTTCTGCGTACTTTGAGGGATAAAATACGTGATGAGTTTAGTAACATTGAGCAGTGTAATTCATCAGTTGCTACTTATGAGGCTCGGTTCTATCCTTTGTCTTGTTATGCTCTCCAGCTATTACCAACTGAGAAGGAGAGAGTTAGGAGATTTATGAAAGTGTTGACACTACTGAGGAGGAGGGAGTTAGGATATTTTGTGAAAGGGTTGAACACTGCTCTTCAATTGTTAGCTCTTCAGCTTGTGGCTTCATGTTCTTCCTTCCAGGAGGTGGTGGATCTTGTTAGGACCATTAAAGGTGTTAAGCAGGATGGTTATAATAAGTATGCAGAGAAGAAGGCCCGCAAGGGTGGAAGTTTTAGTGGTTCATTCTCACGAGGACAAAGTTCCCAGGTTTATTCGGGATGTCCTATTCAGTATGCTATGTAGGTTTCTGCTAGAGGCCCATTAGGGGCTAGTCATTACCCTTCCAGCCAGCCAGGGGGTTCACAGCCTCGATTTCCATACCATGGTGGTTATTCTGCTTCATCTGTTTCTATTCAGCGGCCTATGCTAGACCGTGAATGCTTTGAGTGTGGTGAGCAGGTGAATTTCACGAGAAACTATCCTAGACTTAGACATGTTGGCCAGGGTGCTCAGTATCATCTTCCCAGGGCTCCAGCTTTATCAGCTAGAGGAGGAGGATCTTATGGTAGGGACCATACTTAGACTGGGCATGGTGGACATACAGCGGGTAGAGGCGGATCCCAGTCAGGTAGAGGTGAACATCAGCCCGGTAGGGGTAGAGCTCAGACAAGATAGGTTGATCGTAGAGGTTCGTAGGCTAGTAGCGGATGGGTTCATTGCTATTCCTTTCCTGGAAAATCAGAGGCTGAGGGTTCAGATGCAGTCATTACAGGTAACATCTCAGTCTGTCACCGGATGGCTTCTGTGTTGTTTGATCCAGGTTATACTTTCTCTTATGTGTCTACATACTTATCTATGGGTCTTGATATGGTCTGTGATTTTCTTGATGCCCCTATTCATGTATCTACTATAGTTGGAGACTCTGTGGTTGTAGATAGAGTATACCGGTCTTGTACTGTCACATTTATGGGGATGGTACATGGGTTGAACGATAAGAGTCAAGGGCCTTCTATTTAATCGATGCTTCTTTTTCCTTTGATGGAGAAGTAGTAGTTGCTTCTCTCTTCAAGTTCAAGCAAGTTCGTGGAGTGCTTTTGTAAGAAGCCCCCTCCTGTTAGCGTGCTGATTTAGTGATCCTAGACATAGTAGATTTTAATATTATTCTGGGTATGAGTTGGCTAGCTCTTTACCATGCGATTCTGGACTGTCATGCCAAGACAGTCACTTTAGCTATGCCGGGTATATATAGACTTGAGTGGAAGGGTGCCTATAGTCCCTCCCCAAAGAAGATCATTTCTTTCCTTCGCCCCAACTGCTTTTATGGATTTGATGAATGGCATTTTGAAGCCATACTTGGATTTTTTTGTGATAGTGTCCATTGATGACATTTTGGTTTACTCGCGGAGTAGGAAGGATCACGAGAAACACTTGAGGATTGTTCTTGGGTTGCTGAGAGACAAGGAGTTGTATGCCAAGTTCTCCATGTGTGAGTTTTGGCTGGAGTCTGTATCGTTCTTAGGTCATGTGGTTTCGAAGATGGGGATTATGATGGATCCTAAGAAGATTGAGGTAGTGAGAGACTAGGCTAGGCCTACTTCAATAACAGAGATTCGCAGTTTCATAGGTTTGGCTAGCTACTACCATCGGTTCGTGAAGGGGTTTGCCTCTATAGCTTCGCATTTGACCTGTTTGACTCAGAAAGAAGTATCTTTTCAATGGTCTTACGAGTGTGAGGAGAGCTTTCAAAATATCAAGACTTTATTGACTACAACTTGGATTCTAACATTGCTCGTGGAGGGCAGGGACTTTGTGGTTTATTATGACGCTTCTCGTTCTGGTTTGGGTGTTGTGTTGATGCAGGAAAAGAGAGTTATTGCTTATGCTTCCAGACAGCTGAAGATTCATGAAAAGAACTATCCTACTCACTATTTGGAGTTGGCAGCGGTGGTATTTGCTTTGAAGATTTGGAGGCACTATCTCTATGGTGTCCATTGTGAGGTTTTCACCGATCATCGCAGTCTTCAACATGTGTTTTACTCAGAGGGATCTTAATTCTAGGCAACAGAGATGGATGGAGTTACTTAAGGATTATGACATTACCATCTTATATCATCCTGGTAAGGCAAACTTGGTAGCGGATGCCTTGAGTAGGAAGTCAGCTAGTATAGGTAGTTTGGTTGGCTTGATCGTTTCGGAGCATCTGTTAGCCATGGAGGTCTAGGCTCTTGCTAACAGTTTCATGAGGCTTGATATGTCTGATTCGGGCAGAGTGTTGGCTTGTGTTGAGGCTAGATCGTTGTTTCTAGAGCAGATTAAGGCAAAGCAATTCGAGGATGCAAGTTTGTGTAATATCCATGATAAGGTTTTGAGTGGTGATGCCAATGAGGCCATGATTAATAGTGAGGGGGTCTTGAGGATTAAGGGGCATGTTTGTGTTGCTCGCATTGATGACTTGATTCGGACGATTCTAGAAGAGTCCCACAGTTCTAGATACTCTATTCATCCTGGTGCTACCAAGATGTACCGTGACTTGAGGAAGCACTATTGGTGGGCTAGGATGAAGCGTAATATTATTGAGTTTGTTTTGCAGTATTTAATTTGTCAGCAAGTTAAGTACGAACACCATAGACCCGGAGGTACACTTTAGAGGATGCCCATTCCTGAGTGGAAGTGGGAGAGGATAACAATGGACTTTGTCGTTGGTCTTCCGAAGACCTTGGGAAAGTTTGATTCGGTTTAGGTCATTGTTGATTAGATTGCCTACGTCTGCTCATTTTATACTGGTTCAAATTACCTATACCGCTCAGAAGTTAGACCTGGTTTATATCCATGAGATTGTTCGTTTGCATGGGGTCCCTATTTCCATCATATCTGATAGAGGCACGCAGTTTACGTCCTGATTATGGAGGACCTTACAGGCTGAGTTGGCACTCGATTGGATCTCAGTATAACTTTTCACCCTCAGACAGATGGTCAGTTTGAGCGGACGATTCAGGTCCTCGAGGATATGCTCCGAGCTTGTGTGATTGACTTTGGTGGTCATTGGGACCAGTTCTTACTATTGGCGAAGTTTTCTTATAATAATAGTTAGCACTCGAGCATTGATATGTCTTCGTTTGAGGCTCTTTATGGAAGGCGATGTAGATCTCCTATTAGGTGGTTTGATGGATTTGAGGTAAGGCCATAGGGTACTAATATTTTGAGAGAGTCATTAGACAAGGTTAAGGGGATTCGGGATAAGCTCTTAGAGATTCAGAGTAAACAGAAGGAATATGCGGACCGACAGGTCCGAGATCTTGAGTTCATGGTTAGGGAGCAGGTTTTGTAAGGTCTCACTCATGAAGGGTGTGATGAGGTTTGGGAAGAAGGGCAAGCTCAGTCCTAGGTTCATCGGTCCATTTGAGGTTCTTAGCCGTGTGGGGAAGGTAGCCTATGAGTTGGCTTTGCCTCCAGGTTTGTCGTGTGTTCACCTGGTGTTTCATGTCTCCATGTTGAAGAGATGCCACGGTGATGATTCTTACATTATTCATTGGGATTCAGTCTTGTTGGATGAGAACTTGTCTTATGAGGAAGAGCCTATTGCCATTTTAGATAGAGAGGTCCGTAAGTTGAGGTCTAAAGAAATAGCGTTAGTGAAGGTTCAGTGGAAGAATCATCCAGTTGAGAAAGCTACTTAGGAAACCAAGTCCGATATGCGGAATAAGTATCCCTAACTTTTCACCCAGTCAGGTACCTTTCCTCTTGTTTCCTTCCCTTTGTCCGTTCGAGTACGAACGGTTGTTTAATTGCTATCTGATATAACGACCCGCTAGGTCGTTATGTGCGCTTTGACCATTTTACCCCTGTCGGTTCATTTTCGAGACTAGAAGCGAGTCTAATGATAACTTAAAGATTTAGAATTCTAAAACAAAGGCATTTGATTGTATTTTGTACATTTGGTTGAAAACTTTTTTTAATCCGTTGGGGGGTTGACTTAGTAAATTAGACCTCCGTTGGGATTTTTGAGGCCGCGGGTGAGTCCGTAGCGTGTTTTTACATATGTGTACATATCCGATTTGCGTGTGTAGGGCCTCAGATTGATGTTGGGATTTTGGGTGGAAACGTAGTGAAAAACCAAAGCTTACTAGTTCTGATGCCACCGCTGCAGCGGGCGGGATTACTGCAACGAGTTCGCCAGGGCGGGGCACTGGTCGCAGCCGAGGGACTTTGGGTTTTAGGGGGGAGACCACCATAGCGGGGGTTGGACCGCCATAGACGGACCGCTACGGCGCATTTTCGACCGCTATGACGAGTCTGGCCATTTAATAAGGTCCGCCGTAGCGGTGGGAATTTTCGCTACAGCGAAACTAGTGACCGCTACAACGGTTGATGGGAGGTAGAAACCCACTTTTTATATTGCAAATTTCATGTCTTTTGTCACATAACACCAAAAGCAGTTCCCAAGAAAGTAAAAGGGATTTTCCCAAGGCTTGGGTTGGTTCTTCTTTGAGGGTAAGTCCTAACCTTTTATGTTGTTCATTCCTTTTCTTCTTTAAGTTTCCATAGTTAGTTCTAAGGTCCATTAATGGTGGGTGAAAGTCCTGGACACCTAGAATTAATGAACCTTTAAATAAATTGTGAATTGTTGGTTTTGCTATTGTGTACATTGTCTAGAAGTATAGATTATCAATTTCTAGGATGGGAAATTGATTAATTATGGTGAAAATTGTGTATTGAGACTTAGGGTTCCATCCAAAATGTGAATTTTGACCTAAAATCTGTTTTGAAAATGTTAAATTGATTAGAATCCTATAAATTGGAGGATTATAATTGTTAGGATTGAGGTTATGATAAATTCACCATTAAATTATGATTTCACCCATTTGAAAAGGGTAGGAGTAATTGGGTCTTATTCCTCAATTGTTGTTCTTATTTTGAGTAGATGGTCTAATACTTACTTAGCGTTATATTGCTAGACTTTGAGTATTCCGAAACACTGCGAAAGGGGAAAGCTCTAGCGAAGTAGCTTGCATTTGTCCCAGTTCTGCATCTGATATAGGTTATGGTTTACTTGAGTTAGACTTTGATTAGTTGATGGTATATATAGTAGAATTGATGGGAGAAAGCATGTTTAGGTCTTCAAACATGACGTTTGGTTGGATAATTCTTAGGTTGGTACTGATTGCTGAATTATGTGGGCTTGTCGCCATTACTTTATGTACTGAAACCTGAGGTGTAATTGTTGTGTTATGAGAAGAAAGGAGTCAATATATACTCTTATTATTGATTGAGATGGTCGCATATTCATACTGTGTTGAGTTGATTTATCTGAGTCCTGTTACGATTTGTGGCACGGTGCCTTGCATTTATTGACATTGAATTTATTGACTGATCATATTCCATATTGACTGTTGGACTGGAAATACATTGAGATTCATATTATGATAAGATACAGTATATATATATATATATACATATAAAGGCACATTTGACAGGGCTGAGGATGTGGGCTAGTTATGAGCTCGTGATCCGACATCAGTTCCGCAGCGAGTGTACATGGACACCATAGGTCCCCTGCAGGTCATGAATACTGAGCGAAAATAGCCTTTAGCATGTGTGTACGGTTGAGATACGATCATTGGCTACCTTGCATTGCATTGGACATTTCTTATTCGTGTGATCCATTGTTGATTTGTTAATAATTGACTTTTGATACGGTTGTGTTGTTGTGCCTATTTGCATATTCTGTTGATTTTATGAATGTATGCTTGATACTAATCTTAGTCGGCCTATGATATCTACCGCTACATAGTGTTTGTACTGATACTACCTTGTTGCACCCTTTTTGAGTGTAGATTGTGCGCCATAGACTTCGTCCAGACCTCACATTTAGCTTGAGGCCATTTCTCGACCAGATCAGAGGATGAGCTCCTATTCATGCCATGCCTCCTGAAGATTTTCCTTTATTGATGTCTAATTCCTTTCTAGATAGTTATGATATTTATAGATAGATACTTATTCTTTAGACAGCTTTATGTTTTATAGTCCTTGTACGATAACTTTCAGATTTTGGGGTTGTAATAGTTGCTACGGTTCGCATTTTGAGGGCGGGGTTAGTGCTCGAAAAGCTACTAGGAACTTGTTGGTGCTTCTTCGGACTTTGTTTTAAAAGAGTCGCCACCTCATTTTTAGGAAATTAGGAAAACCAGGTTCAAAGGATTTATTCAAACACCGTGAAAAAAGCCTTTGTAATCAAAGTTCTAGGTAAGGGTTCTGGTGATCCCCTGGGGAAGGTGTTAGGCACTCTAGTATTAAGGATCCGTACTATACGGTTGACCTTCGAATTCAAATGTACGAGTATTTGCATGAACTGTTTATTTAGCGTTATTTTCCCGCATTTATAAAGTCTGTCATTTTGCATATCATTTATGAATTGAATGTATTCCCTTTATAACTATAGGGTATTTAGGTTCAGAGTTATAATATCCAGATATAAAGAATTTTCTTTTATATATAAGGATAGTATTTGTTATAAAAGATGTGAAGAATTGTTTATACACGAGTGAGAAATGTATGTATGTTTTGTTCATGTTTAACTCATACGTTGCTCGGATCAATCCGTTTAATACGTTTTAGAAAATCTTATGAGACGTCGTTTATAAAGGCGCAACTATTTACAAATACTTGTGATAATGAAATGGCGTGATTATATGATTTCAATGGGCCAAGCGGACTTGTTTAAATTTTTCAAGATAAAATTATACAACTAAAACGGATCCTATTCTCTCTGGGCTCAGCCAAGTTATTTATAGTTTAAAACTCAGTTGGGCTTGGCCCAAAGCATTTCCCCTTTTACTGTTACTACATGGCCCATAAATTTGGCCCAAATTTCATAAGTTTTTCTTGATTATTTGGGGCTTGGCCCAAAATGTTTTGTTTCAAACTTCAACACCAAGCATATTAGCCTTAAAAACTGGTTGGGTTTATTTCTTGGCCATGTCACAGTTTTGAAAGATTTTTGATCTATACTCGTCCGTTTTCAAAATTGGCACTAATGAAAAGTTTTCTCCAATTTTTTGTCTTCGAAATTTTATTTATACTGAGCGGGTTTTGAAAAGAGAACTCGTGTTGGGGACCTAAAGTCTACTAAACAGCATAAGCACCGTTGTCCTAAGACAGCTAGTTCAAACAATAAAGATTCCAATATAATTTATGAGTTTCTTACAAGTTCATACAAATACACAACTACAACCAAATCGTACCAAGAAATCATAAATAAATAAATAAGGAGATGGGAAGCCTAGGAGCGTATCAAGCCCCTAGTTGGCCATTTTCACCCATGGCTGGGCCTTCTTTGCATTTATGTTAGCTTCCATTTCTCTTCGGACTCGATATGCATTTTTGAAAGAATTTTGCCTATTGGGCCACGCAGTATAAGAGGAGAAAAAAACATTAGGGACCTGATTAGTTTTTATTTACTGAACCTATCACATGCATAATTATACATATGCAATACATACATACATATATGCAGATACAAACTGCAAAACAGAAATAGTGTACACACAAATATACCATATTTGGCCCTAGTAATAATGTAAACCATATTCAAAGCCTTAATATTTGTGGATTTTTTGAAGAGGTCTACTATTCTTATTGGGCTAGGCCCATCTTCCTTTCAAACAGAAATCCAATCAAAGCATATATCTAGTGTATATCAAGTATATACCTAATGTATATCTTCCCTTTTCTGGCAGCCTAATGTGCATCCTATGTATGTTCAGCTTTGAGGCAGGTCCGGGAGCTCACTTTTCATTCCGATGGACCAAGCCCTTTCCCTTTATACCATAATTAATTCCTAATTTTCTATAGGGATTATGCTCAGATGTGGATTAATTAAACATGTACCCAACCAAATAAGGTTATATAGCCATATATTAACATTAATGCTCAGATTCTAACACTTTTACATGACTGCAGGTTCTATTTAGACAAATGGGATAATCTCATAAATTCTAAGTAATGCCAATGTGGACAGAACAAGTATTTCCTAGCAACAGAACAGATCATGCAATGGCAAGTTCTAAAGAAGCAGTAACAGGCTAGTCATGAAATGGGGGCATACAAGACAGGGTATCCGTAGCAAATGCAAACAGGTATTACAGATACAGAACCAAAGCCCTTTTATGTATACATCATCATAGGCAAGACATTGTGATTTGTGGAGAAAGCAGTTGCAGCTCAGGCACACATATATGACTTAACCAAAACAAATTGTAGGTCTTGGCACATAAAGATGATACAGGATGACTCACACAATGAAAACAGTGTAGAGAAAATGTATAGGACTTATGCATAATCAAGCAAGCATATACATAAGCTGAACCACGGTTTTCCTTGAGTCTGAATGACCATATGCAAAATATAATGGTATGCAGAGAGAAATTTGTGATTTAAGTAGACATAGCATGGGCATAACTAAGCAGACAAAATCAAGATTCTTATAGTCCAAATGATTGTATGTAGGGTGAGGTACCATGTAGAGCATAGCTATTGCAGACAAAACCAACAACAGGACAAGCAAAATCAAGTGCAGGTAAGACTGAGTAAACGAAAATGATGCAGGATCATCCCTTTAATATTCAATTATGCTTGTCTAGTGATTGCAAAATATGACAAGTATCTGCAAGACTCATATTGTAAATGCAAGCTCAGGAAAGATGGAGAGGATGTAAAGGAAGACAAACATGTTCCTCTAACAGAATGCTAGCAACAAAAGAATCGTATGACTTCAAAGACCCTTAATGGTTCAGCACTCAATATTCAAATTTTCAAACTTCTTTTAAATCCCACTTTTATGCCTAACATAAACACATTGTGCACTTAAACTTATTACTTAATCTCAACAAATCATTCATTAATACATCTCTGATTCCAGTTCTGTGCTTTTGAGATCATATGATCACCATGTGGGTCTTATGCAGCAAGCATGCCCCCATAGACCATGGAAGTGCCATGTTGCCCTTTATATGGAGGGAAGGTGTTATGAATCAAGCAGTTGCTTGGTTCTCATTTAACCCTCTCTCCAGAGCACCTTTTTAAAAAATACTCATCCAGGTTATGTGGCTTTGGATTACTCTTAGTCCCTAGTGATCATAAGAACTCTGTTTTTAAGTTGTTCGTAACTAAGTGTTCAAACAAGTTCAAATGCAAGGGTTGACAAGCAGGCGGGATCATTTTAGCACAGGTAAAGATCATTTTCATCACTAAGACCTAATTGAGTTCCCATAGAGACACAGAATGAGTCAAAGTGGCATCACATTGTTCCTTAGATCACTTTAGTTCCACAAGGCCATCACAGACTGTTTTGAGCATTCAACAGGCCAAACCATATCATAAATCTTATTCCACTAAATCACAAAGGTATATATCAACTAAATAGTCATGCAATGATAACTAAAGATACAATATTATTCTTAGAGGTGCAAGCAAGCAGAAATAACTAAATAGTGACACTGCATCCATATCAATATACTATTAGAATTCAAATCAAGGACTCAAGTAATTCAAGCATGGATATAGCATATAGGTTTTCATGTTTTCAACACTGAAATACTTTTTACACATAGGCATTTAACAAACAGGCATTATTTGAGATTAACCCTAATTAGTTTAGCTTGAGAACCTCCCTATCTTCTTGTTTTAACTCTATTTGATTTCATAGGGACCTTATGCTAATGCACTAAACAGATTACATCAGGACCAATCTTTTAATTCATTTCAAAGGGGATTCATCAGATTTAGGCACATTTAGACAAGTCTAAACTTACTTAAAGCAATCAGGCCCCATTTAATTACATTCTAGCACCTTGATCACATCTTAAGACTGACATAAGCATGTTTAGACCCATTAAACCCTATTTGGATCTGTTGACACCTAATTTTTGACCTCCCATAATTTATTTTAATTACCCAGAGTCCTTGAATAATAAATAGAGTGAAATATGTATTTTTTAGAAGTCAAAATGATTTTATAAAATTACTTAGATAATGTTTTACCATTCTTATTTGGTAAGATAATTTCTATAGTGTTCTAAATCATTTGGAAATTAATTTCAACAATTATAATACATTTGCTAAAACTGATTAAGGAAATAGTTTAAAATAATTATTTATTTAATTGTTTGGATTATAAAATATCAATTGGCAAATATTTTACCCTGTTTAGTTCAAGGAATCTGATCAATTAAATAAATTAATCCTTTTTACCCCTCAAGTATCAATTTTTCATACCCAATGTGCATTTGTGTAAATTATCAGAGTTAATCATAATTAATTAAAGTGTTTAATTATGGTTAATTCCATACATTATGCAAAGGTTCGCTAATTGTGGCTTTAATTGAAATAGATAATTTGCATGGCCTAAATTTGATTAAGGTCACTATTGCAATATTAGCCTTTAATTGTTTTAATTATTTTAATTATTTTAATTTTGGCCTTAATTAGAATGACCAATTTCATGGCTTAAACTAATTAAGGTCATCATTTGCAAAAATAGTCTAATTGTGTGATTAGGCTAAGGATGGTCATAATTGAAATAGCCAAATTCGTGGTTTAAATTTAACTAAGGTCATTTTTGCAATTCAGTTTTTATATTGGTCAGTTGTTTAATCTGGTCATAATTGAAATGCTCAACTAATGGGCATCATAAATGGGGTTATTTATCAAAGTGTTGCATATTTACCCCTCCCCCTATATACATATATACACATATATACACGTGTATATTGCGTGTATATATGTATATATGTGTTGGACTGCCCCAGGCCTTTAAAAATTCGGATCCAGTCAGGCACAAAGAGACCTGACCTGGCCCACCTCAGCTTCTAAAGGGGAATACCCCCTTTCTCTTTTCATTTTTCAATACCAAACACCCCTTAAAACTCTTACCCTCTCCCTTTCCTTCAAACCCTAACTGTCGCGGGCCACCCCTCTCCCTCTCTTCTCGTCATCTACGCCATTTTTGGCAAAATCTCATAAAGCTTTTTCTTTTTCTAGGCCTTATGGCCTTGAAGGGTAAGGAAATTAATGCTCTCAACCATTTCCACCGCAAATCAACCAAACAAGGTGTTACTATGGTTCGTTTTTATTTTCTTTCTTGTTTTTCTGAGAAATCCAACTATCAACACTACTTTTCTTTAATTGTTCTTGTTTATTTTCGATTTTGAATGTTGCATTATTATTGTTTCTTGAAGAACTTTTGAGATCAATTTGTGTTGGCCAAAATCTGACCCTTGATACCCGATTTGACTTAATCCTAGCCCTACAATGCTATAATCTGAGGAGGAAATTCTTAAAATTGGGATTTATCCCACATCAGCTGAACCTAGGATGTAGGGTTTTGGGATTTCTATATAAAGGACCATAAGTCTTTCATTTTGGAAGGAGATAGACGGAATATCACACATATTCACTAAAAACTCGATTTCTCTTAAGTTTTGGCAAAGAATTGCTTTGAAACTTTAATTTTTGAGTTAAGTAAATTTTAAGTTTTTGTTGTTTCTTGTTTTGTGGCTGACCTGAGGGTTTGAGGAGCAAAGGAACTCGACCAAGGCTGCACTCAAAAAAGGTAATCCTTTTTCCTTTTAGTCATTTTTTTAGTACTTTAAGCTGCCTTATGTAATTCATTATGTTTCTGTTTTGGTATAGTTTATTAGGCTTAGATTAGCTTAGTTTAGATTTATTTTAGTGTTGTAGCTGTTAATCATGTTCTTTTAGGCTATTAATCTAAGTTAAAAAGTTTATTAGTTTTGTCTATATGTCTAACTAGATTAGGCATTCATGGCTTGTATTAATCCTGCCTATGTGCTCAAACAAGATTAGTAGTGTATAACCTCTATTTGTTCCTGTCTAAACACTTACCTGTTTAAGATTAGTTGATGTGTAGTTTGCTAACATGCCTATATACTTATTTTTAGCTGGTTTTTGTTAATCATGTCTAAGGTGCTTACTTGCTTGTTCAAGGTTAGCTAGTTTGTAGTTGGATAGTTATGAAGTGCTCACCTGTGTTCTGAGGTCCATGGATCTATATTGTTGATCATATCTATTTCTTTAAATTGTTTAAGGTTAGTTGGTTCATGATCTTTGTTAACCATGTTTATGCACTTAATTGGCTAGGTAGGACTGTTTAACCTATGTTTGCCTCATATTAGTTTGCTAAATCATGGTTGTTAGTTGACTAAGTTTGGTCTATGCATTTAATTAAACCAGGTCATTGGTTGAGGTTGCAGCTTTGTTTTTTTTTTTTTTTAAAAGGGGGATGTCCTACACTTTTTCACTTGATTAAGCTTGCAGATCATCAACTATGACTCTTGTGTGTTGTTTGACTATGTCTTCCACTCTGGATATTAGTAAAAATCTTGGTTACATTATATAAACCTATAGTGTGTTAGTTCCTTGGAAACTGGTCTGTCCAAAAGTAAAAAATGATAGCCTGTTTTACTCCTTTTAAACTACTGGTGCTGAAGTCTCTTATCTGCCTTTGTTTTGTGATCTGTTAAAAGTGTCTATGCTCCTCACACTTAAAGGTTTTGAGTCTCTTCTTTGAAAACTTGTTGTTGAAATGACTTACACCTAGTTTGTGCATAGTCAAGTCTGTTTGCACCTGAGTAAAAAACAAAGTAGGATTTAAAGGTCATTAACAAGAGGAATGTCACTTAAAGTATGAAGGATTATAGGTGTGACTTACCTAGGACTAAGAAGGAAGGGAACAAGACTTAGAGTTTCTAGCCAAATTCAGTCAAGTCCCTTTCCATTTTGGTTGCTGGGGTTCCCCTATATGAAATCATATATTATGGGACCCTCCAGGTTAAATAATGGGGATTAATATGCTCAAATGAGTCATTTTTGTTGAAACCATCCTTTAAAGTTAAGTTTCATTTCAAAAAGTGTAGAAATTTATGGATTTTCCCTTTTAGTCTAAACTGAGCATTTGAAGTTGTTAAGTGTTGCCTTTGCTGGGTTAACTGTCATGAAAATTCCACTCTTTTTCCTTGTTTGTTGTTGATATACATGCTATGTATTGAATGTATGCGAAATATACATGACTTGTATATATCATGGTGTATACAAAGAAGTATATTTTGTATACCTCATAAACAAATTCTGAAACTTGTTTTATTATACTAAGTATTAGGCCAAATCTGCCCCGTTAAGTATTTATCTTATGGGCCTGTGTGTAGATTGTGGTGACCTGGTTCTCAGTCTAAGTCATTTGGGCCCAATCATCTGTTCTCTTTGGGCTTTGAGGAAACTGTACTCATTGTTTGTCTGAAATTTGTTAATGATATATATGGACTGTGTATGTGGGTTTATGTATCCACGTCTACTTTAATGTTTTACTTACTCTTTAAATTTTCTCTTAGTCTCATAAGATAGTTTAGGTACTCCCTAACCATTACCTTATTTTTCCCCCTTTGTGTTGCATGGAATTTCTGCTCGGGTCGTTTCTTACTTTGCATAAACCTGTTGGGCCTGATGCCCAACCATTTTTCTTGATCGAGTTCGAAAACAAGAAGAAAGGGAAGCGAACATTATTGAATGCCCATGCATGGGTAAAAATGGATACTGGTGGGCTTGGGTAGGCCCAACAGCTCAATTCTCTTCCTTTCTCCCTTATTTTACATTTATATGTCATATGTGTATGTAATTGTGAACACTTGAAAAAATATTGAAACCCTTATGTATGTGTAGAATTTAGGAAAACACTTAGTATTTTAGGAAGAGGCTCAAAAAATATTTAAAAACTCGGGTAAACCTCAATCTGGTATGATAATCGACACTTGACTCATTTTCTAAAAAAAAATAAAACTGTTTGGACGTGTTTTAACCTGAATTATTTAAAAAAAAAAAATTGCCTAATCTCTTACACATGCATGAAATTGGTAGTTAAACCTCTTATTAAGCTTTCCCTTTTAAAGTTTTAAAACTAGTTTGAGGGCGTGACTAATGCGAGACTAACTTGTATTTTTGGGCCTTCTGCCCCTTGTGAAAATCTGGAAACGGAAAAACAAGAGCAAACTTAATTTTGGGCCTTAAACTCACCGATGGACTGTTTTTCTAAGCCAAAAATATATAATTGTTTTGCCATTTGGGCCTTAGCATTAGATTTGACTGAAATTAGACTTCAAAGAAAAACTTGGATATTTCATGAGATGGAAAGGATAAATTTGGACTCGGAAAATCTGTAAATTATGACTGATTTGGGCCTGCAAGCCCAGAACCAATTGGGCTGAAATAAGAGGGACCAATTTGGACCGGTTTCGAGGTTGAGATGGATTTGGACTGGAATATAAGTCGACTTGTACGGGCTTCAATGATAAATTGGACTTAAAACAAACACTTGTATTTCCTTTATATATATGTACAAAAAATCGGAGATATACTCCATATTTTATATATATATATATATATATATATACGTATGATAAAACCCGTAAGAACTAAACTCATTTTATTAGGACTAGAATAGCAGTGACTCTATTCGGCAAAAATCTCGGGTGTGTCCTAGTCCGGTAGTAAAGTGAGTTAAACACTTACACGGATTTTCAAACCAAAACCCCCTTTTATACGGGGACTTTTTGCCGAATTTTTTCTTGAAATTATGATATGAATGAAATGACACTTTGCGGGAACTTAAACCATTTTAAAGCAAATAAATACAGTAAATCACACATTGAATCTCGTAGGTCAACCGTATTCTACGGATCTTTAATAGTAGGGTGCGTAAAACCTTCCCTAGGGGATCACCAGAACCCTTACCTCGAACTTTGGTCCAAAAAACTTTTTCTCTTATTTGAAAAACTCTTTAAACCCGGTTTTCCTAGTTTTCCTTAAATAAATTAGGTGGCGACTCTAAAATACTAAAATCTAATTAGAGCACCAACAACCTCATAGTAAATTTTTATGCCTTAACCCGCGTAAAAGCGAACCGTAACAGGATCAACTATAACTCTCTTCTTGGTCTAGCCATGACCTATTCAATCAACATGATAAAAGAACAAGCATCTTTAGATCAGCAATAGGTTTAGAATTCCCAAATCAGTGTACTTGAACAAATAAACCAACAAAGCTTCCAAATTAATTCAAATGAGTTAACTCAGTTTCACTATCTTAAGCTAATAAGGTCTTGTAGTCTAAGCATTAATGATTAAAGGGTTCCAACACAACTAAATAGTATCCCCAGAGGTCAGAGGTCACTCACATTACTTATATTGATTCTCACAGTTAAGCATTGCTCACTATAGGTAGTTAAATTATAATTCAAGCAACATGAAAGAGAGACAGTTAGGTCTAAGACATCCTCGTTAACAGGTTATACAACCCTAAGTTAGCACTCAAGCAATCATGTGGCACTACAATGATTATCTAAATAACTTAAACAAGCCTCCGTTCAAGCATACTGTCCAAAATAAGTTATGCTCATCTCACTACTAAAAAACTGGCAAAATTCAACTGACAAAAAACCGACGGACTGCGTCTCTTTGAAAAACCCATTCAAAACCGACTCAGTGCGTCTGTTTTGTGTATTTCTATTTTTTTTTAATTAAAAAACCGACGGACAACGTCAGTTTTTTCAGCAAAATTTTGAAATTATATATCCGCAAAACAAAACCGACGTCCCACGTCGGTTTTATTAAAAAAAATAATAATAATTAATATAAAACCGACGAACGACGTCGGTTTTATTTTTAAAAAATTTTAAATAATATGCAATTCAATTTGTTTTTTTAAAAAATAATAAACAATTTTTTTTTTAGGAAACCGACGGACAGGGTCGGTTTTGTCCGTCGGTTTTTCTTTAAAAACATTCCAGACGGGTTTTCATACCTATTTCTTCTCCTCTTCCCAATTAAACTCCCATTCCCCTCAAACCCTAGCTACCCGCCGCCCCCCTCCCCTCCGCCCAGCGCCGCCGCCTGCGCAGCCCATCCCCACCAAGCCCAAACCCGTTTTGAAGTTAATTAATTGAGGTTAGTTTCTCTTAAATTAGGGCTTTTAAAATTCTTTCAATTTTAGTTTTATTTGTAGATTTTAGGCCTAATGCTAATCTATTTAGCTTTGTTAAAACATCATTTGCAATGTTATTAATGTTGAATTTGTGAAAAAAATGTAAACTTTATTTGACTAGTTTAGTTGTCATTTTTTTTTTTTTGGCTTGAGATTGTGCTATATTTCATGTTCTTTGTCAATGTATTTGTGTTAGCTTAGTTATCATTCTTTGTAATATTATTGATGTTGAATATGTGCAAAAATGTATACTTTAATTATTTGACTAGGTTTTTTTTTTTTTTTTTTGTTGGATTGTGCTTTTTGTTAGAATTCCATAAGTTATTAGAATTGTTATTGATCATTCCAAATTAGAATTGGTTGCGATTGTGCTTTTCAAAGTTAGAATTGTTAAGTTATAGTTTTTCTATAACCTCAATACTAAAATGTAGATTGTTTTTCTCTAGATTTACTTTTCAATTTTTAGAATTGGTTGGAGTTGTGCTTTTCAAAGTTAGAATTATTAAGTTATAATATTTCTATAACCTCAACACTAAAATATAGACTTTATTTGACTAGATTTACTTTTCAATTTTTAGAATTAAAGTTAGAATCCATAAGTTATTAAAGTTAGAATTGTTATTGAGAATTCAAAGTTAGAATTGGTTGGGATTGTGCTTTTCAAAGTTATAATTGTTAGGTTATAGTATTTCTATAACCTCAATACTAAAATGTAGATTTTATTTCTCTAGATTTACTTTTCAATTTTTAGAATTGGTTGGAATTGTACTTTTCAAAGTTAGAATTATTAAGTTATAATATTTCTATAACCTCAAAACTAAAATGTAGACTTTATTTGACTAGATTTACTTTTCAATTTTTAGAATTAAAGTTAGAATCCATAAGTTATTAAAGTTAGAATTGTTATTGAGAATTCAAAGTTAGAATTGGTTGAGATTGTGCTTTTCAAAGTTAGAATTGTTAAGTTATAGTATTTCTATAACCTCAATACTAAAATGTAGATTTTATTTCTCTAGATTTACTTTTCAATTTTTAGAATTGGTTGGAATTGTGCTTTTCAAAGTTAGAATTATTAAGTTATGTTAGAATTATTAAGTTATAATATTTTTATAACCTCAAAACTAAAATGTAGACTTTATTTGACTAGATTTACTTTTCATTTTTTAGAATTAAAGTTAGAATCCGTAAGTTATTAAAGTTAGAATTGTTATTGAGAATTCAAAGTTAGAATTGGTTGGGATTGTGCTTTTCAAAGTTAGAATTTTTAAGTTATAGTATTTCTATAACCTCAATACTAAAATGTAGATTTTATTTCTCTAGATTTACTTTTCAATTTTTAGAATTGGTTGGAATTGTGCTTTTCAAAGTTAGAATTATTAAGTTATGTTAGAATTATTAAGTTATAATATTTCTATAACCTCGAAACTAAAATGTAGACTTTATTTGACTAGATTTACTTTTCAATTTTTAGAATTAAAGTTAGAATCCATAAGTTATTAAAGTTAAAATTGTTATTGAGAATTCAAAGTTAGAATTGGTTGGGATTGTGCTTTTCAAAGTTAGAATTGTTAAGTTATAGTATTTCTATAACCCCAATACTAAAATGTAGATTTTATTTTTCTAGATTTACTTTTCAATTTTTAGAATTGGTTGGAATTGTGCTTTTCAAAGTTAGAATTATTAAGTTGTGTTAGAATTATTAAGTTATAATATTTCTATAACCTCAAAACTAAAATGTAGACTTTATTTGACTAGATTTACTTTTCAATTTTTAGAATTAAAGTTAGAATCCATAATTTATTAAAGTTAAAATTGTTATTGAGAATTCAAAGTTAGAATTGGTTGTCGGTGAAAGTAGTGTGTCGCAGGAATATAGTTATGTCCAATATGATAGAGTTAATGATATGGTTAATGATGTTTTTGGCGTACAGTCTGGGTTTGAACCTGGGCAAAATTTTGAGGAACCTCCTAATGAAGAAGCAATGCGCTTCTATCAAGAATTAGAAGAGGCTAGTCGTCCACTTTAGGTAGGAAGTCAGCATTCTAAGTTGTCTGTTGCAGTTAGAATGATTAACATCAAAACAGATTGGACTGTTGCTGAAGCTGCTGTGGACTCAATGATTAAGCTTGTAGGGGAACTAGTTAGTCCGGAATTCGACATACCTAAGAGTTACTATGAAGCAAAGAGATTGTGTTAAAACTAGTTAATGGTACTTTTGGTTGGACATTTAAATATTTCTGAACTTTGAAGGTCTATTTAGATCGTATTTGATGTGTTTAGATAGTGTTTGATGTGTTTTATTATTACTTAGGGTGATTTTATGTGTTGTAGCTCTTTTAGAATTGATTTGGAGCATTTTAATGCTAGTTTTGAGCTGCTTTTGGTACTGGTTTCTGTGCAGGTGTGGCTGCAGAAAATGCAGGAATTGAATGCAGGAAATTTTCCAGAAAACCGACGCAGTCCGTCGGTTTTCTGGAAATTAATTTTGGAAATTTTCCAGAAAACCGACTCAGTCCGTCGGTTTTCTGGAAAATAATTCTGAAATTTTATGAAAAAACCGACGCACTGTGTCGGTTTTGTATTTAAAATAAAAAAATTTAAATAAAAAACCGACGTCGTGCGTCGATTTTTCCATAAAATATATATTGTTTTTATATAACATTATAAATCAGAAATTAAAAAAACCGACTCTGTCCGTCGGTTTTTTAATTTTTTAAAATTATTGTATAAAACCCGACGGACCACGTAACTGACGCAGTCCGTCGGAAAAAACCGACGTGGTCCGTCGGTTTTCAAAAAGCGAGGCTATGTAAACCGACGGATCGTAAATGGTCGGTTTCCTGTCGGTTTCATTGAAAAAATCGACGCAGTCCGTCGGTTTTCGTCGTCGGTTTTTCCCCTTTTTTTAGTAGTGTCTCCCACAAACTCAAACACATGCCAGGACAATAATCATGCTTAAGCAGCTAATCATTTAAGCTAATCACTAACTAACAGGGCATACTACATCACAACTAAGTAAAAATATGAATTAAAAGAGCAATGACAAGATAAAATGTTACCTTTTTCATGTGCAGCCCTTGTCAAGAATGAATTTGAAAACCTTGTGCTTCCAATCTCAAGACTCAGTCCCACAAGACAAGAAAACAAGTAACTAAATAAATATTTGGACTAAAAAGACTCTACTTTAACAGTTAAGTCTTGAAAATTTTCAAATTTTCGAGTTATTCACTCAAAATTCAAGTTGCGTGTGTTCAAAACTTTTTTTCTCCTCCTTTTTCTTTTTTCTTTTCTTTTATCGTTTTTTGAAGTATAGAGGGTTGGAGTTCTATTTATAGAAACCCAACAATATCAAAAGACCTAAAAATTTCAATGTGGCACAAACTAGTTTTTCAAGTGCAAACATTCAAGGCATAAAATTAACGGCCAAGATCTAAATGCATCACACATATATGGTCGGATCTGACCCATTATGGGTCGATCCGAATCCAACCTTAGAGAACCAATGAAAATCAAGCTTCAATGAATACAATATAACAACAAAATACAGAAATCCCCATTTTGATTCAAAAAATAAAGAAGAAAAGCAAAAGAAATGAAGACTAATACCACGTTTGGACAGTTTTGAGTGAAAAAACGTTGAAGCATTAATGGTTAGCTTGAAATAGATGGTACGACACTGCGCAAATGCTTCCATCTCTGTGCCGTTGCCATTTTTGGGACGAAAGAGAAGAGGGGTGTAAGGTGGCGACTAGGGTTTCCTAGAGCAGAAGGTGTGGGAGGAGAGAGAGAGGGTGGTATAAGGTCTGTTTGGTATGAAATGAGAATCAGAGGGGGGGTATTACCCCTCTTGTTCTGCTCGTTTTGGGCCGGGTCGGTCCATGTTTGGACTGGACCTGGTCCATAATTTAAAAGAATGGGAGAAGGCCCTATAAACGTATATCACACACGTATATTTGCGTATACTAGGTGTATATAAGCGTACGAAGGGAAAAATGGGTAGACTAAAATGCTAAAGTATCGATTATTGATCACATTATAGAAATTAGTACATGATTAGCATTTTTAATTAATTTTAAAACACGTCTAATTATTTAACAGCCTTGATTTGCAAGTATAGCCTCAATTGGTTTTAAATATAAATGAGTGCTGCAATTATGACCCTTGTGTTAACTAATTAAAATAATGTCCTCAGATAATCTCAATCCAATTAATTATTTCAATTGTGACCTCATTTATTCTAATTAACCAATTAAAGCTAGATTTGCACTAATGACCTCAATTGTTTTGCCAATGGATTTGGTCATTTCAATTAAGGCCACTCAAAGGCTAACTTTGCAAAAAGGACTCTAATTGTCTTAAACCATGAATTGGTCAATTCAATTGTGGCCATAATGTAAACAATTAGTAATAAAAACCAATTTTGCAATAATGACCCTCTAATTGATTAATTAATCTAATGAACTAAAACAGTTTTACTTATTCCAAACAATTATGCAAACACACAAAATTAATGGGAGGAGAAGAGGCACTTTTGGGAGGATTTGGACGAATTAGTGGGAGGCATACCGCCTACTGAGAAGCTATTTGTGGGAGGTGATTTCAATGGACACATCGGGCCTATTTCGGGAGGTTATGATGATGTGCATGGAGGCTTTGGCTTCGAGGTCAGGAATGGAGGAGGAGTTTCACTTTTGGATTTTGCAAGAGCTTCTGGGTTGGTGATAGCCAATTCGAGTTTCCCAAAGAAGGAGGAACACTTGGTAACCTTCTGTAGTTCGGTGGCTAAGACTCAGATAGACTTTTTACTCCTTAGGAAGGATGATAAAGGCCTGTGCAAAGATTGTAAGGTCATTCCGAGCGAATATGTTACAACTCGACATAAGCTCTTAGTGATGGATTTAGCAATCAAGATGACGAGGAAGAAGAGGGTCGTGGAGGACCGACCTAGGATCAGATGGGGGAGTTTGACCACGATTAGTGCCCTGGAGATGGGAGAAAAATTGAAGGATATGGGGGCCTGGGATAGTAGTGGGGATGCGAACAGTATGAGGGATAAGACGGCTTATTGCATTAGGGTGGTAGCAAGGGAAGTGTTGGGGGTCTCGACAGGTAGTCGTGGTCAGCATCGAGGGGACTGGTGGTGGAATGGAGAAGTTCAAGGGAAGGTGGAAGCAAAGAAGGTGGCGTATGGGAATTTGATAGAAAGCAAGGATAAGGTGGAGAAGTGGACGAATACAGAACTTTATAAGATGGCGAGGAAGGAGGCGAAGTTGGCGGTTTCGACGGCAAAAACGGCAGCTTTTGAACGCATGTATGCTGAACTAGAAGAGAAAGGAGGGGACCAGAAATTGTTCAGGCTAGCCAAGGCGAGGGAGAGAAAGGCACGTGATGTGGATCAAGTAAAGTGCATCAAGGATGAGCATGGCAAAGTATTGGTAGAGGAGACTCTCATTAGACGGAGATGGCAGTCATACTTCTGCAAACTCTTGAATGAAGAAGGGGACAAAGACATTGTGTTGGGAGAATTAGAACATACAGGAAGGCGTCACGATTTTGGGTATTGCAGGAGTATTAAGGTTGACGAGGTTAAGGGTGTTGTTCGTAGGATGCGCAGGGGAAGAGCGACCGGACCTGACGAGATTACTGGGGAATTCTGGAAGAGCATGGGCCCGACAGGTTTGGAGTGGCTGACTAGGTTGTTTAATGTCATCTTTAAGATGGCATTGATGCCCTAAGAATGGAGGGAGAGTGTAATGATCCCTCTATACAAGAATAAGGGAGATATCCAAAGTTGCAACAACTATAAAGGTTTCAAGCTGCTAAGCCATACTATGAAAGTGTGGGAAAGGGTGGTGGAGATGAGGGTGAGGAGAGGTGTGTCTGTTTCAGAGAACCAGTTCGGATTCATGCCGGGACGCTCAACTACAGAATCCATCCATTTTGTGAGAAGGTTGGTGGAGCAGTATAGGGAGAGGAAGAAGTACTTACATATGGTATTCATCGACCTAGAAAAGGCTTATGACAAAGTTCCAAGACAGATCCTATGGAAATGCTTGGAGGCTAAAAATGTACCTGAGGCGTACATTAGGGTGATCAAGGACATGTATGAGGAAGCCAAAACCAGGGTAAGGACAGTAGGAGGAGACTCAGAGCACTTTCCAGTTGTGATGGGGTTGTATCAAGGATCAGCTCTTAGTCCGTTTTTCTTTGCCTTGGTGATGGATGAATTGACACGGCAAATTCAAGGTGATGTGCCATGGTGTATGTTGTTCGCGGACGACATAGTCCTGATCGACGAGACTCGTAGCGGAGTTAACGCTAAGCTGGAGAGTTGGAGACATACTCTGGAGTCTAAAGGGTTTAAGCTGAGTAGGACCAAGACAGAGTACTTGGAGTGTAAGTTCAGTGAAACACCTCAGGAGGCTGGCTTGGAAGTGAGACTTGGTACCCAGGCCATCCAGAAGAAAAGTAGTTTCAAGTACCTTGGGTCTATTCTGCAAAGCTGCGGGGAGATTGACGATGATGCCACACATCGTATTGGGGCAGGGTGGATGAAATGGAGGCTTGCTTCCGGAGTGCTATGTGACAAGAAGGTGCCACCAAAACTTAAGGGCAAGTTCTACAAAGTGGTGGTTAGACCGACTATGTTGTATGGGGCGGAGTGTTGGCCGGTTAAGATCTCTCACGTTCAAAAGATGAAAGTTGCCGAGATGAGAATGTTAAGATGGATGTGTGGCCAGACCAGGAGTGACAGGATTAGGAATGAGCATATTCGTGATAAGGTAGGGGTGGCCTCGGTGGAAGATAAGATGCGAGAAGCGAGATTGAGATGGTTTGGGCATGTGAAGAGGAGAGACACAGATGCCCCAGTGCGGAGGTGTGAGAGGTTGGCCATGGATGGTTTCAGACGAGGTAGGAGTAGACCGAAGAAGTATTGGGGAGAGGTAATTAGACACGACATGCCACAACTACAGCTTACCGAGGACATGACCTTAGATAGGAGGGTTTGGAGGACCCAAATTAGGGTAGAAGGCTAGTAGATAGTCTCGTTTTCCGTTCTTATTAGTAGTCGCATTATCGCAATATAATTTCTTCTGCTCAGATTTCTGCTATTATCTATTATTTCCTGCTTTGATTATCCTGTGTTATCTGTGTCGCTTGCATTATTTCATTTCATATCGCTTTGACTCTCTTAACCTTATCTGACTTCTTTTTATGCTTTTATTGAGCCGAGGGTCTTTCGAAAACAGCCGTCCTACCTTGGTAGGAGTAAGGTCTGCGTACACTCTACCCTCCCCAGACCCCACGATGTGGGATTTCACTGGGTTGTTGTTGTTATTGTTGTTGTTGTTGTATGCAAACACACAAAATTAAAGGCTGAAGGAAGAATGGTCAATTCTCTTAATTACTCAAGTCCCTTGGATTTAAAGGAAATAGTTAATTTGTCTTTTTGAAAATTTAGCGATTAAGTGAATAGTTATTCAAAAACTGTTTTGCCTTTGATTAATCCTAACAAAATATTTCATGAATGCATAAATACCAATTAATTTCTAAATAATTTATAATGCCATAAAGATCTCTTTATCAATTTGAAGGAGTAGAATATTGACCTGAATAATTTTATAAAATTATTTAAACTCTTTAAGATGCCTGGTTTGCTTTATTTATTATCCAAGGACTCTGAGTAATTAAAATAAATTATGGGAAGTCAAAAATTAGGTGACAACAATAGTTAGGATTTCGCACTTTTATTTTATTATGGCATGACCAGACAATTTTATAATTACATTCTTGCTATTGATTTATAATTGGTTGAACGAATGAGGATTTGGTTAAGGGGATGGTTCGCCCACCAAGGGGTTTAGTGTGGGTGCCACCACGACGGGTTGGGTCGTGACAACCTAAAACTCTGTTTTCACTTTTTTCATTTTCAATACATTAAAAAAAAACAAATATTCTTTGCAAAAGCTATAGGCGTAATACATAATCAGGCCCTCAAATTTTGCCTTAGCTGGCAAGTATGCCCTCCAACTTTGGGTGTGCACAAGTAGCCACCTCAACTTGTACAAAGTTGAACACGTAAACACAAATGCTGACGTAGCACTGACATGGAGCTGCCGTGGCACATAAAGTTGGAGGTGTCTAGATGATCATTTTGTAAGTTAGAATGTTCAACTGACAAAGTGAAGACAAGTTGAGGTGCCTACTTGTGTACACTCAAAGTTGGAGGACATAGTTGCCAGCTGAGGCCAAATTTAAGAACATGTTCATGTATTGTGCCAAAACTATAACCGAACTCAAGTCTATGTTCAACCCCAACTTCATAAATTCCAAATAAAGTGAAAAAATATATGATTTCTATGGCCAAAGTAAAAAAAGTCTTTCACCCATATATTCTGAAGACATTCATCACAAAAAGAACTTGTTCTCTACAAAATTAGGGCATAGCGAGATAGATGAAGAGAATTTCTCGCAATGGTATTATTCCTTTTTTTCTCTTTCTTTGGTATTTCAAGAAGAGCTTATTCTTCATGCCATAGTAATACATGCATTTCAGTAAAGGGTAAACTTGGTTTAAACATCAATTTTGAGAACATTAGGTGTTTAGATGATAATATTAGTCTCTGCCCTCAAATGGTTATAAAGAAGCCTCTTCCATCAATTCTTGTTTTCTGTAAATTATTTAAGACTATGCTAATTAAGAAGCATTATTCTGCTGTTATTTATCTTTTTCAAGAAATGCAGAAACAGGGTATCTGTCACGACCCAACCCGCCATGACTGGCACCCACACTAACTCCTAGTGGGTGAACCAACATATAAGTCATCTATTCATTCAAGTCCGTTTTATATTAGCAAAATCCATCAGTTATTACTCATTCAAGCATAAGATAATAAAAATAAGTCATGCCATAAAATAGTGAAGTAAATGCAGAAGTCCTAACTATTACAATTTTCCAAAATCCGAAAGTCATCGTACGAGGCCTCTAATCTAAAACATGTCTAAGGAATGAAATTTGTCTAACATAATGTCCAGAATAGGAAATAGACATCATAAGAGGAAGATCTTCGGGCGGCCTGGCATGGATAGAAGTTCACCCTAAATCTGTCAGCAACTGCCTCAACGCTAGATGCAAGTACGGATTAGCAGTTTCTGTATCACAATCTGCACTCAAAAGAATGCAGCAAGGTAGTATCAATACAAACACTATGTACCGATAGATATCATAGGCCGACTAAGATTAGCTCACGCATATAAACACAAAATCAGATAAGATAAGCAGACAGGCACAAATATCCACACAAATCACAAATGATCAATAGCCGAATCATAGCCTATGGTGAAGCACCTAGACACAAGTCTGCGAAGTCTTTCACTATTCCTCAAATTAACCACAACATAAGTACAACCACAAATCCTATAAATAGATGTAAAGTGAGATGATATATGCAATGCAATGAGATGGATGTAAATGCAATGCAATGACCAATAACACAACCTGTACACACATGCTCCGGACTCGACTACTTAGCAGTCATGACCAGCGGGGGACCTATGGTGTCCATGTACCAGCCACTCCGCACAAAGCCCAGAGGTGACTTCCATAAAATTAGCCATCCGCATAAAGCCTAGAGGTGACTTTCATCTTTCACTTTCTATCATATGTTTCCAAAGTCTTTTTCCATCAATTGTTCCACGATTCTTTCATCACATTGTTTTTCACAACATTTCCATCATGCATGAATATATGAATGCAAGAATGACAAATCAATGCAATCGAGCCAATGAATATGCTATGGAGATCACAAATCATCATGAGCCATAACAAGACTTGCATAAATCACAACAATCCTGGAAATGGAAACGACATAGATTTTCAATCATCATAGTGAATCTATCACCTCACATCACCCAATCACATCAACAAGTACACCACATGTCACAGTGCGTACAATAACGGCGACAAGCCCACATAATCAGAAGTGATACCAACCTAAGAGTATATCCATCCCAACATTATGTCCGAAGACCTAATCATGCTTTCTCCCGTCAATTCTACGCATACATATATTTCACTAATCAAAGTCTAACTAAAGTAAGCCGTAACCTACCTCAAATGCCGAACAAGAGCAACATACTACTCGACCTGAGCCTACCCTTTCTGAAGAGCATCAGAATGATCGAAGTCTAATAATATCAATGCTAGGTAAGTAAATGACTACAATGTAGTCAACTAATTGGAAAAGAGATGGGTAGAAAGTTATTCGAAATACCCAAAATACACTTATCGAATCATGATGGTAAAACCATAAATTAAGGACGAAATTACACTACCCATGATCCAATAAGTCACTATCCTTAATTTCATAGAATTCTAACCACAATCGATCCTTCAGTTTCATCAATTAAGCCAAAACCCCAAAATTAGTAAGAACCCTAAATTCATGAATTGATTCTAGAAGCTAAGGGAGATTCAAACCTAGAATCTATTAATCCACAATTCGAATGATAGGAATCAACAATAAGATCAACAACATCCAATTAGATTAGAGGGTCTAATGATTAACAACTTAGGTTTCCATAACCCATCACCCTCAATAGCCATTAACTACCATGAATACTAGTAAAGGAAAGATAAATTACAAGATTAAGGTTCAAGAACTTACCCCAAGATGATTTCACCAAAAGTCCTCTAAAAATCGCCCTCAATGCTCTTCAGACTTAGGTTTTTGGTGAATGGAACTAATGATCGAAGTTGGGAAATAAAATAAGCCTTCTGATTCAGCGATCTTAGCTGGGGCGAGCAAGTCCCGCTTCCACAAACCCGCCTTAGCAGATAGCCATCCACTGGGGCGCAATTCATTAATTATGTCACACTTTTGCTCCTGGGGACCAAGTCTCGCTTGGGCGGATCGCAGGGGTGAACACCCTCCGCTGGGGCGAGACACCAGAAACCTGCAAATTTCTTGTTTCACCAAGTATCAACCCAAAACCCCGACAAACATCTGGGATCTCCCTTATACAAACCAAACATGTAGACACAAGTAAAAACATGTTACGAATTCATCCGTGACCTCAAAAATCCCAACGGAGGTCACTTTGACTAGGTCAACCCCATACAGCTAAAACCAAGTTTCCAACCAAGTACCCAAAACGCACCCGAAAGCCTCTGGAACTGAACCAGCCACCCCACTAAGTCATAAATGACCCTCCAGACCATACGAAATCGATGGAATTTTGAAAAAGGTCTGTTTACCCAAAAGTCAACTATTGGTCAAACACTTTCACTTAAAGGTTCTATTTCTTTCAACTTTCACTAGAAATGCCCAAATACCTCGGGAACTGGGTCAATAGGGGTAATATGGTCAAAACACGCATAACCACCGAACGGAACGTTACATCAGATACCAATTAAATAATTGTTCATCCTCGAATGGACAAGGAATGAAACGAAGGAAAGGTACCTGATTAGGTGAAAAGCTAGGGAATTCTACTACGTATATCAGACTTTGTCTCCCAAGAAGCCTCTTCAACTGGTCGGTGCTTCCCCTGAATCTTCACCGAAGCTATTTCCTTTGACCTCAACTTTCGAACCTCTCTACCCAAGATAGCTATCAGCTCCTTCTCATAAGACAATTTTTGATCAAATAGAATTGAATCCCACTAAATGATATAAGAACCGTCCGAATGATATTTCATCAGCACAGACACATGAAACACCGGGTGAACACCCGACAAACCTGGAGGTAAACCTAGGGCTAAGCTTGCCCTTTTTCCCAAACCTCATCACACCCTTCATGAGCGATACCTTCAACAGACCTGCTCTCCAACCATGAACTCAAGATCTCGGACCTTCCGGTAAGCATACTTCTTCTGCCTACTCTGAGCCGCTAGAAGCTTCTCCTGAATCACTTTCACCTTACCCAAAGACTCTTTCAAAAGATCGACACCCCAAGGTCTCACCTTAAAAGCATCAAACCAACCAATCAGAGATCGGAACTTCCTCCCATATAAACCTCGAATGGAGCCATGTCGATACTCGAATGATAGTTTTTGTTGTACGCAAAAGATGATAAAGGTAAGAACTGGTCCCAATGACCATCAAAGTCGATCACACAAGCTCGGAGCATATCCTCAAAAACCTGAATCGTCTGTTCAGACAGACCATGTGTCTGAGGGTGAAAAGTTATACTGATATCCAACCGAGTTCCTAACTCAGCCTGCAATGTCCTCCAGAAATGGGACGTGAACTGAGTGCCTCAATCGGAGATAATGGAAATAGGCACTCCATGCAATCGAATAATCTCATGGATATAGATCTTGGCTAATTTCTCTGCAGTGTAGGTAATCTGGACAAGAATGAAATGCGCAGACATAGCCAACCTATCAACAATAACTCAAATCGAATCGAACTTGCCTAAGGTCTTCGAAAGACCAACAACAAAATCCATGGCTATCCTCTCCCACTTCCACTCAGAAATAGGCATCCTCTGAAGTGTACCTGTCACACCCCAATCCTGATAGGGCATGATGGGCACCCGACCCTTACTTAGAGTCAAGCGAACCCACTGGCTCTCGTTATAATCATAATCTCGCAGGACTCTTAAGTCATGAAATGAAATGCATAATGAAAGCTTTTTGAAAACATTATTTTCATCTTTCTCGAATCAAATAAAATTTGTAATCATGTGAATCTGTAAAGTAATGCATAATGATACATCGGCTTAAATAGCCGATTACAAGACTGGCATACTGTATACATGACTCTGTCTGCAAAGTCTCTAACATAAATCAATATACCTTAGCACACATACTCTGACTCGGCAACACTCTGGAAAGAAATGGAGCTTGCCAATCCCGCTGGAACATCTTCTAGCAATATCCTCTACTCATCTGTATACACCTGCGTGGCATGAAACGCAGCGCCCACAAGAAGGGGCGTCAGAACGAATAATGTACTGAGTATGTAAGGCATGAGTAACAACATAACATAGCTATGAAAAGTAACAAGGAATAAGAGAGATAACCTGTACATCTGGATGCCTCGTAGGGAGGATGTCATGCATGCTTAGCTTTAAAAAAAAACATTTTTATACATATACATAGTAACATGCCCGGCCATTAAGGCGCGGTGTCATATATATAATATCATGCCCGGCCATTAAGGCTCGGTGTTATCATCATTAGCATGCGTCCAGGCCTCCCGCGTCCGGGGCAGTATCATAACATGCCCACTGCAGTGGTGTGCACATCTACGTGCCTGCCCGGCCGACTATAGCGCGGCGCGGTGTGAGAAAATACATGCATATATATAAAGCATGCATAAGAGCCCAATCAAAAGCCACAACTATATCGGAGTGACGTAAGGTCGGTAACCTCCGATTGTATTATGGATCAATCATCATCGTTTATCCCACCTTGAAGGAACAAGGTCATAAGGTGAGAGTACCAATAATGAAGGAATTAAGGAATTTCAGAATAAGCTCAATCACCTAATAATAATAAGCTCATGTACATGAAAATCTCTATGAATAAAATCGTCTCATAAAAGCATTGATCTCATAACTTGAGACTTTTAGCCATAAAATCATCATCATAATAATCATCATAGAAAATATCCTCATCTTTAACATCATCATTTTCATCGTAAAAACATGCTCATCGCTGTTATCATAAGAGCTCACAGAATCATAAATCTCTGGTTTGGAAAATACGGCATTTTGGGAAAAATAGCTATGAATTATTAGGAAAGGAATTGTGCCTTGGAGTCGTAAACATTTAACTTTTGAAAACGAGGAAGATTTGGAAACATTTATGAAGCCATAGTATCGGAATCATGCCTTTAGAAGCTCAATAAGATTATAAGGATCACGAAATTCGTGGACTTCTAGCATTTGCGGAACCAATGATATTATGAGTACGACACAAAGATTTATAACGAAAGGATCATGCCTTTAAAAAGAAGGGGACTAGCCTTGACATACCTGGAAGATAATTTCTCAACTTCCAACTTACTTCTTGTCTCGCAATTCACTTAAGACCATTCGTAGCCTCGTAATCTACATATAGAACCATTCATAATATTGTTAGGCTCGTCAAAAGGCACTTGTCTCAAGACTTTAATTAAAATCTTTTTAGATTATGTCGAAATTCGGGCAGCATTTCCCCTGTTTATGTGTCTGGCCCGAAATTCCAATTCAACAACCAACAACATCGACAACAATACCAATAGTAGTAACATCATTTCCAACACCAACATATGCCATACAACAGCCCACACACTGTTGTCCAAATTTCTCAACCAACCAACTTGGGGTACGACTAATTAATAACTTTATTTCCGTAAAGAAGCCGAAATTAATACTAACAACATCAATATCAACATCCTCAACATTCTACAAGATGAATATATACATATTTTATCCAAAATTTTCTTCAAACCTCAATCCATAATTCAACAACCTCAACACAACAAAATATAACCTTTATTCTTGCAATTATTCCTTAATCCATATTGATAAAGAAAGAAATTCAATGATTCATACCTAGTATTTACTAAAGTGGAAAATATTCAATATCCACTTGTTTCCAAGCTCATTCCGTCACAAAACGAATTTATAATTGCGTCTACGCATCGCCCGGACTTCGATTAGTATTTCGTAGCTTGAATTTCACTCAAAATCCTCACTTTTATGTGAGATTTAAGACCCCTTTTGGCTGCTGAATTCTCTGGAAATTTTGAGAGGTTTTGATGAAAAAAAATGGGATTTTAATCCCTTTTATAGTGGTAGAGTCGGTGGCACTGTAGCTACAGCACTGTAGCAGTACTGTGCAGCCCTGTTTCTTCGTTGACAGCTTAGTTTGTAACATTCGTAATTCTCTACTCCGATGTCCTATCAACGATCGGTTTGTTGCATTAAAAACTAGACTCGACGAAATTCATTTTTGGCTTTTGAAACACCTTAAAACTCCATATATACTAGGAGATATGCGCCTCCAAAGTTGACTAAAAATCCGTCCAGCATTTCTCAAATTTTCGTCGAACTTATTTTATTGAATTTGCTCGATCTCGAAATATTCCGAAACTCTCCATACATGGTATTTATCACTTATTATACTAATAATGGCCATGTTCTCGTGTTTCAAAATACTCTTTCCCGATTACGACTTACGAGATCGTAATTCACCCATTTTCTTCGTTGTTACGTACTTTCCATGGCTTGTGCCTTTCAAAACATCATGGGACGTCTCCGACACTCCATTACTACGGTGAGGTACATGTCATACTCATGCTCTGAAAACGCGGGGTATAACAGTACCTCCCGGTCTCTGGTGCTCATACTTAACCTGCTGGCAATTCAAACACTGAGAAACGAACTCAAAAATGTCACACATCATCCTACCCCACCAATAGTGATGTCTCAAATCACGATGCATCTTGGTAGCACCAGGATGAATAGAATATCTAAAACTGTGAGCCTTCTCTAAAATCAACTTGATCAAACCACCAACCTAATGAACACAAACACGGCCCTTAATCCTCATAACCCCCTCACTATCCAGAATTGCCTCCTTGGCCTCTCCACGAATCTTTCACAACTCTGCATACTCGAACTGCTTTGCCTTAATCTGATCCAGAAGAGATGACCTCGCCTCAACACAAGTCAAAACTCTACCTGAATCTGAAATATCAAGTCTCACCAACCCATTTGCCAAAGCCTGAACATCCCTAGCCAAAGGCCTCCCCTCATACAAATCGGGCCAAACTACCCATACTCGCAGCCTTTGGGCTCAAGGCATCTGCTACCATATTGTCCTTGCCCGGATGATACAAAATAGTAAAATCAAAGTCCTTAAGCAACTTCATCCATCTGCGCTGTCGGGAGTTCAAATCACTTTAATTGAACACATGTTGGAGGTTATGGTAATCGATGACCACCTCATAATGAACCCCATACAAATAGTGCCTCTAAATCTTCAAAGCAAAAACTACCGCCGCTAACTCCAAGTCATGGGTGGGTAGTCCTTGTCATGAGCCTTTAATTGCCTCGAACCATAGGCGATAACCTTACCATCCTGCATCAGAACACAACCCAAACCTATACGCGAAGCATCACAATACACAGTGAAATCCTTCCCCTCAACTGGTAGAGATATAATAAGAGCTGAAGTTAACAAAGTTTTGAGCTTTTAGAAGCTCTCTTCACACTCATAGGACCACTGAAAAGGCACATTCTTCTGAGTAAGACGAGTCAAATGGGAAGCTATCAAAGAAAATCCATACACGAACCGATGGTAATAACTAGCGAGACCCACAAAACTCCGGATCTCGATCACTGAAATGGGCCTAGACCAATCTTGAACTGCTTCAATCTTCTTGGGATCTACCATAATCTCATCCTTAGACACAACATGCCCCAAGAATGCTACCGAATCGAGCCAAAACTCACACTACAAAACTTAGCATAAAGCTTTTTTTCCTTCAACAATCCAAGAATAATCCTCAAGTGTTTCTCATGATCTTCCTTGTTGCGTGAATACACCAAAATATCATCAATGAAGACTATGACGAAGGAATCCAAATATGGCTTAAAAATGCCATTCATCAGGTCCATAAAAGTTGCTGGGGCATTGGTAAGCCCAAATGACATAACCAGGAACTCATAATGACCATAACGAGTCTTAAAGGTCGTCTTGGGAATATCCTCGGCCTTGATCTTCAACGGGTGATAGCCTGACCTCAAATCAATCTTGGAAAACACAAAAGCCCCTGAAGCTGGGCAAACAGATCATCAATACGGGGAATAGGATACTTATTTTGGATGGTGACCTTGTTCAACTAGGGGTAATTAGTACACATCCGCATTGATCCATCCTTCTTCTTTACAAAAAGCGAGCACCCCAAGAGGTGATGCTCGGTCTAATGAATCCCTTGCTAAGACGATCCCGCAACTGTTCCTTCAACTCTCTCAACTCAGTCGGCGCCATCAGGTATAGCGGAATAGAAATAAGACGAGTCCCCAGCTCTAAATCAATACAAAAATTGATATCACGATCGGGTGGCATATCAGGAAAGTCCGTGAAAAATACCTCCGCGAACTCGCTCACCACAGAAACAGACTCAAGTGAAGAAGTGTCAGCACTGGTATCACGAATATAGGCCAAGTAGACAAAACATCCTCTATCTACTAACTTCCTGGCTCGAAAGAATGAAATGATCTTCTTCAGGGACGGACTAGGAGTACCCATCCACTCAAGTCTAGGAATACCCAGCATAGCTAGCGAGATTGTCTTAGCGTGACAGTCCAAGATCGTATAATAGGGAGACAACCAACTCATACCCAATATAACATCGAAATCTACCATATCAAGAATCACAAAGTCTACCCACGTACCATAACCCATAAATGTAACCATATAAGACCAATAGACTCGATCTACCACAACAGAATCTCCGATCGGAGTAGATACATGAATAGGCACTTCAAGTAGATCACAAATCATATCCAAACCCATAGAGAAATATGTAGACACATAAGAAAAAGCAGAACCCGGGTCGAATAACATTGAAGCAACCCGGTGACAGACTGAGATATTACCTGTGATAACTGTATCGGAAGCCTCAGCCTCTAGCCTGCCAGGAAAAACATAGTGAACTTGTCTGCCACTAGCCTGCGAACCTCCACGACCACTTTGACCCGACTGAGATATGCCCCTAGCAGGCTGATATCCAACCCTGCCTGATAGAGATCTTCATCTACTAGGCTGGGTGCCACCTCTACCAGATGTGTGGCAACCCCGCCCAGGCTGTGCACTGCCTCTACTATATGATCTATCTCCTCTAGCGGATGAATCTGGAACCCTGGGAGTCTGATACTGAGTACTCTGACCACTCTGTCTGAGTCAAGGACAGTTCATCTTGAAGTGCTCCGGCTCTCCACACTCATAATATGCCCGGTCCAGCACAGGACGCTAAACAGAAGCTAAAGAACCCGAATACCCACCCGATTAGAGAATCTGGAGTATAAACCCATTGGCTGCCCTGAAGAATAATGATTGGGCCCTGAATATCATGGCCCAAACTAGAGGACCATGACGGGCACCCAAACCTACCTACCGAGCACCGCTAAACATATTTTCCTATCATGATCATAAACAAGAGGGGACCTTGGGGGTTACCAAATGAAAATCTGCTAAATCATATCAGAAATATGCTGAAAAGGGGATGAGACCAAGAATACATACTAAACAATTATGCTAGACAAAAACTGTGCAAGTCGACAAGGCCATCATGAAATATTATAAAGAAAAATATAGGCCGAAGAGGCCATACAACGTCTAACTAATCCATGACTGTCTACAAGCATCTACTGGAGTATATGACGTAAAAAGGTCGGGATAGGGCCCCGCCATACCCATATGCACATCAAAAACATCGTACTAAGACAAGACTAAAACTTTGAAATAAGAGGAGTGCTCCGACATCAGCTAAACAACAACTTACAGGGGCGGATCATCAACCTGAACCTGCGGCCATGAATCGCAGCACCCCCAGAAAAAGGAACGTCAGTACGGACAAAGCACTGAGTATGGAAGACATGAAAATAACATGAAAGAGACATAAAAGTACATAGGATAAACTGAGTGCAACTTGTATGTCTGAAATGCCGTTGTGGGCCAATGGTATACATAAATATTGTGCATGCATGCGTAAGTGTCATACACACACACACACACACACACACATATATATATATATATATATATATATATATATATGCGTATATAACGCATGTCAAGCCTTCGTGGGAATCCCATCTTATCATATTGTCCTCTGTGGGCATCATTATCATTATCATCATGTGACCAGTTGATCATGTGGTAGCGCGTATATAACGCCGTCTCCTTCCCCATACCCAATACATATACATAATACATAATATACGTGTATATAACGCCTGAGGGGTCATAGGTCTGTATATATATATATATATATATATATATATATATATATATATATATATATATATATATATATATATATATATATATATATATATATATATATATATATAAATGAAATGAAATGTATGAATATGATAAGAGTACATCTTGAATCTGTCGGAGAGACGTAAGGTCGTTACACCTCCAAACATCGTTATGAGACAACATTCTCCTCAACAAGTGACTCTATGAATCATACTGAATCTGAAGAAGAACTTACTGAGAATAACATTCTAGAACATGAATCAACATGGAACATCCCTAGCTACTAAGAATAGAATTCATCATGGAATAGCGTTACGTTTACGTTTAGTTCATAAGGATCATGCCAAAAGAAAAAAAGTTAGCCTTAACATACCTCAAGTCGTCCAAGTAATCATCACAACTAGAGCGCCAATCCTATGACAAAGGAATACATATACAACTTAGATGGCGCTAGTATATCACGTAAATCAATGATAACTCGATTCTAAAGTGAAACGGGCAGCATTCCCCTATTTCTTAATCATCACCACAAAGCCCACAACTAACAATAAACACAACAACCTCATATTATCTTCTTTAAACTCATATCCACAACATTTAAAGATATACAATTGAGCATCCCGATATACGCTTATATACAACACTCATACACTTTTTTCGTCCAAATACACCAAGTATAACAACCTCAACACATTCTCAACATTAATTGTTATCCCCATAACAAGATTTTGCTCAAACCACACTAACAATCATGGCTCAAGTTAGATTACAACTCAAAATAATATCAAGTTCATGTTTAAACCTTTCCTCCAAATATTTTCTCTCAAACCCTAGCATAACTATCACATAAACTCACAAACATGGAAATAAGAAGAAATCTTACCTCAAGAACTCAAAAACACTTTAATTACAAGATTACTTCACCTTGAAGTATCCTCCAAAGCTTCTACAAGAAGAAGAAACAAGCTTCAATAATACTTTGAAAACCCTAGGCACTTGATTCTCACTTTGCTCTTTGATCTTTACTTGGAGAGTGATTGAATATGATGGGAGAGGGTTTCTAGAGCTTATATGAACGTAGGGTGAGTTAAAATGACTTAAAAAATGAGAAGGGGTCTTAATATAAACAAACATCAAAATCCACCGCCCCAATAATACGGTCCATATATACTGGCCGTCTAAAATTATACAGCCAATATACTAGACGTATAATTTTATACGGACCGTATATATGGTTCGTATTTCCCAACCTTAAAATCAACCTTCTCTGTTAAATAATTATACATCCCTAAGTACGATTAGTATTTTAAGATACGGTCTGTATCCCAACAATACTGTCCGTATAAAAGAATTCCAGAATGAAACTTTGTCGAAACGTATTCTCTAATCCTTCCATAACTTACAAAACATGAACTTAAACCCTTATAAACATAAGATAGGCATGTCCAACCTCATATAACCTCAGAGACATCCCCAGTGTCCAAGACTTGGGAAACTAACATACGACAAATCTTAACGTATAAAACTACGAGGTGTAACACTGAAGACCCTCCAACAGATGTCTGCATAGCCAACTGAATCAGGTGACCGAAATAAATCTGGGAACTCTGCCTATACTAGCCCTGCCCTCTGAAGAATGAAACGCTAAAGCTGCCACTCTTATGGACCCTCTTATCATCACTCTTACCAAAGCTATCCTGTCTCACTGACTCAACTGTAGGGATATGATCCACTACATTCTAGAATGAAGACCCTGTAGCTTCTAACTGAAGAGCTGACAACTTCAAAGGAGTGTTCAACCCCTTGACGAATCTCCTCACTCTCTCCTCCTCTATAGGCAGCAACTTTAGAGCATATATGCACAAGAAGTGAAAACGGGCCTCATACTCGGCAACTGAAGAACCTCTATGCTCAATGTGACTAAAGTCGTCACGCTTCCTATCTCTCAAAGTACGCGGAACGTACTTCTCCAAAAAGATCTGATAAAACTAAGTCTATGTCAACAAAGGCAACCCAGCTGGTCTGCACTCCACATATGCTCTCTACTATAACTTGGCATCACCCAATAACTGAAAGGTCACAAACTCAACCCCATGGCTCTCTACTGCCCCCATCATGTGGAGCCTTTCATGATAGTCGATGATAAACTCATAGGCATCCTCCTGCGGAGTGCCGTAGAAAATGGGAGGCTTCAACTTGGTGATTCTCTAAAATAGATCGCATCCATACGTAGAGCCACAGTCGCAGCAGGCTGTGCCCCTGGAGCACGAAACCTCTCAGGAATCTGCTCAGCTAATCTAACCCCTTGACCATCTGGTATAGCCAGTAACACACCTGGCTGAGTCAATCCCTCAAACAGGTTCATCACACGAACCAAAGCACGGACAACACTGGAGTAGCTATAATATCAGACTGAGCTGGTGCTGGTCCCAACTCTGCCTCCTCATCACGATGACCCACCGGTGACTCGAGAGAGACTGATCTATCACAAGCCTGACCAGCCACGGGCGCCCTGCCCCTAGACGGTGCTGCCTATCTTCCTCTGTTGGGTCCACAACCTCCAGCTTGACCTCTACCACGTGTTGTAGCCCCAGCAGCCGGCACTGGTGCCTCATCAACTCCTACTCTAGCATGAGTTCCCACCATCTCTGAGGGAATAAAAGGAGAAATCATATACCAATTTGAACCAACTAGATACGAATTTTAATCCTATAGCACGAAAGAAAAGAAAGAATTGGAGTTTTCCTAGTGTCCCATAGCCTCTCGAAGATAAGTATAGACGTCTCTGTACTGATCCGCAAGAATCTACTAGACATGTTCTTGTACAGGTGAGATCGGTGAACCTAGGACTCTGATAACAACTTTTCACGCCCCAAATACCGTCGTGATGGCACCCACACTAACCCTCCCCCCCCCGGGTGGGCTAACCATCCCCTTAATTAATTACTTATTCAATTACCAAAAATAACTCAAATAACAAGTTCAATAATAAATAGTCTAAGTCAATGCCATAGATAATAATAAGTGCGGAAATACTAGTCATAATACAACCCTAGAAAATGAAGTCACCGTACAATAACTCTAATCAATAATGTCTAGAATAATACAACAGTCTGAAACATAGTGAAAATGTCTAAGGAGTAATGATAGACAATATAGAAGGAATCCCCAGGGTTGCATGGCAGGAAGAGAGCTCACCCTCGGATCCTGGTAGCTGTAGCGTCAAGGCTAGGATCAAGGTTTAGAAGAAGGTCCTGCCTTATAATCTGCGCTCAGATAAAGTGCAGCAAGGTAGTATCAGTACACACACGTACTGGTAAGCATCATAGGCTGACTAACATTAACCCACACATATAAACACAAAATCAGACAAGATAAGCAGACAGGCACAAACATCCACGCAAATCACAAATGATCAATAGTCGAATCATAGCCTATGGTGAAGCACCTAAACACAAGTCTGCCAAGTCTTTCACTATTCCTCAGAATAAGTACAACCATAAATTTGATCAATAGATGTAAAGTGAGATGATGATATATGCAATGAAATGAGATGAGATGGATGTAAATGCAATGCAATGGCCAATAACACAACCTGTATACACATGATCCAGATGAAATCTCGACGCCTCGGCAGTCATGACCCTTAGGGGACTCATGATGTCCATGTACCAGTCACTCCGCACAAAGCCCAGAGGTGACTTCCATAAAACTAACCTCTCCGCACAAAGCCCAGAGGTCACTTTCATCTTTCACTTTCTATCATATGTTTCCGAAGTCTTTTTCTATCAATTGTTCCACGATTCTTTCATCACATTGTTTTCCACAACATTTCCATCATGCATGAATGTATGTATGCAAGAATTAGAAATCAATGCAATCGAGCCAATGAATATTCTATGTAGATCACAAAGCAACATGAGCCATGAGCCATAACAAGACTTGCATAAATCACAACAACCATGGAAATGGAAATGACATAGAGTTTCAATCATCATAGTGAATCTATCACCTCACATCAACAAGTACACCACATGTCACAGGCGTAAAATAACAGCAACAAGCCCACATAATCAGAAGTCATACCAACTTAAGAGTATATCCATCTCAACATAATGTCCAAAGACCTAATAATACTTTCTCCCATCAATTCTATGCATACATACATTTCACTAATCAATATCTAACTAAAGTAAGCCATAACCTACCTCAAATGCCGAACAGGAGACACATACTACTCAACTTGAGCCTTCCCTTTCCGAAGCGCTTCAGAACGATCGAAGTCTAATAATATCAATGCTAAGTAAGTAAATGACCATAATAAAGTCAACTAATTGGAAAAGAGACGGGTGGAAATTTATTTGAAATGCCCAAAATACCCTATCAAATCACGAGGGTAAAATAAAAAATTAAGGAAGAATTACACTACCCATGATCTAATTAGTCATTATCCTTAATTTCATGGAATTCTAACCACAATTGGTCCTTCAGTTTCATCAATTAAGCCAAAACCCCCAAATTAGTAATAACCCTAAATTCATGAATTGATTCTAGAAGCCAAGGGAGATTCAAACCTAGAACCTATTAATCCACAATTCTAATGATAGGAATTAACGATAAGAACAACAATATCCAATTAGATTAGAGGGTTTAATGATTAACAACTTAGATTTCCATAACCCATCACCCTCAATAGCCATTAACTACTATGAATACTAGTAAAGGAAAGATAAATTACAAGGTTAAGGTTCAAGAACTTACCCCAAGATGATTCCACCAAAAGTCCTCTAGAAATCGCCTCCAATGCTCTTCAGACTTAGGTTTTTGGTTAATGGAACTAATGATTCGAAGTTGGGAAGTAACATAAGGCTTCTGATTCAGCGATCTTAGATGGGGTGAGCAAGTCCCGCTTCCGCAAACCCGCTTGAGCGGATAGCCATCTGTTGGGGCGCAATTCATTAATTGTGTCACACTTTCTCTCCTGGGGACCAACTCCCACTTGGGCGGATCCGCAAGGGCGAACACCCTCCGCTACGGCGAGACCATGGAAATCAGCAAATTTCTGGTTTCACCAAGTTTCAACCCGAAATCCCGACAACTATCTGGGACATTCCCTATACAAACCAAAGATGTAGACACAAGTAAAAAGGCGCTACGAATCCATCCATGACCTCGGAATTCCCAACGGAGGTCACTTCAACTCGGTCAACCCCCAAACGGCAAACCAAGTTTTCAACCAAGTACCCAAAACGCACCCGGAAGCCTCGCGAACCAAACCAGCCACCGCACCAAGTCATAAACGATCCTCCGGACCTCACAAAATTGATGGAATTTCGAAAAAGGTCCGTTTACCCAAAAGTCAACTATTGGTCAAACCCTTTCACTTAAGGGTTCTATTTCTTTCAACTTTCACTAGAAAACTCGAATACCTCAGGAACTGGGTCAACAGGGGTAATATGGTCAAAACATGCATAACGACCTAATGGGTAGTTACTGGATGATTATTGGTATTCGGTGTCAATGTCCTGATTCCCTTAGTTTAATTACTCTCTTTATAAGACTTTGTATTTTTGCTCTAGGAAAGGAATACACAGATGATTGCCAGGCTGAAATGTTTTGAATATCCATTTTCTACTGTCAAGTATTTGCAGGAAGATTTACTAGATCCAACACAAATAGTTGTACTACTTTGACAGGTTATGCTATAGATTGATAGTCAACACCATCTCTCTTGCATTGATGTGAGTTGTTTGGAGCGAAAGAAATTGGATAGCTTTTGAGGGTGTAGAATCGGACTTTATAAAATTGAGGAGTATCTTTCTATCTCTTATTTCTTTTTGGTGCACCCATGAGGTCCCTTGTTGGTATAGAAGATTGGGTGTCTTTCATAGAAAGCCATATCTTTTTGTAGGCTTTGTACTTTTTGGTATACCTCCTGTATGCAAGGTTTGCCCATTTTATACTTCAATTTTGTGTTATAATGCTCTACTAACTTTACGTAGAGAGATGGATGCAGTAGAGCTTCCCATGATCATGTCTCAACGTGTACTTCGTCATAGTTGTCGTTAAGGATATTTAGTTTTCAATAGGACATTGAATCCTGTGGACACTATCAATTAGGAGTAGCATATATCTAATTTCTTCTATGTTTTTGTTTCTCGTGGTATAATGGTTTGTCACAAAACTAACCTTGTCTCTAGAATCATTTGAATGTCAATTGTCAGCTGTCATCTTTTGCTAATCTAATTCTCCTTCATTAACATAATAAAGTGCATTTTAATTTTATGACTTTTCAGCTGACAGTACGATCAATTTCCAGGCTGAAAAGTTTTGAATGTCCATTTTCTACTGTAAGATGATTTACTAGATGTTTGAGACAAATAGTTGATTTCTGTATTTTTCTTCTGTCAATTTTTCCATCTCTCTCGAGAACCAGGTTATCTCAGAAAATCATAGTACAGGGAAGATCATCCAGGTCAACAAAGGTTGGGGACATTATGATAGAAGAGGTAAACTTAAAAGCCTCTTCTTATCATAAAAAGAAATGTGAAACATTGTTATGTATTTCCTTTCAAAAGCTATTCTATCTGTAGTAAGACTGCACAGTATTTTATCACATAAAGTCAAATTTCTGTATATGTGATTTGCAGAATAAGCTAATCAGGGTCAAACCAGAAACTAAAGTTCTAAAAGTGAATGCAACTAATGAAACGTGCTATTTTCTGCTTCATTTTTCAAATCCCTATCCCATTTCAGTGTACTTGCTTCAAACACAGGAAGACAAGCTTAAATTGCATCAGGTAACAGCGGTTTGTACTTTTTCTTTTTCTTTTTTGAAGTGGAAGTCCCACATAGGTTGGGACAAGGTATTTTAAAGGTTTGAACGTGGAAGGCCCCCAAGTATCCTTGACTATAATTGACTTGGACTTTGACTTGACGCGGAGGTTGGGTCGAAACTTCAAATACAAGGCTATTGGTAATTTCACATTTATTTATTCAGTACTGTAATCAGTTAGTTTTATTTAAAACTTAATTGAGTTTCGAATTCTAACTTTAATATATTCGTGAAACAAGATACCTTTCTAAATATCCCTCTTCAACCTCCATAAATTACACCTTTCCTTAAAAGTTGGTTATCGATTTGCAGTATATGTTTTGTTATTTTCCTGAAAAAACTTGTTTGTATTCTTCTAAGTAGTATACAAGCAATATTTCTTTAAGGACCATGATTTTTACGCTTCAAAGCCTTCTTTCAATTCTTTCGATTTTACTGATACAACATGTCACTTGCCAGGTAACCACATCAGGCACATTCCAGTCGTTGATCAAACTGGTGTATATGATAGGTATGGTGTTCATAGCGGATGTTGTCTCTGCTGTTGTAAGTGATTATTGGGATGAACTTAACCGTTTAAATGCCCGCATATAAGGAGGTAATTGATGATGATGGCAAGAAATAAATGTAAATATCAGTATACTTCGGTCTACTGCACTAATTTTCAGTTTAGCGTGCTTATAACTGGCAGTTGTTTAATATGGTAGTTTGTCTAAACAAAACAAAGGATTTTCATCTTGTTTTATGGGATTAATGTCGACATATTCTTAAGAGCATTCTATGGTTCTTTACATTGTCTGAACGATTAAATTTATTTCTACATATTGGGAAATGATCTGGTTGAAGTTCCTGGTCCATGCTTGTTCTTTAGGCTTTTAAACACTGCGACATGTTTGGAACAACCTCCCAAATTTGTGACTTTGATCCTCTTTTGCACTGGTAATCTTTTTTTAACATATCTATGTTGCGAAGGGGAACCTTGGTGCCACAGTGAAACAATTTTCAGCAATCAAAAGCTCTTAAAATTTCCAGGTCTGCATTTGCAGGAATAGACTAGTAACTTGATATGTGAATATGTGTACTTTTGTATCCTATTGAAAATATTTATTCTTGAAATTACAGGAAATCGAGAGTCAACTAGTTACTGTTACCTTGCACTTTGAATCTTGACACTTCTTTACACTCAATTTTTTTTTTTTTACTCACAATCTAGCAGCTCTCTTTGTCGGTCTCTTTTCTTTCTCATTTGCTCTCACGCTTCTCACTTAATGACTCACTTCTTGCTCTCTCTTCCTCTCACTTCTTACTTGAGCACGCTTGCTTACTTGAAAACACCCAACTCAAATGGACAACCTCTATTTCTAGACAGTGATGAAAGGATCTAGTGAAAGTAGTATAACTCTAGAATCATACCTCCCGTTTATTTCTGAAGTTACTCTTTCTATAACTAGACTATTTCTTAACTTTTCTATTTTGAACCCTCAGTCTGTAGCTCTTCTTTTAATTCTCTATAATTCTTCGAGTAGATTTTTTTTAAAATATTTGTAAATTAAGTAAGTAATGACTTTTTAACAGGAATAGCCCTTACTTTTTCAAAAGTGAGCAGAAATTATAAGTATTAAACCCAATTTAAAGAATTTAGAACTTTGAACCATTAAATTTTTAAAATCACAGATCTGAAGATAGGTAATTCTTTTAATATTCCTATACCCCAATTACGAAAAGTTGTCTTTGCTTTAAAATATCGCATATTACCATGTCCAAATGTCTCTTTCCCTGTAAAAGAAAATGAAAAAGAAAGGGTCTCTTGCCTTCCACCTCATGCACATATGTTGAAGCAGTCGGCAAGTTAATCTTCATAACCAGAAATGATTTTGACATAGTAAATTGAGACAAATTAAACGAGAAATGATTTTGACATGGTAAATTGAGACAAACCAGTAATTTTTGCAAATATTCTGATAAACAGATGTCGAGTAGTTTTCTTCTCGACGCAATTCAGTTGGTTGAACTTTTTAATTTAAGGATACACCAAAGTCTTTCTCATTATCAATAACTCAATATAATGATACTAATTTATTATTGTTTAAAAATTATGCTCCTTTTGTTTTACTTGATGTGTCTTAGTTTCATTGAACACGAGGTTTAAGAAGTAAGAAAGACTTTGGAATCGTATCGTCCTAACTAAAGAATATGTATACTATACCAAAACGCCTTTTAAATTTTATAATGTTAAATATATCATGTAGGATGGTGACATTCTCTTTTAACCAGACAAAAACGAAGTAAGATACATGCATTAAAACAGAGGGAGTAATACTCTGGGAAAAGGTCCAACTATACCACTAAGATATGCAATTTGTTTTATATCTGTTCTTTGTTAAATTTTTGGCTTATTAACAGTTTTGTTTCGTCCCAAATTTACCTCGCTAACGTTCCACTGTGGAAAATTTGGCCAAATCGATGAAAGTCACACGTAAAAGGTATATTTGAACATTCTCATTTGAGAAATATATATAACTTTTTTTTAATTAATGGATCTTCGGCTTAACTCAACCTCAAAAGCTAGCTCAAGAAGTGAGAATTGTCTGAGACATATATAGAGATCACCAATTCCTCTTACCACCATTGTGAGTCTCTTCACAATTAGGTGCGGATCCAACCCTTAAGGTATGAATTCATATGACCTCTTTAACTTGTATTCATACCTTATATTTATATTAAGAAATTTACAAAAAAAATTTAAATAATTGGTTATAAATCCAATTATTATTTTATGTTAGCTTGAGATCATTATAGAAATTCAAAAAATTTAAAATCTGAATCCACCTCATGCATCGAATGATATAATAAATACAAGATAAATTGAATACTCGAAAGGTTCATTTGAACTTTTTCTAATGCTTTTGCAATCTTGGTGTTGATCTGTCTGTTGGCGTGTTGTGCAACTAGTGGTTGACTTTAATAAATACTCAAAAGACTTTTTAAAATTCCTAAGACTGTACTCAAATTAACCTATTGTTGCTTGATTTTAATCTAATTCTCACAAAATTTAGAACGTAATAATAAATAAATAATATTCTTAGAAGTAGTACAAAATAATACTACATTTTAATTGTAAAACCCGAAACACATAAAAGAAAGAATCCGAGACTTTTTTAGTCTTTAAAAAAAAAAACTATCACAATATATATATATATTACATAAGTAGGTTTCGAGCACAGAATCTGTGCATAATAGGCCTCCATAAAACCCCCAAAATACTTAGCCAATTTTTAGCGAAATCTTCTCCTTCATTTCCTTCATTTTCACCCCTTCAACACACTTTTGCACGCCCAAAAACATGTCTCACAGCTCCCAAACCTCAAACTTTGCTATGGAATCTGATGTTTGTGAATGCAGTTATTATCGTAAGCTAAAATTATCAAAGACCCCAGATAATTCGGGTCGTCGTTTTTGGCGTTGTAAAGTGCCTGAAGATTATTTGTGCCTCTAGTTGTTGTTTATTATTTCTATGTATTTTGTTTATTAAGTTTAATATTCCTATGTATTTTGTTTTTGCTAGTTGCACCCTTTCATCTATAATGTAATCTGCACCCTTTATGTACTAATTTATTTAAGTTTTTTCTTTAAATTATCAATTGTTGAATTTTTATGTACTATTAACTCTATAAATTAATAATAGACTTAAATAATCAAAGCAAATTTAAAACTTACTAATTTTTTTCTTATTGATGACTTTATCATAAACTAACAATACAAATTAACCGCATGAGTCAGAAATTTAAAAGAATTTAAATAACCCCTAATTTTCATCAGAATAGAAGTCCTCAATATCGTCCTTAGAAAAATATTGGTGATTTCTTAATACACATCTTTTTTCAGTAAATGTTAGTTCTCTACCGGTTGATGATGCTTATTCTTCGGCCAACTTTAGCATGTAAAATCTACAACGTCTTGCCAGCATTGTGTTGTTTTCTTTTCTAATCCTTTGTACGGCAAGCTCGCAAGTTTCTGGACCTGTCGAGGCATGGTTATTGAGTACCTTGTTAGGATTGGAGAGTTGAAATTTTTCAAGTCACGAACAAGACGTTCTGATTCGACAAACCGATGTGACCATTCTCGGCATAAACCGCAATAATATTCTCGCCGATCTGAATATTTCACACTGCAGAAATCATCATTACGCTCTATAAGAAGGCGGGGATTTAGCTCGTCTAGTTTGAAATCATTGTTATTACTCGAAAAACTGCTATGATTTGAACTCTCATCATCACTGCTATTTGGTTCTTTTGAAAGGAGCAAAGACCAAGCTGCGTTTTTACTACTCGACATTGACTACGTTGTAGTCTAATAACAAAAGAAAGGGCTACTTATATAGTTGCAAATCCCCATGTACCCCTAGTTGGGGGGGGGGGGTTCTTTATGACCCTACCTACTTACTTTATATAAAAAAATATTAATTTTCATCGAACATCTCACAGTCTGAATCCCACTTAGACCTAAATCTTGTGCTACCATGTACACCATATTCTACCCTAAGGTAACGTATTTGCATCCGATTGTTCTCTTCGCGAAAACAGTTAAGAGCAAAATTAAACTCTTGTGGAGTTCCACGAGGCATTGACATAGCACCTTTTTTTGGGCGTTTAAGCCCTACAGACGCTAATTTTTGCTCCAGTGCTACAGCCTCCCTAACACGCTAATCCCACTCCTCTCTCATTTTATTATTGTATTCTCGATTGAATCTATTGTTAGGGTTATTTGAGTATTGAAAATCATCATTTAGTTCTCATGCCCTACCCATTTCTTCGAATATGTTTACTGGGGTAAAACATGTAATAGAATCAAGATTACCAAATTGGGTGTAGAATGACATAATAACTCGTTTTAATGTGAATGCTTCCTGAAATTGTCAATCATGTTATATATAGTACTTCATTATTTGACCGTTTTAATATGACTCTAACTTGTATTGTGCACCATTTTAATGAGCAATATAAGTGTTGATTTGACAACACACCACGCATGATAGTTTCAGGAGTCTATGACACATAAAGGATTGATTTGAAAATACAATGTTGCATTATTTGACAGTTTCAATATGACTCTCACTTGCATTGCACACCATTTTAATGCGCAATGTAAGTGTTGATTTGACAACACACCACGCATGACAATTTCAGGAATCTATGACACATAAAGGCTTGATTTGACACTACAATGCTGCATTATTTGACCGTTTTAATATGACTCTCACTTGTATTGTGCACCATTTTAATGCGCAATGTAAGTGATGATTTGACAACACACCATGCATGACAATTTCAGGAATCTATGACACATAAAGGCTTGATTTGACAATACAATGCTGTATTATTTGATCGTCTTAATATGACTCTCACTTGTATTGCGCACCATTTTAATGTGCAATATAAGTGATGATTTGACAACACACCACGCATGACAATTTCAGGAATCTATTTAACATGAATGTTGGATGAGTGAAAAACTTATCAATTTCATAAGTCTAAGTCTTACAAGTCATTGAAAAAAAAAACAAAGTTCATAGAAAAAATGTCTCAAAATGCTTCAACTGTTAGGGTTTCACTATTTTGGGATGGATATATCGTTGAGGACAATTACTCCGTTCGTTATAGTATCAGAACAAAAGCCCATGTTAAATTTCCAACAACTTTAAATTATGAAACACTAGTCAGTTACATGCACAAAAGAATAAAAACTACGCCTACTGAGTTTGGAATCTCAATAACAGGCAGATATCCACAAACACTATCAAACGATGTAGTGCGTTATTGTTACACCTCGAAAATTTTTCCGTACTTGTGTGATGAGTATAACTATGAAGGGCTTGAGTGAATGATGTTTTATTAAGTCGGGAATGACTAATTATGAATTTTTGGAAATGAGACAGTCGCGGAAATATTTTCAGCCCAGTGGTCGTATATGGCACTATACGGCCCGTAAAGTGATTTACGGACCGTATAGTGCAATCGTCTTCAATCAAATAAAAATTCTAAGTTTCTGTCAAAGTGTTGAATATGGTTAAATACGACCCAGTTTACGGCCCGTAAACTGGTTTACGATCCGTAAACCAGGTCGTAAACTGCCATGTTCCTCAGCCAAAACCTTCTGTTTTTTAAATGATTAAATACGGCTATGGAGGACGAACCGTAAATCAAAATACGGTCCGTATATGGTGGTTTACGACCACTGTTCATCCCGACAAGAATTCATTAAAGATCAGATTTTATGACTTTTAAAGGGGACTTAAGCCTCATTTTAATTCATTATTCATTCAAGACAACTCAAGAGACTTCTAGAACTCTCCAAATATTTCCTCCACAAGAATTCAAGAGAATTAAAGGGAATATCAAGACCAACAACACTAATTTCATGGAATCAAGTGTAAGAACACAATAAAGGATCATCTAAGTGAAGAAATTTCAAAGAAGATGGAACTAGGGTTTTGGTTAATTGAAGTATTTCAACTTAAGGATTGTTCAACCATCATCCAAGGTAAGTTTCATGATTATTCCACGTTGTTTGAAGTATTGGAAAGCTTAGACACTTGAAATGTAGAAGAACATAGAAATGGGTCATTATTGAGTGAATAGTGACATAAATGAATGATAGTGGAATTGAACTATGAGTATTGAAGTGTTGTGAGTACAAATACGTTATAAATGATGTTTATATCATGAAACAAGCATTAAATGCATGAAAACGCAAGGATGAGCTAGAAGTAGAAATAAGGGAAAAATTGGAGGAAAATGGTGGATTTTGCCAAATGTACGTAAATGACGATTGTCGATTATGATATTGCGAGTAATATTATGAATGTTGGGAGTTAATATAAAACATGAGAAAAGTAGTATGAGCGAAGAAAGCGCTGCCCAACTTTTCCTAGAATTAGCGATGCGTTCTTATAGTTAGTTTACTAATGTTGATCTGAATTCTCTTATGAAGGTAACGACGTGATATCGACGGAGAACAAGTGAGCGATATCTTAGCTAAACGACCAAGGTATGTGAGGCTAGCCCTTCTTTCTAATGGCATGAATCTTTTAGCTTGAATCCCTATTCCTTCCATGAGTTCTTACATTCTAAGAAGTTAAAAGCTTATACCTATGAATACGATATGATGACACTAGAATGATGATGATGTTATTCCTTGCCTACACTCACCTTATGTACTAGTCCTTTCAAGGTGAGGCAGAATGTCCATAATGGTTCCATAATGTAACCGGGGGATCACGACCTTACGTCACCCCGATAGAGTAAAGTTGATCATGAGCCTTATACACGCATTATGATAAGATAAGTATTTTATGATAAGCATACTACTATGAGTATTTACATTAAGCATGTCATGAGCATTTCACACCGTGCCTAGTTGGCCGGGCAGACACCGCTTCGGCGGGCGGCGATACGGATACACTACGACCTTCGGGCGTGGGCAGACACCACTAGTGGGCGGCATGAGATGGTACCCCGGACACGGGAGGCCTGGACGCGGGCTAATATTATTGATTATCACACCGTTCCGACATGGACGGGTAGCTTGCATATGATGCATACATGTTATGATGATGATTATGAGTAAGATAGCATGCATTACTTCATTTATGATTACCAGTCAGATCCAGATGTCTCATGTTGATGTTATCCCCATATTATTGATGTCTCCTTTCATTATGTATGCCTCTCATACTCGGTACAATATTCGT